>NC_054386.1:78292206-78603039 GCF_017654675.1 Xenopus laevis
GATATGTAAGTTATTAGTTTTGAATTGTATGTCCAAGAAATCCATTGTTCGTTTATCCTTCTTATATGTGAAACGTATATTGTTATTGTTGTCATTACAATGTTGTACAAACTTCTCCAATAGTTGGTCACTCCCCTCCCAGATTATAATCAAGTCATCGATATAGCGATGGTAACTTTTAATATTTTTCCTGTACGGGTTGTTGTCTGTAAGAATGTAATGTGTTTCAAACCACCCCATAAAGAGGTTGGCATACGATGGGGCAAATTTTGCCCCCATCGCTGTGCCACGCCTCTGTAAATAGTATTGTCCATCGAACATGAAATAATTATGTCTTAACAAATAATCCACTGCATCCACTATATATTGATTCTGTTTGGGAGTGTAAAATTTCAACTCTCTTAGCCAAAAATGTAAAGCATGTAACCCATTATGATGTAATATGGATGAATATAATGCTGAGACATCCATTGTAACCCAGGTATAGTCCTCCTTCCATTCAATACCCATTAATTTGGTGATTGCATCCCCACTGTCCCTCAGATATGAAGGTAAGCCGACCACCAATGGTTGTATCAATTTATCGACATATTCGCTCAATTTTTCATTAAGTGATCCAATGCCTGCAATTATTGGGCGTCCCTGGGGTCTATGCGGATCCTTATGTACCTTAGGGAAGGTGTGAAAAATAGGAATCTTGGGACATTCTACCCTTAAGTATTGTAATTCATTGTCATTAAGTATACCCTCGGATCTACCATGCTGTAAAAAATCAAATAACTTTTTTTGAAAAAGTAGTGTAGGGTCACTGTCCAATTTGCCATAATTGTCTAGATCATCAAGTTGTTGCTTTATATCAGACATATAGTATTCCCGATTCAAGATGACTATGGAACCCCCTTTGTCCGAATTTCTTATTACTATATTGTTATTAGTTTTCAAAGATTCTATTGCTTGGTATTCTTGTTTGCTTAAATTGTTCATACCTGAAATTTTATGTTCATCAAATAATGCATGTAAATCTGTGATTACCAAGTCATAGAATCTTTCCACAAAAGGTCCCTGATGTGTTGTAGGATTAAAATGTGATTTCACTTTTAGATCCGTATGTATTACTCTAGTGTTAGAGTTAATTTCTATTTCTTCCATTACATGTATGGCATCAGTTGTATTATCTGTATTAAATCGATCTATAACCTCCAATACATCTTGGGTTAAAAAATCAACATCTGTATTTACAGGCAATTGGTGTTCAGTATTTCTATTACGTATATGAAAAAAATCTTTTTAATGCTAGGGTTCTCACCAGTATGTTAACATCTATAATAGAATCTGTTAAGGAAAAATTATTAGAGGTAGAATAGGTAGTTTTCTTCCCAAGTTAAGCAGCACAACCTGAATTTCTCACAATATTCCGAGGGAATATGAGTTATCCATATCAGTGCATTTATAAAAGGTTTTCAAGGAAGTTCACATAAAATATAATCTGATACATTTTAAAAATGTTTTTGATTGAATGTATAAGTCTTTGCAAGTTTACAAAGTGCAGTTTTTCTAGTTTTATGTTTTTGGTGATTTACTGTATCATTTTGGATCTACTTCTTCTTGGCTTCACCTATGTAGCCCTGTATAATGTACATTTTTATAAAGATACAGAAATGCAATCCTGCAACTTTATATATTGGCTGTGAGAAAGTTATATGCGCTGTTGGTAGAAAAACTGGGGGATATATACAACCTGGTAATGTCTAGAACCTACAGAACAGTAGAGATGTCGCGAACTGTTCGCCGGCGAACTTGTTCGCGCGAACATCGGGTGTTCGCGCTCGCCGGAAGTTCGCGAACGTCGCGCGACGTTCGCCATTTTGGGTTCGCCATTGTTGGCGCTTTTTTTTGCCCTCTCACCCCAGACCAGCAGGTACATGGCAGCCAATCAGGAAGCTCTCCCCTGGACCACTCCCCTTCCCTATAAAAACCGAAGCCCTGCAGCGTTTTTTCACTCTGCCTGTGTGTGCTGAAGAGATAGTGTAGGGAGAGAGCTGCTGCCTGTTAGTGATTTCAGGGACAGTTGAAAGTTTGCTGGCTAGTAATCGTTTTGATACTGCTCTGTTATTGGAGGGACAGAAGTCTGCAGGGGTTTGAGGGACATTTAAGCTTAGGTAGCTTTGCTGGCTAGTAATCTACCTTCTACTGCAGTGCTCTGTATGTAGCTGCAGTGGGCAGCTGTCCTGCTTCTGATCTCATCTGCTGACTGCTGCAATAACAGTAGTCCTTGTAAGGACTGCTTTTATTTATTTTTTTGTTGTTTTACTACTACTACTACTACTACTACTATAAGAGCCCAGTGCTATTAGTCTAGCAGTGTTGGGGAGTGGGACTGGTGTGCTAATCTGCTGCTCCTAGTAGTTCAGCAGCACCAACTTTAATTTTTTTTTTTTAATATTCATTTTTTTTTATTTTACTTTTTTTATTTTACTACCGCTGTAGTAGTGTATAAGTTGACCTTTTAGGCATTATTTGCCCTGTAGGCATTATTTGCACACTGTTTTCTTCAACCCGCCATCGAGCTGTGTGACCTTGTTCACATTCTGTCTAAATATCCATAATATTACCGTCTCCAGAAAAAACACCGGAGTCACTTTTTTCAAGCAGCCATAATATATTTTACGTAATCCGTATCCACCGCTGTAGTAGTGTATACGTTGGCCTTGTAGGCATTATTTGCACACTGTTTTCTTCAACCCGCCATCGAGCTGTGTGACCTTGTTCCCATTCTGTCTAAATATCCATAATATTACCGTCTCCAGAAAAAACACCGGAGTCACTTTTTTCAAGCAGCATTCATATATTTTACGTAATCCGTATCCACCGCTGTAGTAGTGTATACGTTGGCCTTGTAGGCATTATTTGCACACTGTTTTCTTCAACCCGCCATCGAGCTGTGTGACCTTGTTCACATTCTGTCTAAATATCCATAATATTACCGTCTCCAGAAAAAACACCGGAGTCACTTTTTTCAAGCAGCATTCATATATTTTACGTAATCCGTATCCACCGCTGTAGTAGTGTATACGTTGGCCTTGTAGGCATTATTTGCACACTGTTTTCTTCAACCCGCCATCGAGCTGTGTGACCTTGTTCACATTCTGTCTAAATATCCATAATATTACCGTCTCCAGAAAAAACACCGGAGTCACTTTTTTCAAGCAGCCATAATATATTTTACGTAATCCGTATCCACCGCTGTAGTAGTGTATACGTTGACCTTGTAGGCATTATTTGCACACTGTTTTCTTCAACCCGCCATCGAGCTGTGTGACCTTGTTCACATTTTGTCTAAATATTGATAATATTATCGTCTCTAGAAAAACCACTTGAGTTACTTTTTTTCAAGCAGCATTCATATATTTTACGTAATCCGTATCCACCGCTGTAGTAGTGTATACGTTGACCTTGTAGGCATTATTTGCACAGTGTTTTCTTCAACCCGCCATCGAGCTGTGTGACCTTGTTCACATTTTGTCTAAATATTGATAATATTATCGTCTCTAGAAAAACCACTTGAGTTACTTTTTTTCAAGCAGCATTCATATATTTTACGTAATCCGTATCCACCGCTGTAGTAGTGTATACGTTGACCTTTTTCTGGCCTCTGTGCTTCAGTGGCTGCAACCAAAAAAATGCATATTTTCAGCATTTATATGGCATAATTTTTCTGGCAACTGTGCTTCAGTGGCTGCGACCAAAAAAATGACTATTTTCAGCATTTATATGGCATATTTTTTCTGGCCTCTGTGCTTCAGTGGCTGTGGCCAAAAAAACTGGGCAAACAATGCCTACAAGGTCAACGACGTTGACCTTGTAGGCATTGTTTGCCCAGTTTTTTTGGCCACAGCCACTGAAGCACAGAGGCCAGAAAAAATATGCCATATAAATGCTGAAAATAGTCATTTTTTGCCATACGTTGACTCAACGTATATGGCAAAAATGACTATTTTCAGCATTTATGTGGCATATTTTTTCTGGCAACTGTGCTTCAGTGGCTGCAACCAAAAAAACTGGGCAAACAATGTCTACAAGGTCAACGTATGGCGAAAAATGACTATTTTCAGCATTTATATGGCATATTTTTTCTGGCAACTGTGCTTCAGTGGCTGCGTCCAAAAAAACTGGGCAAACAATGCCTACAAGGTCAACGTATGGCAGTTGTTTAAAGAGAACAGTAGATTACTAGCCAGCAAAGCTACCTAAGCTAAAATGTCCCTCAAATCCCTGCAGACTTCTGTCCCTCCAATACAGAGCAGTATCAAGCAGATTACTAGCCAGCAAACTTACTATCATCTGTCCCTGAAATCACTAACAGCTCTCCCCCTACACTATCTCTTCCAAGCACACACAGGCAGATTTTTCAGATACATTTTTGCCCTTGATCCCCCTCTGGCATGCCACTGTCCAGGTCGTTGCACCCTTTAAACAACTTTAAAATCATTTTTCTGGCCAGAAATGTCTTTTCTAGATGTTAAAGTTCGCCTTCCCATTGAAGTCTATGGGGTTCGCGAACCGTTCGCGAACCGCTCGCATTTTTGCGCAAGTTCGCGAATATGTTCGCGAACTTTTTTTCCGACGTTCGCTACATCCCTACAGAACAGGTGATGATAAAGGAAGATGAAAATAATTGTCTCCTTTGATGCATGGACAACCTCCAGTCCCCTGGATAGTACTTGAGGAATAATATAACTGTTGAGCTACAGTAGGTCAATAATTAGACTGCAACTTTGTGATTATCAAATAACTGTAAAACCAGAAATAATGGTGAATAGAAACTTTGACATTTTCTAAATATGGAATAGGATGAATTAACCTTTTAAACATACAAATGCACTGCTAAACGTCCACTTGATTTATTTACTTCTTACTAAATACAAAAACATTTGTCCACAATTTTTTTTTTCTTTTTCATGAAAAGGTGAGCCTAGCATGGAAGTTCTAATGGAAGAATATGCTCTCTCCATTTAGGATATTCTTTAATCACTTTGTTAATCTCTTTCCGAAAAGCTTTCCACCTTTAAAAGGAAAAGTATAAATGTTTTATTGAAATTCTTGCTTTTCTGCCTGGGTCATAGACACAAACTGATAAAGGAAACACTTTGGCTGCCAATAGTACTGGATCCAGAGAGGCATCATAAATAAATACTGCCCCTATCCTCAACCATCTCAAGGCAATAACAAACTCCTCTTCATTGAAGCTTCCATGGCTTTGTCAGAGTTCCAGCTTCTCAGTGATCTTGACAGTGGTTTCAAGGCTATTGCTGGTTTACTGGCTGCTTCAGCATTATAGTCTCATAACAGCAGACAGGACAAAAGCAGTGGAGCTGATCCCTTTAAACACAAGTACCTAATGAATGCAATTTTTCACTCCACAACTGTGGCAAACTTGGTGCAACCACAACTATGCTTAGTAGTTGTATATGAGCCCTTAAGGGATCACGAGATCTGTGTCTTAAGTTATTATTGGAACTACTGTTCTTTGCTCACAATCACTGCAGAGAAAGTTAACTCTATGTGACACAGCCACCATGGACCCCATGAGACAAAATAAATTGGTCCATCCAATGTAACGACTGGGAATTACACATCATTGTAGACAGAAAGGTCAAATTAAAAATGTGTAAAGGGAGACTGGGATGAATTCACACAGCAAATACAAAAAAAGCTTATAATAATAAAGTATTGTATAATAAAGTATGAACTAGTTTCTAAGAATTTGTACGAGGCAGTGGCGTAACTAGTTGTTACTGGGCCCCATAGCAAATTCAATTTAGGGCCCCAAAATATTTATAAGTTGGCCTATTTTACCAAGATATATTAAAATTGCTAATTAATTAGGGTCTCACTGGGCCCCTACACTCCTGGGCCCCCCTGCAACCACAGGGTCTGCTTCCTCTATAGTTACGCCCCTGGTACGAGGCACAGTTAAGGACAAGTGTTTTTTAGGAAAAAGAAAAAAAGGAGTGCTCTCACAGATAATGAATATGCACACAAATCCATAATTAACTGATTGAATTGCTTTCTTCAGAACAGTAGATGAGATGTTGAGATAAATATTGCATTGCTTTGATTTCAATAGCAAAGGCCTTAGTCAGGTTACTGCATTCATTTCACAACGTTGCAAATTTGAATTGCATATCAGGGCATGCTCATATGATTAGCACAGAGGATGAAATACGTTAACTCATTATTGTTCAATGCACCTGTGCTCTTGTGATCATCCCCTACATGTCTGCACTGTTAATGGTCCCTGAAGACGTGAGGAAAATACTGCGTACTTAAGAAATATAAGGGCTAATTTGCTTCTTCAGGAAGTACAAGCCTAACGACTTTACACCTTGACTTTGTAACCTGCACCTGCAATGGCTACTGCATTTGTTATGGATTATTATTGTCTGCTAATCAGTTCACACCCTGGTTTAGCACCTCTATCCTCAACATGACTTTCCCCTGACAACTGGAAAACAAAACTCAATGGGCTTTTAGAGGAAGCCAGCATGGATAAAGATAAAGGATCTCTCTAAAAATTCAATCTGTGCTTACTTTCATATTCTTGTCCCCAATAATAGAATAAATAAACAAGATAAAAACAGTCTGTAACGTACTAGTTAGTTGGAACCTTTACTGACTGCGGGTACACCCCTGTGGATTCCGATGTTCACCAGCGCCCTTTTGGGGCCCCAGGCTTTCTGCTTTGGAATCAACGAGTAGTGCAAAATAGTTAAAGTCCAAAGCAAGGTACCGGCAAGGATTAGGCAAAAGCGTAGTCGAAGGTCAGGCAAGGGATCAAGGCAGGCAGCAGGAATCGAAGTCAAGTCAGGCAGGAGTCAAAAACCAGAAATTGAAACACTATATCAATGCTTTGGCAGGATCAGTAAACTGAAGCCAGCTTGGGGACTGTTGAAATGGAGGACTGGGCTTTTAAAGAGGATTTAGCGCCAAGAATTTGTATTTGGCGCCAAATCATGATGTTACGACGCAAGCATGATGACGCTTGGCATCAAGCGCCAGCACCACTTGGCCCTCCGAACCTGGAAGTGCGCGTCTGCACGACCTAAGGCACGAAGAGACACGCCAGGTAGTAAGGGATGAGGGAAATCTCCCACGTGTCTTACACAGTCATAACTACTGTTATATGGCTGTTGATAACATGGAACTTTTTCAGTCCCCAGGGCCAGGCTTGTGTTTACAGCTTGCGTTTCATTTACTCATTGACTGATCTATATGTGATGAGCCCTCATAGATATATTAAGCCTAGTGTATTTGGCCAGTAATGTAATATACTGAAAAAGCATGTGTCTACTTTTCAGGTTTGTATCTGTTTATGTAACAACTCTTTTGTCTAATTTTAGATGAGAAAGGTCAATACATAGTTCTGTAGAGAAACATTTGACTCCTTTTAATCTTCTTTTGCAAGAATGGTATTCTACTGTACACAGCTTATCTACTATAAACATGTACTCTATAGCTGAATTTAACCTTAATGTCCCCATGGCTACACAGAACCTTAAATAGTTAAACTATATATGTTTTCCTAAGTCACAGTATTTTGTACCTACTGACTTTTGATTTCCAATTTTTTTAACAACTAGTTCCAGCCATTTCGAAAGTTGAGGGAGAATTTCATACTTTGCTGAAGATCTGGGAGTTAATAAGTTACTAAAGAAACTTGCACCTAAACAGTAAACAACAAATTCAACTCTAGCAATGTTTAGCCTGCTGCAGGAAGAATGAAAAAAGCAAAAGTCTGATTGGTTGTCATGGGGTACTGTAGAAGTAGAGGACTGCCCAATGTTAAAAAAAGCTTTACTCTTTCTATCAGCAGGCAGGTAGGAAGGAACAGCAAAATCAGAGGCAAGGTGTGAGAATACCTGGTGGTCCAGTGGTGGTGCAACAGGAATGCCCACCACGGCAGCTCCCCTCAAGCTCCCATTCAGTGAATGACGTGCACTCGTGCAATTTCCTGGTTTGTGTCTGTGTCTGACGGTATCACACATTGGCACGAAATTCAAATATTTAAAGGGGCCCAAAATAGGTCTATTTTCATAGTTCCTGGGTGCGATTTCTAGTGTTGATTGTTCCAGACCTTGCTTGTCCCTAACTATTCCTAGTTTGCTGCCTGTCCTGACCTCTGCCCATTTATTGGCCATTCTCTTGGATCCTGTTTCTGTACCATGACACTCTGTCGCCCCAACTACGCTCTCGACTCCTGTTTCTGTACTGTTTTGCCTGATTGGTTTCGAATTGGCTTGTCCCTCAACCACGTTCCTTGTTCCCCATTGGTTCCTTTGCTTGCCCAGAACTCTCCCCTTGGTCCTCTCACTTTAAGACCTGGTGGCATCTGAGCCACAGAGGGCTCCTCCCGAAGTGAAAGGTGGTGGTTATAGGTGGAAGTGTGAGCCGTGACCAGGACCTTGGTGTTAGTTCTGGGACACCCTACGTAACAAAAGACTGCCTAGTAAAACATTACAAAAATTCACAAATTTGGATAGCATTTAAACAACATTTTTTTCATAATTATTTTAAAAAAGGGCTTATGGTTTCTTTTTTTATTATGCAAACATTTACCCAGATCTCTTCAAAAGGGCTTACTACCTTAAATCTTTTTCTTGGTCTTCTTGCTAACCCACGTGACATATTCTTATTCAGGTTTATTTATTTCCTCAGTCTTTACATATAATGACAAATTTTACCAAACAGTGACAACTTTCACCATACCATCGAACATTACTAACACTTTGCCAATGCTAAAATAATTGTCCAAATAATTTCTTCCATCATGCATTTGGTTATAGGGAGTCATGTTTGAGACAGGCGATATCGCTCATTACTAGGGATGCACCGAATCCAGGATTCGGCTCAGATTCAGCCAGGATTCAGCCTTTTTCAGCAGGATTCGGATTCAACCGGGCAATTTAGGGGTGGTCAGGGAAATCGTGTGACTTTTTATCACAAAACAAGGAATTAAATAGGTTTAAATAGGTTTTCCCCTTACCACAACTAGGGGCAGATTTATCAAGGGTCGAATTTCGAAGTAAAAAATACTTCAAAATTCAACCATCGAATTAAAATACTTCGAATATCGAAGTCGAAGGATTTTTCACCAAATTTGGCAATCGAACGATCGAAGTAAAAAAGAACGATTAAATCGTTTGAATCGAACGTTTCGAACGATTTTAGCGTACGATTGAACGATTCTACTTCGATGTGTAAAGACTAATAAAAATAGTCTAGAAGGTCCCCATAGGCTAACATAGTTGGTTTGGCGAAGTATTGAAGTCGAAGTTCTTTTAAAGAGACAGTACTTTGATTATTGAATATTTATATATTTGAACTATTTTTACTTCAAATCGAATTCAAAGTCGTAGTATCCTATTCGATGGTCTAAGTATCCAAAAAATTACTACGAATTTCAATTTTTTTTTACTTTGAAAATTCCCTCCAATTCACTTCGACCCTTGATAAATATGCCCCCTAATTTACATATGCAAATTAGTATTCAGATTCAGTTCCGTATTCGGCCGAATCTTTCGCGAAGCAATCGGGGGCTCGGCCAAATCAAAAATAGTGGATTCAGTGTATCCCTACTTATTACTGATGCTGAGCAGCACTGAGCACTATCACTCTATTGGGCAGAATGGAGTTTGACTATATTTACATCAAGTGATTTATATTCTCGCCCTGTCGCTGCTGCTGTATATAATTTTATAAACATTATCACCTTGAAAATACATTTACTAGTATTATGTCATTTGCTTTTGTATTCTAACTTGCAAAAGACTAACTTGCTAAATAATTACTGATCATGTTGTTCCATTTATTTTTTAACTATGCTCTATAATGTTTGCTTTTATCTCATTGTTCATCAATATTGTAAATTATGCACTGGCTCCCCACAAACCTTCATTTAGTTTTAAAAATATTCTCTTGTAAAAACAGGAATAATACTTCCAACAAGAAATGTAAAATTTCCCCCTATGTGCCCCATTTTCCCTTATTGAAAGTATAGAACACCACCGGCACTAAACAACCAGATTTAGATACAGTAACTAGTACAACAGTGACCACTAGTGGTAAATCCTTTGAGTTTCAGTATTGCACATCTGTGACAGTACTGAACAATTTGACATCCACAGATACATTTAAAAAAGGTATAAATTACAGTTGTTCTGCTTCATTTGTCTATTTATAACGGCAAAAAATGCTGCAAGGTCCTCTCCCAGTCCTGTATATGTTACCTTGTGTCTCTTGATGTCCAATGTAACAGCTGTGAAAAGCAGTTCTATGCTGATGGTGAACAGGAGGGACAATAGGGACAACAGTGGAACAGCTAAGGAGAATTAATTGCATGCGGGATTCCTAAAAGCAATTGTGAATACTAAGGGGCAAATTTATCAAGTGTCAAATTTCGAAGTAAAAAATACTTCGAAATTCGACCATCTAATTGAAATACTTTGAATATCGAATTCAAACTTTTTTCATCAAATTTGTGTATTCTGCGGTCGAAGTAAAATCGTTCGATTGAACCATTAAAGATCCGAAGGATTTTAACGTATGATCGAACGATTTTACTTCGACTTCAAAAAACTTAGAAAAATGCTGTAGAAGGTCCCCATAGGCTAACATAGCACTTCGGCAGGTTTAATTTGGCGAAGTATTGAAGTCGAAGTTTTTTTAAAGAGACAGTACCATTATTGAATGGTCAAATATTCGAAGTATTTTACTTCAAATCGAATTCAATGGTCGAAGTATCCAAAAAACTACTTTGAATTTCGAATTTATTTACTTCGAAAATTCCCTCAAATTCACTTCAGCCCTTGATAAATCTGCCCCTAAGGGAGTGATTTATCAATTTTTAAATTCTTTTTTTTTTTAACATTTTTTTTTAACTATGCTTAAAAAAGCTTGTATGTAAAATATTTACTAAGCAAAGAAAAAAGCTCTAATGTAAATGTAGATATCAAATTTAAAGTAATACTGACACTAAAAATTTTCTTTTCAAAATATTAAACTTCATTAATATAAATATGCCTCAAATTTCTAGCTATTTTTGTGTACTTCGACTAGAGAACAGTCCAAATTCGATTTGAATTTGCAAAAAATTAGAAAATTCGAATATCGAAATTTATGTACTATCTCTTTAAAAATTCAACTTTGACCATTCGCCATCTACTTGGCAACCTTCACAACCTACTAGAACCCAATTGGAGTCAATTGGTGGACTTTTTTTGGGAAAAACTTTGAATCGAATTTGATCGAATGCGTTATTCCTTCTATTTAACCAAAAAAAACTTCGGCTTAATTTTGGTTGGTCTTTTTGAATTCGAATTTCGAAGTTTTTTCAATTCAAAATTCCACTCTTGATAAATATGCCCCTAAAAGTTACCTATAGGTCATGTTGATAATTTTTCGCTAATAGTTCTGCTTTTGTAAGTAATTTTCACTTGAAGTTCCTAAATCTGACTGTTTTGTCAACCTGACTGTCCATTCTTAGCCTGTCAGTTTCTAATGTTAACCAACTTCTGCTGCACAAATATGGCAGCCCCCTCATAGAGCAACAGGGTAGTAAGAAAGGTAATGTAAAAGCATCAGGCAATTACTTTTATGGCAAAATTATAAATATTATTATGATAAAGATAAGATAATAAAAAAGGTTATTTTCTGATGTCAGTCGGCTCATTTATAATATTCGAGCAGGGCAGATTGGTTTGCACAGTGAATATATTTGCCCTGCACATGGTTACATTTATAAAGCTGAATAAGATTGTGCAAACAGAATTGGTTGATAAATCTGCCCCTTGGTATTTGGATTTTTGAATATGGAAATAAGGTCGTTCAGCAGCAGTAGTAATGCTAAAAAACAAAGAAGAACAAGCAAATAGAAGGGGAACGTTAAGTCGCACTGCTAGGCTCCAACCAGAAGCACAGCACCAGCAAGTGTGGTGGAAGAAGGTGCAGGCAGCCCCCAACTGTATCCCAAAAGCAGAAGTAGGATAAAATCTAAAAACCCAGAGTGTCAGTACAAAGGAAGATTCAGAGCATCAGAGCAAGGAGCCAGCTGGGTCAAGAGGGATGTTCATTCTAATTCTTTCTAACCTGATAACAATACAACTTGAATGCTTAGCAAATGTGTAGTTTAAATCTGGAGTAAGTAAATGTGAATGAAACAGAGAAATTAAGTTTTTTTCTATTCTGGAATAGAATCAAGACAAGCAAAGTTAATTTCTTCCTACACCTTATAATGTAGTAGTCTGGAATATATTGCATTAAAAATCAGAAAGTAGAAGCTATACAAATAATTGGCAAGTTTTCACTGAAACTGATTGACTGAAGTCAGAGCACAAGTCACATGACTGGGGGCAGCTGGGAAACTGACAATATGTCTAGCCCCATGTCAGATTTCAAAAATAAACATAAAAAAATCTCATTAGATTGTTACATGATGCTTTAACAAAAGTAACCCAGACCGGTTTTCCGCGAACATGACCCTGGGTATCAGATATGTGTGTAACCCTTAATTCTCCACTGAGGACTGGTTCTTAACTGATGTATTAGATAAAATAAAGAGTGGAGAAAGGAAAAGGTGTTGCATAATTATACCTCTCAACTGCACAAACAGGATTTAAGGATGCCAGAAGTTTGTGAACAGGGCGCTCCGCTAATGAGGCAAGTTGAGTTGGTTGCCAGGGGCGCCAAAAATGCCGCTCCTGGTAGCTAAGAGCCGGATTTCTGGCTTTTCAACCCAGAAATTCGGCAGTCCCGCTTTTAAAAAGTAAAAATCGCCAGCGTTTTTACAACTTTTACAACTAATGAATTTCCAGCATACAGGATATGATGTCACTGACATAAGATTGAGGAAGATGTAACTTTGTTTTAACAGTTCGCCTGGTCTGATGTGGCAAAGTAAACTCTGGTGAAACAGGTAACGTTCAGTAAAATTTGCATCTTAGTGAATATACGGAGCAACGACCGTTGGCCAGAGTGAAAAGTCTCCTGGTGATAGGGTGCTAGCGTTGTTCTCTTTCGTTAGCGAATTGTCCTCTACGCCTGTGGATAGTCGCTAGCGTCGGCCACTTCGCCCTTTTGTGAATCTGCCCCCATATTGTAATCAGTACTCTGACTGGTTTTTAGTGTACTTTTCTAAAGACATCTGTTTCAGAAATGAAAATAGTGTCTGTTGGTAATATATTCAAACAAATTGACTAGAGTACGTTAGTGTGCACTTAGTGCTTTGCCTCAATAACATTAATAAGATTTGTCTCTAGTAACCAGCCTTTTAAAGGAGCTTTTAAGTATCCCAAATTGATGCACTCTTTTTAATGGTCTTTGGAGAAGATAGTAGTATCAGGATGTATTCAATCATTAATTTGCAAATGATCTTCCTTCAGAAAGCTTCGAATGAAATTAAAATTATTAGAACATTTCCAAAATCCACAAAAATGATGTGATGCCTTTTAAATTACAACAGTTCAAGGAATTCATGGCTTATCTAGAAATGATATATACAGTGCAGCAATGAATGTCATAAAATTATTGCTTTTTAGTACTTTTAAGGATGATAAAATATGACTTCAAATTCTGCAGATTAGAATAATAATTTTCTCTGTCCTTTGATAAAGTAAAAATCCAGGGGGGGGGGGGTTAGATAGAACCAGGAACTGGATAATAACAGGGCTATGATAGGGTAAGGAAGTGGGGACTGGATAGGAATTATGGTTGATGTAATTTGTGTAGTCAGTTCGGAGGAGTGGAGACACAAGGGTTTAGAAGAGGAAGTAAGTGAAGAGGGTGTTATTTTTTATCTTGAATAGCTCCCTCCTACATTCCCTTGAGCGGGGAGGGGGGTAAGCAAATTAGGGATTGGTATCATAGTAGAGTCATGGTGGGAATGACTCCCTGAGGAGTATGAAGTGTAGGCCATAGTAGGGGGCCAAAGTGATGGAAAGAGCCAGGTGGAAGAGGTGTGAGTTATGGAGGAAAGCCACACCTAGGAGTGAAAGCAGGCAGACCTCTTAAGGTGGCCATAGACGCAAAGATCCTATCGTACGAATCGAGGATTCGTACGATTTTCGGACCGTGTGTGGAGAGACCCAACATTTTTCGTCCGGCGGAGATCGGTCGTTTGGTCGATCGGACAGGTTTGATTTTGTCCCTACCGATCTCGCTGGAGCCCATTGTGCTCTCATCATAATCTGATCGTTCGGCAATTGGGCTGAATGTTCAGATTACCCCCGATAAAGCCTTGCCCGTTAGCTATGGCCACCTTTACTGTACTCTTGATTATAATTGTTTACCACCTTCAGTGGCTATTGGAAGTTACAGAAAAGTTAAATGTTACTTGTAGTGTTTACATTGGGCTTGTACTTTTCTGATCTGGTCCTATACATTGGGTCTGATTCAGTTCAGTTAGAAAAAAGGTTTATCACCTGAAAATTCATGGTTGAGATTCAATTTGAGATGCAACTGTTTATGACGTGAATACTCTATTGAAGATTATGGGGGAAAAAACTCAAACTGAAATAGGAGAAAAGATATTTCTCCTCAAATTAAATCTCGTCTGTGTTAAACCATGAGATTTTTCTTACTGAATTGAATCTGACCCATTGGCTGTTATTTGTGTAAGTTTGTTAATAAACAAGATGGGGCCTTTTTCAAAGAGAGTTTGTCATACAGCCCATTGTGATACTGTAATTGTTGGTGGAGCCCATTGTGATACTGTAATTGTTGGTGGAGCCCATTGTGATACTGTAATTGTTGGAGGAAGCTTGCTGAGGTTTAAGGATTTCCATTGTTTCAGAGATCAAATGGGAATTAGGCTCAGGCAATTAGTCATTATGTTAAATTGCAAACATTGCATCACATTCATTAATGTCATAACCACCATTCATATATACTCAAAGAAATATAAAGCTTTCAAAATAGGTTTACACCTATTTCTGCTTTGAAATTGAACTATGAGACCACAAGAGTAGGCAAATTTAAAGGGGAACTATTGCAAAAAATGAAGATCTAATATAAACTACATAAAATAAGAAACTTTTTAAATACAATCATTTCTGAAATAATTAAGTTTATGTTGACTATCCCTCTCTCAGCATCTGTTTCTCTTCATTCTGTCTTCATGCAGCAGTTTGGGTGTCAGATTGACAGTTAGATCAGATATATATTAAAGGGTGGGGTTACTTTCCAAGCACATGTTCAAGTGAAAAAGGGACTAGCTCCCGAAACATGTCGTGAGTGAGAATACACCAATAAAGGGTGTTTGCAGACTAAAGTACTGCCTGTTCCTGGTCTGTTTCTTATATCTATAAATCGAATGGTTATCACATGATGGATGGTGTGTGTTGAAACAGCAGGTCTACACGTATCTGATTTTGTCGCTCACTCTGTTCTGACTAAAGTGCCAATTCTCTGATGATAATGGGGATATTAAACCTGACCTTATTAACATGTTTTTCAGTGATACCCTGGGATTAAAATCACCCAGTCAGTATATCCCTAATGTTAATAATTCTTTTATTGATGCTTTTGTTACAAATGTGACTCTTGATGTTGCTACATTGGAAACTAAGTACGGGAAAGGTGACTAAAGGTAAAGGCCATACACGGGCCGATAAAAGCTGCCGACAGACTAAGTCGGCAGCTTATTGGCCCGTGCATGGGGCCCCCCGACGGGCTTCCCCGATCGAGATCTGGGACAAAAAATCTCGTTGGATCGCGGCCGCATCTGTTCGTTGATGCGGTCCCGCGATCCGACCCCCGTTCCCATGCGTTAGGGTCCGATCGTTGGGCCCTAGGGCCCACGATCGGATCAGCCTGATATTGCCCACCTCAAGGTGGGCATATCGGAGAGAGATCCGCTCGTTTGGCGACATCCAAGTGAATATCAGGCTTTACAAGAACTTAAATAGAATGATACCTTGGTAATTAAGCCAGGAGACAAGGGGGGAAGCTGTTGTAATAATGGACAAAGTGTCCTACTGTATGTAAGAGAGATGATGCAATAGTTGCTGGATACTGCAACCTATGAACCGCTAAATAGTGGTATACACCACAACATTAAAAACTTGGTCTCAGAGGCTCTTGCATTAAAGGTTATTGTTTACCAACTAGCTCAGTTTTTGCAGAATAACAATCCAGTTACTCCAGTCTTTAAGGCTTTACCCAAAATTTACAAAAGACTGGAGTCTGCACCTGGTCGGCCCATTTTATTGTGCATAGACACAGTTTTTATACATTGTAGTTATACATGTAATTGTTGTTCTAATTATCAGCTGGGGGAGGTCATTTACCACTCACCTAAAGGTATCCCTATTAGGATTAAAGGAACAGTTCAGTGCAAATATAAAAACTGGGTAAATAGATTGGCTGTACAAAATAAAAAAATGTTTCTAATATAGTTAGTCACAAATGTAAACTATAAAGGCTGCAGTGACTGGATGTCTAACATAACAGAACACTACTTCTTGCTTTACAGCTCTTTAATTTCTGAGTTAGGGGCATGTTTACTAACATTGGAGATAAATATTTGGAGAGATTTCTGGATATGTTGCCCATGGCAATCAGCAATCAGATTTAAACAGCCACCTATAAATTAGAAAACAAAAACAAAAATCTGATTGGTTGCTATGGGCAACATCTCCAGAAAGCTCTCCAATTAGTCAGTTACTTTAAGGGGGGCCAAATGGGACATAACTGTTCAGTGAGTTTGCAATTGATTCTTATAATGCAACTCAGATTCAAAAGCAAACAGTTATTACCCATATATTAAAAGAATTGTTTAAAATGGAGGCCAGGTAGATACACTTGTTGGGTGCTCTCACACCATTTGGTTTGAATAGGATATATGAACTTCACAAAATCTTTCAATAGCTTAGGTTTTAATTTGTGTTTTTAAATATTTTTTGCAGATGCTTTATATTCGGATTGATATATAATTGACAATTTAATAAACTATGTTTTTAATTTGTGTTTTTAAATATTTTTTGCAGATGATTTCTATTCGGATTGATATATAATTATCGGATTGATATATAATTCATTGACGATTTATTATACTATGTATACTATAATCTGACAAAAGGTTTCAAGTGAATTTGTAACATTTTGTTCCTTTATTGTATTGTGGAAATTTGCTTGTAGTACATAGGGGTCGCCAGGAGATGTCAGTATATGTAATAGTATGAATTGTGCTCATTAGCATGTACTCAATAGCTTGAGGAAAGGCTGTTGCAAGCCTGAAATGTCTTAACATTTAAGAAAGCCCTTTCTACAATAAAGGCTTTTTAACTTTATCTTGTATGGTGATATTTACATGAATCCTATTTAACCACAGAAAGATTTTTGTACAGGTCATTGTGAATTGATAAAGCCAGCCAAATAGTCTGAAATTTAAGGCTTTAAGTTCAGTATATAATATAAAGCATTTTTAGGGTTTACAGTAGTACAGCAGTACAGCACTGGTCTAAAGGGTACTGATCAGGCATTGATTCACTAAGACTTGAAATGGGCCAGAAGTGAAACCCTATAAAAAATTTCTGTGCCCAGAATTAGTTATGTCATCTCAGTACAATATTCAGGTAAACAAAATATTGGAAAATAAAAGACACAAAGGGATAGAGAATATTTAAATATTTTAAAATGTGGGAGAACGGTGGATGAGGAATATCCTACAACTCAGTTGAACTGAGGATGCTCTTGGATGAAAGGTAAAACATTATTGAGTTTGTTTGGACCTATCATATATATTATAGGTTTACATTCTTTTAGGTCCTTGGGGATAAATGCTTTAAAATTTAATTGCTATTGAAACTTGGTATTTCTGTAATATTGTGGGGAGCTGTATTTATACAAATAACATTTATTGACATAGGTTTGCAATTGTACAAGCACAGAAATCCACAGTAACCAAACATTTGTTTTTATCAACAAACTTGGAATGCACCACAAAACGAATATTCTTAGCTAATTGCTTGACTTGGGGTCCAACACTTTTGAATCCATGCTTTAAAATCAGCCATTTCAGTCTTGACACAGTTGCCAGGAATGTTTGATCAAATTCTTTTGCAGTGTAACCTTGTCGTGCATTTCATTACAGAGAACATAGATGGCAGTCTTGGACAATATTTCAAACAGCTTGCACATTTCCTTGAAACAGCCAAAAACGTGTATAGCACTGACATTTGTGGACCTTTAGAGAAAACTGAGGCATGAACAGCACAGCTATAACAATAGGGGAAGCAGGCCATACAACTATTGTAAGCCCAGAAATAAAATTTCAGTGCAAATAAAAAAGCATCCATGGTTTATAAATGATGTAATGCATTCCATATCTCAGATTTATATGTCATTACTTATTAGAAAGAAATAACGAAATATCCCAATTGTGCCATGTAGAGCAAATTATTTAAGGTGACCTTTCTTTGTGGTTTATCAATCTTTTTGAATTGAATTAAATAAATACATGACAAGACATTTTTTTATTGGCAGCCAGAAAGGCTGGACCAACTGTCATAGCATTTTGCATACTTCTTATTGCCTTTCACTTATAACAGATTACTTCAAAAATAACAATTTCTCAGCTGTCAAGTAAATAATTA
Organism: Xenopus laevis; assembly: GCF_017654675.1. Classification (NCBI taxonomy): domain Eukaryota; kingdom Metazoa; phylum Chordata; class Amphibia; order Anura; family Pipidae; genus Xenopus; species Xenopus laevis. The sequence goes on from NC_054386.1 coordinate 78,310,854, forward strand.
GTGATGGGCGAATAAATTCGCCTGGCGTGAATTTGCTGCAAATCTCTGCGTTTCTGTGCCAACGAATAAATTAGCCTAACTCCTGCGAGAATTTGCCTGCGAAAATTTTTTGGATGTGCGTCTGAAAAGTTGATTGAGGCAAAATCGTTGTGTGTCAACACTATTCGAATGCCCGTTGACCTTAACGCCGGACTCAAAATTGATGCGGCCGTCAATTTTTGCGTTTCAAAGATTTTTCGTGAATTTTTTGTGTTTCACGAATTTTGCAGGATATTCTCAAACTTTTTGGCGAATCGAATCGGGAGAATTTTGCCCATCACTGGCAATGAGTGAAATTTTTTATGGTTCGATTTGTGTTGAAATTTCACATTTTGCAAAATCAATGAATACTTTTGCAGAACTACCACAAAATTGTTGCTACAACGAAACACCCTGACAAAATACCCACAGGCTCCAATGTATTTTGCCCCAAAAAAGTCAACACAAAAAATGCCCATAGACTGTAGTGTATTTCACACAAATAAAGTTGCAGTGAAGAAACCCCCATAGACCATTGTATTCTGCATAGAAATTCAATAGTTGTCACAAACTAAAGGAAAAGCACGCACAATATATTACTATATAATATATAATACTATAAATTATGAATAACGTGAGGATTTAAACACAACTTTGGAAAAAAGCATTCCTTGTTATTTAATGCTGATGGTTTCATTTCCTGAACTTAATAATGTTAAAAGAACATTTACAGATTCAGTGTCTGCAGGCTGTTCTCTCCAGACTTTGACTGAACAAAGCATCCCAGTGTCCTGTATCAGCCATTTGCTAGCAGTTTCTTTCTTCCTACTGTTATTGTGCACAAAATGTCATGGTTCCAGTGGAGCCCTGGATCTTACCCAGTACTTAGAGTACGTTTTAGTATTATTTTACATTTTAGTAATATTCCTGCTAAATGCTACAGGATGCAAATGAATAACCATAGAAGCTTATTAATGTTTATGTAGAAGCTACCGGCATAGAGTCCTATTGTGACTGTTTAGTTGATGTTATACAAATGGGCCTACCATTGTACATGTCTGTATATTTTTCTAGTCAAAATTCCTATTATGCACTCCTATGCATTCCTATGCACATTGAAAGAATAATATTCCACCTGTCTAATGTGCATATACTGTACTTGCAGCTCAATAAAAAAGAAAATGTGTATGTGCAGGGCCACTTTAACCATAGGGGCAAACCGGGCATCAGCACAGGGCCCACTGTCCCGGATGTTTTTTTACTTTATTTTCTTCCCTCTGCCCTCCTTACCCCCAATGCTCCAGATGTCTTCCTTACCCCTGCCACTCATCTTCTGTCTTTCTCAAAGGGCCATGAGTTCCCCTGTGGTGTGGAGTTAATGGAATGCTTATTGGACTTTTTTTCAGTGATCTTACTGGCAGTCTTGGATTGATGGATTGCTTGTTGGCAATTTCTACAGTGATTATACTGGCACAGCTGGGGTTAATATGCTGATTATCTATTTCCTATAGCGGCTGTTCTGGCATTTCTGGGATAATTATGCTGATTATTTATTTTCTGTAGTATTTATACAAGCATGCCTGGGCCGATTTATGATCGATTATGTGCACGCAGCCCACTAAGGCCTTAAGACGGCTCTGTGTATGTGATCTAAACAGGTTTGGCTTCCAGCTCTGATTCTCATAGAAATCGCAGAAGTCCATTCTATAGATGCTCTGTCCATTCTGATTCTTGGCATAAAGCAACATTTGTTGTTAGCTCATAAGCCCTATATGACATGTAAATTCCCCTGTAGTACATGACAAAAGTCACATTTTTGGCATAGATTCAGATGAATGCATGCCTGGAACATCCCAGCTGTGTCATTTGAATAAAGAAATGGTGCAGCTGCTTCCTTTGGCACTAGAGATTTTCTTTTAGTAAGTCATGCTGATTTATTCTGTAAGGCAGGTCATAAGGACAGGGTTGGGGTGCACTTCCTGATCTTCTTGGTGTGGGCTGCTCCGTGCCATGAGCCCCATGAGCAGCAACTCCTCGGCCAGAAGTGCCATATAGTCATGCAAATAGTAAGAGTAGAGTAGAGTCATAAGACTGTTGATTCTCGGTAATCATACACTGCTGCATATAATACAACCCTACAGTTTTGTTGCTATTTAAGCAAGCCTTATAACCTGCAGGCAGTGTGTATCAAAATGCAAAGTGTAGCCCTTGATAAAATATCCTTACTGCAGGATAAACACTGGCATATTAAAATATTTTAAATATATCTATTAAATATATTTTCTTTGTTAATTAAGCAAAAATAATAATAATTTTACATCCAGATGTACATAAATTGACATCCATGTAGCTGTACTATATGTGGATAAAACCAAGCTACATAATCACAGCACAATTCAATTAATAGCTTAGTTTAGCTGCTGCGTAAAGTCAGCATATACCAGAGCCTAACAACCTGCAAGTTCAGTGACCTTCAGTTGGGTCCATAAATCTTTGGACAGAGACAACTTTTTTCAAATTTTGGTTTTGTACATGACCACAATGAATTTTAAATGAAACAACTCAGAGGCAGTTGAACTGCAGACTTTCAGCTTTAATTCAGTGGGTTTAACAAAAAGATTGCATAAAAATGTGAGGAACTAAAGGCTTTTTTTAACACAATCACTTCATTTCAGGGGATCAAAAGTAATTGGACGAATTAAAAAACTGAAAATAAAATGTTTATTTTAATACTTGGTTGAAAACCCTTTGCTGGCAATGACAGCCTGAAGCCTTGAACTCATAGACATCACCAGATTCTGGGTTTCCTCCTTTTTAATGCTCTGCCAGGCCTTTACTGCAGCGGCTTTCAGTTGCTGTTTGTTTGTGGGCCTTTCTGTCTGGTTTAGTCTTCAACAAGTAAAATGCAGCTCAATTGGTTTCAGATCAGGTGACTGACTTGGCCATTCAAGAATATTCCACTTCTTTTCTTTAATAAACTCCTAGGTTGCTTTGGCTGTATGTTTTGGGTCATTATCCATCTGTATTATGAAACGCCTCCCAATCAATTTGACTGCATTTAGCTGGATTTGAGCAGACCTTATGTCTCTGAACACCTCAGAATTCATTTGGCTGCTTCTGTCCTGTGTCACATCATGGATAAACACTAGTGTCCCAGTGCCACTGGCAGCCATGCACACCCAAGCCATCACACTGCCTCCGCCATGTTTTATAGAGATGTGGTATGCTTTGGATCATGAGCTGTTCCACGTCTTCTCCATACTTTTTTCTTGCCATCATTCTGGTAGAGGTTGATCTTGGTTTCATCTGTCCAAAGAATGTTTTTCCAGAACTGTGTTGACTTTTTTAGATGCTTTTTTTTTTGCTAGCCTTTCTATTATTGATGCTCATGAGTGGCTTGCACTTTGCAGTCCACCCTCTGTATTTACTTTCATGCAGTCTTCTCTTTATGGTAGACTTGGATATCGATACGCCTACCTCCCTGAGAGTGTTGTTTACTTGTTTGGTTGTTGTGAAGGGGTTTCTCTTCACCATGGAAATGATTCTTTAGACAAAAATTAGCAGCACACTGTTAAGTTGCAAAAGTGCTCAAGTGCATAATTTATTTAGCCCATAGCATACAAAGGCAACGTTTCGAGCCAACCAGGCCCTTTATCAAGCCCTGGGGTTGATAAAGGGCCTGGTTGGCTCGAAATGTTGCCTTTGTATGCTATGGGCTAAATAAATTATGCACTTGAGCACTTTTGCAACTTAACAGTGTGCTGCTAATTTTTGTCTATGGATTGATGCGACCCGAGGACAGGATTGGGTCTTCTAGTTCAGCACCTGGCACTTCAACGGTGTTTGTTTGGGAGGTGAGCGCTCCAATTTTTGTGACTCCATGGAAATGATTCTGTGATCTTCCACCACTGTTGTCTTCCGTGGACATCCAGGTCTTTTTGTGTTGCTGCGTTCACCAGTGCTTATTTTTCTTTCTCGGGATGTACCAAACTGTAGATTTTGCCACTCCTAATATTGTAGCAATCTCTCGGATGGTTTTTTTTTCTGTTTTTGCAGCTTAAGGAAGGCTTGTTTCACCTGCATGGAGAGCTCCTTTCACCACATGTTGTCTGTTCACAGCAAAATCTTCCACATACAAGCCCCCCCCTCAAATCAACTCCAGGGTTTTTATCTGCTTCATTGATAATGACATAATAAAGGAATTCCCCACACCTGCCGATGAAATAGCCTTTGAGTCAATTGTCCAATTACTTTTGAGCCTCTGAAATTAAGTGATTGTGTTCAAAAAAGGATTTCGTTCCTTAACCCCTATATGTAATAAAGGTCACTAAGTTTGCACAGGAGCAATAACCCATAGCAACCAATGAGATGTTTGCTTTTAAACAGATGACCAGTAAATGCTTCCTGCTGAATGGTTGCTATGGGTTACTGCTCCTGGGCAAACTTAGTGTCTTTTATTACATAACCCTATAAATCTTTAAGCAATCTTTTTGTTCCACCAACTGAATTAAAGCTGAAAGTCTGCAGTTCAACTACATACAAGTTGTTTTATTTAAAATTCAATATGGTAATTAGGGATGTCGCGGACTGTTCGCCCGCGAACTAATTCGCGCGAACATCGACTATTCGCGTTCGGCGAATGTTCGCGAACGTCGCGCGACGTTCGCCAATTTGGGTTCGCCTTAGCTGGCGCTTATTTTTGCCCTCTCACCCCAGACCAGCAGATACATGGCAGCCAATCAGGAAGCTCTCCCTCCTGGACCACCCCCACACCCCCTGGACCACTCCCCTTCCATATATAAACTGAAGCCCTGCAGCGTTTTTTCATTCTGCCTGTGTGTGCTTGGAAGAGCTAGTGTAGGGAGAGAGCTGTTAGTGATTTGAGGGACAGTTGATAGTAACTTTGCTGGCTAGTAATCTACTTGATACTGCTCTGTATTGTAGGGACAGAACTCTGCAGGGATTTGAGGGACATTTTAGGTTAGGTAGCTTTGCTGGCTAGTAATCTACCTTCTACTGCAGTGCTCTGTATGTAGCTGCTGTGGGCAGCTGTCCTGCTGCTGATCTCTCATCTGCATCTGTTCTTCAAACAACTGCCACCTAGCTGTCTAAATATCAATAATAATACCGTCTCCAGAAACACCTCCCGAGTGACGTTTTTCAAGCAGCAATAATATATTCCGTATCCAACGGCTGTAGTGTATACGTTGACCTTGCAGGCATTATTTGCCCAGTCTTTAACCAAGTGCCACCTAGCTGTGTGAGCTTTTTCACATTCCGTGTCCAGAAACATCACCTGAGTGACGTAGTGTGATTTCTGCCCTTTACAGCACAAAACGCAGCGCTGTGTCAACAATGGATTTTTCAGATACATTTTTGCCCTTGATCCCCCTCTGGCATGCCACTGTCCAGGTCGTTGCACCCTTTAAACAACTTTAAAATCATTTTTCTGGCCAGAAATGTCTTTTCTAGCTTTTAAAATTCGCCTTCCCATTGAAGTCTATGGGGTTCGCGACGTTCGCGAACTATTCGCATGTTTTGTCGCAAGTTCGCGAATATGTTCGCGAACATTTTTTCCGCCGTTCGCTACATCCCTAATGGTAATGTACAGAACCAAAATGAGAAAAAAAGTGTCTGTCCAAAGATTTATGGACCTAACTGTAAATCCATTAGGGCTACTGGTTCCAGGTGGTCAGATAGCTAGAGCTCAGCATCACTGCAGATCAGAACAGGAACACATATTTTTGGAAGTAGTATACTGTATAACTACAGTAGCTTATTCAAACCAGACAAAGTCTGTCTAAATATTTCTTTAGGACTTTCCCATCCCAGAGTTCTGCACAATAATGACAGGCTCTCCTAGTTTTAATTTGATCTTCAGGAATTCTGTTACTGAAAGATGCCAATGATATCTTCTTCAAAAATAATAACATCCTTTTCTAATAAATGAGGTATGGATATGAGAGGGGAGACAAACATACGAATAGCAGGTGGTTCACATTCAAGTTAATAGAGGGAGCTCAATTTTGAATAATCAGTAATGATGTATTTAATAGATCATGACCCTTGCATCACCTACCTTGCGTTCCTGTTGTCTACAATAAAAACACTTGAAACCGACTTTGGAATAAAACTGGCCACAGCTTTATTGATTACAATTAATTCTATAACCATGTTCATAACCAACAATCTCCGCATATATAAATTAACTCCATATGTAAGCATGACCATGTAACATTTCATAACGGTACATAACTCCTTTCACAATTTTCTATGACAGTGCCAAATATAGAGCCCCCTAGTCAGCCTGCCCTTCAGCACACTGGCCCTTGACGTCCTCCAGCCGCAACCCATTGGCTCAGAGAAAAAGCAGCCGCCCATTAACTCTGTGACTTCAATAGCCGCTGCTCTTGATCACTAACTCCCCAAAATTCCCAATCCGTCTCATGTACTAGGTTACCACCACTCCACCATCTGTGGCCACCCACCTTTTAGGGGTTAAACCACTATCCAAACCTCTGACTCTTGGTGGCACCCGCTCTCACCCCCCTGGCAGACTGACAAGGGGCCCCGCCCCCCAGCTGTGACGATAGCTCGCTTGAGTCCTTCCCGCTTGACTGTTCCCTTACCGACCTTGATATCCTAAGCTACTTTGGCCACCGAAGTGACAACTAGCCGATTGCCTATCTCCCCTCCATCAACCATTCGTAGGGAGGGTGGGAGGGAACTGCTCTCTCTTGCTGTAATTCTAAAATGGCTGAGCTCACCTCAGCTTCCTCCGCGAAATGGAGTTGCTTAGCTCCGCCCCCTTAGCCTCTACCAATTAGAAGGCTGTTGCCCCACTGTGACCAGAACTTCCCTTTTCAGTTGCGCAGCGTCATGGCCGCCCCTCCTCCAAGCCTGCTGCTGATCTCCGGGGCTCACATTCTGTTTTAAAACTGAACCTTAAGTGAGCTGGAATGTATGCATCTCTTTTATAGCTGGATCAAGTAGGGTGAAACGACATGAAAACAACTGGAGAAAAAGGAAGACTCTTCTCTGTCTATGGCATATGGCTGTCATTTGGGAAGGTCTAATTTTTTATTTAGAGAATATTTTCTCAGGCCAATAATGAAGTGCTGGGTTGGAAAACAGGCAATGCCTTGAGCATGTTTTAAATTATCAGCAGAGACATATTGTTTTCAGCTAAAGAGCTTCAATTCTTTTGGGATTAAGATGAGAACAGAGTTGGCTAAACAAGTTTTTTATTTACTTAGTCACAACTTTAGTTCCATGTAGTTCAAATGTAATGTGGTCTTTATCTGATGTATTTAGCTGCTACTAAAAGAACATCGAAAAATATAATTTACTGCTTAATATTTTTTGATTTGATATACATTACTTTATCAAGTTCTTATACAATACAAATACATTCTCCTCTTTAAAAATACCATTCTTTCTCTAAGTAATAATGTGCAGAACCTGCAATTCAGCAATTTCCTGGGATCCTTTCATGTTTCATTTTACAAAATTATTACTTCATAGGAGTATTCACTTGTACAAAGAACATACACAGAGGCGCATCACAATCAGTCCACCTTCTTAGATATTGTATGTCTGCAGTGCAGAAGTGTAGCAGAGGAGAGATAATAAAACAGAGGCAATGATGTTGCTATTATAATGTACTTAAATGGAACAATTTTAAACAAAATTATATTACATTTGCTACATTGCATTTTAATATGATTGCCACAACATTTTATCTTTTTTCTGCTTTATGCTGTGCCCTCTGCTATAGTTTGCATGGATAAAACATACACTAAAAGATTCAAATACACCTGAGCCCCCCTTCACAAAATGCCATATTAATATGTAGAACAACCATCTGTTACTCAAATGCCTACAAGCATTCCAGAAGCGCCTTCTCACTACTACAAAAGCAACAAGCCACGCAGAATCATTAGGATAAAATATATGTACTATTTTATCATTAGTAGAGCCTAACAGGTGAGTGAAAAGTGAAAAAAGGGTATTTTCTTTGGGGGGAGAAAGACCATATCTGCTTCTCTCTTTATTTGGCATGACCTCTTCCGAAGAAAACAAAGAAAATACCCTTTTTTCACTTAGCTAGGACTGATGCAAGGACACTGCCTTGGCGGGCGCATCAGCTTATGCATACTTTGTACAAACCATGTAACTAAAAGTGTCTCTTTTTACCAGATACAGACAAGTTCCCTTTAATCCAATTGTTCCTTAAAGTTGTATAATGAGTGCTGGGATAATTAGTTTAGTATATATATATATATATATATTTATGTATATATATATATATATATATATATATATATATATATATATATATATATATATATATATATATATATCACAGTCCAGTGAGTATCCGCACTCCAAAGCACACTGTTGAGGCTTGTATAGCCGGGGTGCAAGGTTTAAGATATCCTCTCATCCTTGAGAAAGGTCCCAGCAGGGACCGAAACGTTGGATACTGATGCAACGAAAATAAAAGAGAATTTTTTTATATATGGGAGTGCTGGTTCTGTTGAATATTAAGTTGTGTATATATATATATATATATATATATATATATATATATATATATATATATATATATATATATATATATATATATATACACTGCAATATATGGACAAACAATCCCTGTGTTGTTTAAAGGGATAAAAAGGCGTTTTTCAGTAGCTGTATGCACAAAATGTCTCTGTCTTAAATATATTGATAATAGGTTGAGTGCAGAGGACTCTTGTATTTGTCTATATGTATTTTGTGGTCACAGCCTCATTGCACCACACCTAATGGTTTTAAAGATTAATGGTGAACACAACTTTCCCTTGTTTGTTATAGTTATACAGGAGCAGTGACCAGCTCCATGTTGTAGCTCCCACCCTTCCCAGCTATAGTCAGGTGATCCCACTGGTGTCTAATAAAAGGGCAGCCACGTTTGGGAGTTTTACTTTGAAAGCAGCAAGTAAGTTACAGGTAAAACTTAGTCCCTTTGTAAAATGTATAATGAAGTAATAGAATTCTTAATGAATCAGATACAATTTGAGTGTAGGACTGGCCAGATAAGGGATGACTTTGACGTAGTTGGCCAGCTTAAATATAATGCTGGTCTCTCTGCCAGACTGCTGCCTGAATTTTGTTACATTGGCCCAGATTTAATTTAATGAACAAAACTTATCTCATGAGGAGGAAAACTGCAATTGAATAAGGAGATACATTTATTTTTTTTCACTGATTTAAAAGTGTTTTTTTCTGTGTGCGAGTGTATGTGTGTATTATTGTACAGTAAGTAGGTGGGGGTGAGTAAAGCTCCTGCAGCTGCTGTACCAAAGGAACCCAACAAATCCCAAATCTGTTTGCCAGTCCTGCTTCTAAATTATCCCAATATGTCTCTCATTGTAAAAATGTATTCATCAAATATATATAAAAAAAATACTGGTTGGTTTTATATTAGCTTGAATAGCCACATACAGTAAGTGACTTTGCTGTTGCTAAAATGTGTTTATACCACGTGCTGATATCCATTATTTTAAAAAGCTTTCGTTGCTAGGGAGAGTTGTTGAGTGTTATAGTTGAACAGCAGCCTGAGGGATGCGGGTGGGAAGTTTCAGCTCAGAAGACTTTTTTTAAAAGGCAATATAGTGTTTGATTTGGGTCCATCTGTCTGTAATGTGTACCTAATGGTGACATTCATACTAAATGTAATGTAATGTAATTTATTCTGGTTTGGGGGTCCTAAGGATATGCCATATATATATATTTATGTCTGTCTGTGTGTCTTTGTGTCTGCTTTGATTTTTTTTTTTGCCTGGGCTGCTTTTTACTCCCAGTCCGGCTCTGTTAGTAAATGATTGTAAATTGGCCTACTGTAACATGAATTGGTAAATCTGTAAATCTGGTAAGTCTGCTCCAATATATGAAAGTCTATGAAGACACACAGGAATGGAACAGTGTTTACAACTTTAACTTTCGGTTAGATCAGAAAATGTGTGAATTAAAATAAGCAAAACATTCATCTGTCTAGCTGATGTTTCTCAGTGATTTAAGTCGTTAATCACTTGCACAATTAGACTGTTTGTTTAAATCAGAGCTAACCTGAGAACACATTAAATACATCATCATCTTGAATCAATTAAACTGCCAATCATTTCCTATCATCTCCTTTAAAATACATTCTCATTTGTACACATAAAAAAATCAAATGCTTGAGGAAACTTGAATGTATAATACAGCAAGTCTATCTTTGCAGAGTATTATTTTTCTGAGAAGAGGAGAACTAAAGCTTAACTAAAGAAATAGCTTGAAATGTTGTACATTATGTTTTGGGCTTCTGTACCAACCCAAGGTAATCCCTATACTTTTCCGGTAAAGATCTGTATCTCTGAAGATGCCCCAGTAGCTCCCCATCTTCTTTTCTGCTGATTCAATGCACATGCTCTGTGCTGTTGTCAGTTATTCTGCTTGGGGACCGACTCAAAATATACAGTACACACAGGGGCATATTTATTAAGCTCTGTAAAATGAAATTCAACTAAAAAACTGTGTAACGGTTATGCCGTTTTTTACATGGCTAAACCTGGCAATGTGTGGTGAATTATCCCTCCGTTTTTCCCCCCAACATAATAATTATGCCCCACAGAAAATAAATGTCACAATTTAAGACTGATTAGTAATTAATACAGATAATTACTACATGGCAGCACAGAAACCAGTGTAACTAGCATCAGAATTTAATAATCAGCCCTGTAGCATCAGCTTATATTACAGGCCAACCGCATTTTCTGCTTGATAATTAGTGACGACCCCTAAGCTTAGCTTCTCAACAGCTGCTCAGAGCCCACTGAGCATGTGAGTGTCGCAGACATTTTCCAAGATGGTGACCCCCTGTGACAAGTTTGAAGTCCTGGATCATTGCTGCTATTGACAAGCTGAAACTTTAGGCTGCTGAAATATCTTCAGTATATAAAATATGGCATACTTAGCCACATTCATATTTAGGGTTTAGTTCTCCTTTAAAGGGGACTACTACAAACGTATACAAAAACATTTGTTCCACGCGTGTGACTTAGTCCACATGTGGATAGATTATATAACAAACAAAAAAGTCTTTGTGTAACAAAAAAGGTTTTTATCAAGCAAGTAAATATGCGACGTTTCGAAGCTCCCGCTTCTTCTTCAAGTATCAATGACTACAATGACATCACATCCTATTTAAAGCCATAGGTATTAGTCACACCCATAAGTATATCATGAATTAGTACACAAATTCAACTTAGTATCAGACCAATGTGAAATGGACAACCTGTGTCTTACATATATATGAAACATAAATACTGTATAGCAATAACGCCAAAAAGATCACTTGTAACATATTGGTCATATAATGAAAAGATTTTAACAAATCAGAATATATGTAACAAATCAGTATACAGGGTGTCATGTTATGATAATCCCAAATCTACCCCTGCTAGAATGTAATAGTATATCTAAATAAATGGTCTGGAACTGGTAATTTCAGTACTTCTTTTCTTATGGTGGATTTATGTTGGCTAACTCTATCTCGTATCGGTTGAACGGTTTCTCCAATATAGGCATGGACAGTTGAGCATGTACACCACATATTCTGTGTCACAAGTAAAGTGGCCTTGTATCTCGAATTTCCTCCCTGTGGGTTTAAATTCTGGGATGGTAGTGGGCTTCTTGTTGTTTGTCTGTAAACTCCTGACGAAGATCCCTGTGGGGGATCGAAACGTTGAGTGGAATAAACACAGCTTGCTTGCATTTGAAATAATCCTGTGAGTGTCATTCTTTGTGCAAATACTTTACCCTATATGGCTGGCACCCAGGTTAACGGAGTGCACCTTTGGAATTGGTATATATAGGTTTGATTCCACCCAGGACACTACATCAAGGGATCTGTATGTTCAACCTCTGCCCCATTGAATTGCATCCAGAGATTTTGGTAGCAACTAATGTTAATGATGTGTAATCTTTGTAAAGTGGTGAGGAATATGTTTATAAATACAGGATAATTTTAAAGCTAAACTAGGTTTTACAAACTGTTGTAGTGTTAAAAAATAAGGTGTGTGTGTGCAGTAGGTAGAATTGTGGTGTCCAGTCAGAAAATGCCAATAGAAAGTCTCAATCCAATTCATAGGAAGGGATGTTGGGTGTTGCAGTAAAGCAAGATATAGGGTATTGAGTAGTGATGGGCGAATTTGCGCCGTTTCGCTTCGCCGAAAAATTCGCGAATTTCGCGAAACGGCAAGAAATTCGCGAAACTGCGCCGGCGTCTCGTTTTCGACGTCGGCGCCCGTTTTTGACGCCGGCGTCCGTTTTTTCGAAAAATAATTTTTTGACGCCGGCAAATTTTTGCCGCAAATTTTCGCGGCATTTCGCGGATTTATTCGCTGGCGGCGAAACGCGCAAATTCGCCGCGAATTCGCACCTGGCGAATAAATTCGCCCATCACTAGTATTGAGCTGCACATTCATTCATTGTGAAAGAACCAGTAACACAAGAAAATGTTTAATTTACATGCAAACTAGTTCTTATCATAAGCTAACCTATAAACCTTTGTGTATAATTTTGGACTGTGGGGGGATAGCAAAATACCTGCAGACACGAGCAGCATATAAACACCTTGTAAAATTTTAAATTTAAGGAAAAAAAAGATTTTTTTTGACCTGCATGATTCTAGCGATGGAGTCATAAGCTGTCGATGAAGGGCATATATCTTAGTTCATTTATAATGATGCTATATTTTGTATGAAGTACATACTTACAGTAATTGCATAATACAATGTATGTACAGCTCTGTTTCTGGCATGAAGTGCTTGATTAAGTGGAGCAGGGACGCATTCATTCCTGTGTACCATGTTGTATAATTGAATTGCTAACATCCATTTTCCTCACTTTCTTATAACGTTAAGCATTTATTGTGGATAATACATGTACACATTTTCAGAACAACGATAAAAGCAAAACTTTCAGAAAATAGTACAGCAAAATGAATATTTCATTTCGCTCGTTGATTATTTTTCCAGTAGAATGCTATTGCAAGCACTTTGAGACCACATGTGGCCCATATGGCATGTACAGTAACAGTATCTTATAAAAAGATATTCGAGGTGGCTTTAACTCTTTGCATTCTCAGTTCACTAGAACCAGTTTGGCACTGACAAGTCACAATTTCTTGTGCAATAATAGTTGTATCTAGTGATGGGCGAATAAATTTGCCAGGCACGAATTTGTGACGAACGGAATACGCGAAACTGCAGCGAAAATTCGGCATAGTAATAAAATTTGGATGCACGTCAAAAAAGTCGCTCACGTCAAAACTGTCGCGCGTCAACATTATTTGGATGCCCATTGGCTTTAACGGCGGTGTCAAAATTGACGCGGGCATCAAAATTCGTGTTTCGTATATTTTTCACCCCTTGAATTTTGAACGCGCATTGGAAAAGTCGCTTGCATCAAAATCGTCGCCTGTGAACATTATTTGGATGCCCATTGACTTTAACCGCGGTGTCAAAATTGATGCGGGCATCAAAATTTGTGTTTCGCAAATTTTTCACCCCTTGAATTTTGAGCACGCATTGGAAAAGTCGATCTCAACAAAATCGTCGCCTGTCAACATTATTTGGATGCCCATTGATTTTAACGCCGGTGTCAAAATTGACGCGGGCGTCAAAATTTGTGTTTCGCAAATTTTCTGCCGAAGCAAAATCACTAGTTGTATTCATAAACTCTTTGGAGCCAATTACTTTTTGAGATCATAATCTAATTTTCTGGTAGAGAAATGGTTCTTCACTAACAGGAGAAGGCGCTTTCAGACTGTAATGCTGCCTGACGCGGAGTTCGAAATGCCACCCCCCGCCCATCGCACTTACCTTAAATCACAGACGAGGGTCCTCTCTCACCTTGCCTCATGGCAGAAACGCCTCTGACCAGGAGGAAGGGAGGATTAACATAAATGTTAAATTCCTATTATGAATAATGTATATTCCAAGTCTTAAATCTTCAAACAATGTATAACCTAGAGAAATAAAGAATCTTATTTCATATTGTCTCTAGTTGGGAAGGAAAGGATAAATAAAGCCTACAAACTCCAAAAAAAAATCAGCAATGCATAATGAGTAAATGCTGCAGGGCTTATTGGTAATTAGTTTAGTTAGGCACTGCAGATTTGATATAGCACGGCTGTCTTGCGATGGATCAAATATTGACCTTTATCTGAATTAAAACTTAAGTTTGATAAATGATACTTCGGTAATGGCCCCTGAACTTAGCTGACTCAGAGTGGCCAAGAGCAGACTGTGCATGTGCTATGTCTGAACAGAGAAAGTTTTGGAGCTAAAGGGATGGCATGTTCAAATGTACAGTATGAATCATTACTGCTGTAGGCATGCGGTGTCTTTGGATTTGCAGAGAAGCCCAAAATACCAATAAGACCAATAATAATGCAGCCTAATCCTCTGGCAGGCTTTAGCTGGCGCATAATAATGTACGGTACATACAGTAAGACGTTTCACAATGAATGAAATAATTATTGTCAATGAATATAGATACTTTATAATATGTATTCCTTATTTTCATTGCCGTGTTGTCATGAAGATTACTAGAAATCACAAATCAGAGACTGACAACTTTAATGGAGAAGGAAAGGCTAATATTAAGTGAGTTTTATTAGAAAGGTCTATATAAATACACCACTAACCGCGCAAAGTAATGCTGCTCTGAGTCCTCTGTCAAAAGAAACACAGCATTTCTTTCCTTCTATTGTGTAAACATGAACTTCTCAATTAGACTTCCTGTTTTAAGCATAAACCTCCAGGTCTAGGGCTTGAGCATAGCTCTCCCCCTACTTTCTCCCCTTCCTGCTGTAATCTGAGCCCAGAGCAGGGAGAGACTCAGAGAAACTAATATGGCAGCTGCTCTCCTAAACAAAAAGAGAGAGCATCTAGAACTGTTTACTAGGTATGGTAAAGCATTCTGCATAATAAATAGTGTTCTAGCTTGCACTATTGTGGCTAATCTATTGGCAATAAACTTCTTTGGAAGCGTTCCTTCTTCTTTAATGTGAACTCAAGACAAGGAGGTCTTTAGATTCATTTCGTGGCTTTGGGCCTTTACAAATCTTGGAAGCACATATAAATGTGCACATTGTTCACTAAAGATATTAGGGATCAAATTCCCACTCCTAGACCAGCTCTTTGAGGGCAACCAGGAGCCACATTAACTTTATATGGAAGCAAATTTAATGAAACATTGTAATGGACATATTATTTTTATCTGTTAGACATAAACACACAATATCCTTTCCTGTAGGATTTATTGAACTGACATATTACATATGTAGGGGTCCATAGGGTTAATATGCCCCTATGGCTTTAATTCCCTACCCTACCTCATTTCCCTAGTTGCTGGGCAAAAGCCAATGTATCTAGTTTACTTTCAGTATCCAGTTATTGGCAAGAGGTGTAATGACCACTTCCTGACACACTTTAATATAGTGTTAGGAAAGGGGATGGCTCTTCGGCTCTTTGGCTCCTGGTGTCCTAACCATCTGGATGTTCCCATTGATCCTGGGTACACCACCACCGAGTAAAACCCTTGTGCCCTAGAGGGACCATTACCTGTAGTGTCTGAGTCGGGGAGCAGGGATCCCGTGAACGATGTTAGATACAGGATTTAGATCTGATACAGACTCTCTAGGAGACTAAAATAGAGAGGGGAGAGAGAAAGAATAGCTTTGTATTCCACTGGGTGGAATCTGAATCACTTTGAGGTATATCTGCCTGCAGGTTTGACTTACTACTTGACTACATCCTCATGGGAGTCACATTCTCAGCTGTCTCATCTGCCTGTTCTAGTCTGCTGGTATTTTATACTGAATGTGCCTCTTTATGGTAAGTAACCCTGAGGATCGTTTGTCTCTGACAAATAAACTGCTATCATCTGTTTTCACTGCTAGAACCTCCTGGCATCTATTCTTTCTATTTTTATTGCACAGTAGCCTGTGGGAGTTGTAGTTACACTACACCACACCTTTATTCTTCCACTTAGAGAAGGCCCTGCCTGAAATGTTAGAGTCACGTCTAACCTTTGCTCTAATCACTAGCTGGACAATAACCCCGTTTGGTCTGCCTAGCCCAAGTTAGCGTTACACTAAGGGGCAGATTTATCAAGGGTCGAATTTCAAAGTAATGGGAGATTTTTTGAACTTTCATAACTCGAAATTCGATTAAAAAAAGACCAACCGAAATTTATTTAGAAAAATCGACGTTATAAATAGGTTGTATTCGATCGTTCGAATTGAAGTAAGATCGAATTTGATTCAAAGTATTTTTTTTAAAAAAAATAACATTTTTCAAAATCCACCAATTGACTCCAAATAGGTTCTAGGAGGTCCCCCATAGGCTAAAACAGCAATTCGGCAGGTTTTAGATAGTGAATGGTCGAAGTCAAAGTTTTAAAGAGACACTACATGATAAATTTTGATATTTGAATTTTCTAATTTTTTTCAAATTCAAATAGAATTTTGGCCTATTCGAAAGTCGAAGTATACAAAAATAGCTTGAAATTCTAATTTTTACTTTGACCCTTGATAAATTTGTCCCATATTTGGCATTTCTTTTGATGGAACAGGAGTGTATGTGGTTTGGTGAATACAGTTATAGTTTAATTGCATTCAGCAATGGGAATATTTTGTACTTGCTATGAGATAAATTAGAGACACTTCAGATGGTTTAACTTAATGCTTGATGTATATCAAAGGAGGTAATCTGGGGTCATGTTGATGAAGTCTGCCTTAGAATTGATATCTGAGAAATGTGGATTTATTGGATAAGAATTGGACAGTAGATACGACCTGATTTGACTTGTGGTTGATTCATTCAATCCATTTACTTGTCTACAAATGCTATATAAAAAGTTTTTCTGTAGCTGAACCCACGGTGAAAGCTGTTTATCATTCTCTGTGTCATTCATTTATCTTCAGAGACATCTATTCTTTTTTATCCATTTTGAAAACTAGGAATCGTTATTTTATTAACGGATCTATAGGCTGTTAACCTTAAGATGCCAGACAGAAGAGAAATGCTTGCATTGTTCCCTAGGCACTTCAGAGAGTTGTGCAAAATGGAAATAGGGAAAGATACTGTTTTAACAGCAGATTGATGTTACACATAATACAGCAGTATAGTAACTGCTCTTATGCTTTATCGCCGCACTATCATTTACCTGATCAATTGACATAAATGCCTGGGTCAGTAGCGTAATTTGTAGAGTTTTTTCAAAGCACTTAAATGCTTCTTTGTTCTGAAACACATTAGTATAGGTTTGTAAACACTCTCAGCACTGCAATTCATTACGTGAATCCATGTGAAATTATCTTCCGTCTTCCATTCACAATAAGAAGAGAAAGGACTGAGATGGAGTGAGCATCACAGGGTTGCCTGTATCGTTTGCAATTACTCCTTACATCTCTCTTGGGCCAATACTCGCATCTCTTGGGCCAAGTGAAGAGACAGAATGAATTTCCCAGAGCACAGTGAATTTCCAGTTATTGCAGATCGATAGATAATTAACTTGTAGTCTACCCTTCCCTTATTTTAATGCAAATGATATTTGCATTACTATGGAACGGAAGTTGCACCTTTTATCACATTAGGGGAAGTGTAACTTTATTTTCTCTTGTGTATGTACAATACCCTCTATATACTCATAGCTTTGAAAAAGAGTCAGATTGCCTCCTGTTAATTTTCTCAACACAGGCCGTAAAAAGACTTGGAGCAAGCTGTCTAATATTGCGCCCCTTCGAGCGCTATGAAATTGAACTCCCAGCATCTATATTTTTCAGATTGAGGCTTTAGCACAGGGGCAGAATAGGGGAGATTTAGTCCCTGGCGACTGATCACCTCTTCTTCGGGGCGACAAACCGCAAACTGCCTTCCGCCTGCTAAAATGAAAAACTTCGGGCAACTTCGGAAATCGAAGCACCGCGAGTGCATTGTCACAGGCGATTTTTCCTTTTAGCAGGGGAAAGGCAGTTTGGAGAGATTGTCGTCTGAAGAAGAGGCGATTAGTTCCAAGCCTACGAAATGTCCCCGAATTTCCCTGTGTGCTAAAGCTAAACATCCAGTATCTAAAAAAAGTAAATGTATCTGATATCAATAACCTGCAGCCCTCCAGCTGTTCAGCAACAACACCCAGGAGTTATAAATCAGCAGACTGTTTGCTCTTCAGCACACTCCTTATAAGCCCAGCTTTACAATGAACTGATTTGAAAGGATGCAATCGTGTTTTAATATACAGTATACACTGTTTAATACATACTGTATTTTTTCAGGAAGAGATGGTTGGTATACAGTGTTATTCCCTCTTAAATGCTCCAAACTTCTACAGTTTATCCTAAACTTCTGGGATACTAATATTATCATTAGAAAATAAACAGGTAAATAGTGATGGGCGAATTTATTCGCCAGGCACGAATTTGCGCGATTCGCCGCCAGCGAAAAAATTCACCGGAGTCGAAAAAACAGACGCCGGCGTCAAAAACGGCCGCCGGCATCAAAGAACGCTGTTTCGTGAATTTTCCGCCATTTTGCGAATTTCGCACGAAATTCACGAATTTTCCGGCAAAGCGAAACGGCGCAAATTCGCCCATCACTACAGGTAAAACTCAATGCCTTACTCAGGTAATTCATTAGAAAATTACTATTTCATTACTGTGTTTAGACCAATTAGGATCCACTATACACAGTTGAGGATAATGATCTTTTTGCTTGTTCTTCCAGCACCTTTTAATATTGTGTACCACAAACTATAATTATGGACTCTGCAGTCCCATGTCAGGAAATTGCCCTTTCCTTGATCAAATCCTTCCTTACTAATGACAGTGTTGGTGTTTTTTTCCAACAGAGATAAATTACCAAATCATTTCTATATTGGTTTATCATCAGGTTGTGCAGTAATATCATTTCTCTTTGTTTACTGCCTCTGTCTACCCTAGCTCTAATTACTTTATATTTAAGATCCAGCCCCATACATTGTGAATTAACGTCGCTCACTAAAATTAACCCTTTGTTGAGGCACTTGGATCTTCTACTACATGATTAAGTACCATTTATTAATTTGCTTCTTTTTTCCTGTTTAAAACATAATTCATAAAACCACACACTCAGTCAAAGTTACAACACATCACAAATGAATTGTTAAAGGGATGCTGTCATGGGAAAACATGTTTTTTCCAAACGCATCAGTTAATAGTGCTGCTCCAGCAGAATTCTGCACTGAAATCCATTTCAGATTTTTTTATATTTAATTTTGAAATCTGACATGGGGCTAGGCATTTTGTCAGTTTCCCAGCTGCCCCCAATCATGTGACTTGTGCTCTGATAAACTTCAGTCACTCTTTACTGCTGTACTGCAAGTTGGAGTGATATCTCCCCCTCCCCTTCTTCCCAGCAACCTAACAACAGAACAATGGGAAGGTAACCTGGTAGCAGCTCCCTAACACAAGATAACAGCTGCCTGGTAGATATAAGAACAGCACTCAATAGTAAAATCCAGGTCCCACTGAGACACATTCAGTTACATTGAGTAGGAGAAACAACATCCTGCCAGAAAGCAGTTCAAGTAATAGATATATTTCCACCTAGGTCAGTCTCTTATACTCATGTAGCCATTAGCATCGGTGCTTATTATTTATTATATAATCACACAAACATCTCAAGACTTTGTATCATAATTGTGACACTGATGTATGTTGCTACATTAAGGAATATGAATTACCACCTTATATATATGTTAAACACCATCTCAGCATTGATATAACAATTTTTCAAGCTTGCCAGTTGTAATGGTAGCACATAAAAATATTCACTAAAAATATCCCCCTTAATTAATTTCCCAGTTCAGGCAGCTTGTTTAAAGGAATTATTCAGTATAAAAATAAAAACTAGGAAAAAAAAGATAGGCTGTGCAAAATTAAAAAATTTTTTCAATATAGTTAGCCAAGTTAGTTTGCATCTCTCTTGGTTTCCACTGATTGGTTACCAGGCAGTAACCAATCAGTGACTTGAGGGGGGGCATAACTAAGATTTTGATCTGACCTGCATGCTAAGGATCAATTGCAAACTCACTGAACAGTTACAGTATGTCCCATGTTACCCACCTTAAAGTCGCAGACTAACTATGAGTTAGAGAGCTGAAAAACAGGTTGCGTTATGTTATGTTAGACATCCAGTCACTTCAGCCTTTATAGATTACATTTTTGGCTAACTAACTAGATTAGATTTTTTTTTATTTTGCACAGCCTACTCAGTTTTTATTTTTATACTGAACTGTTCCTTTAAAAGTTCACACTGTATCTTTGATACTGCTGCCTCCACTCCTCTTTGGGCTCTGGCCCTTGTCTTAATATTTCCATCCACCTTCCCAAAGCCTGTTCTGTGTGTCAAAGGGCATGTAAAAGCAAACAAATAAAATCCCATTTTTACTTTCTTTAATGAAAAAGAAATCTATCTCCAATATACTTTGATTTAAAAATGAGTATCGTTTTTATAAGAAACCTGACTGTATGCAGTGAAATTCTCCCTTCATTTACTGCTGTGGATAGGAATTGTCAGACGGTCCCTAACTGCTGAGCAGGGAAACAATCATACTTATGAACAGAAGGGGGAGCCCCCACCTTACTTCGCAGCCAAACAGAACTCAAGCAGCTTTGTTTGTTTCCCTGTAGAATAGTCGGCGACTGTGTAGAGATTTGTATTGGATTTTATTTTTGCTTTACATCCCCTTTACTGTCTCCAACTCCAGCTGCAGGGACAAAGATCATGGAGCCAGATTTAAACAGATAAACTGGGATTCTATTTGGAGGATTATTTAGCTGCAGCCACTGGTTCACTGGAAAAAGTTTGTATTAAACAATACAAAAATTATAAAATCCACATTAGATTACATGACAACACAGGACCCAGTGCAGTCTGCCTATTCTGATTGTCAGCCTTGCTGTATCGGCTTCTGGTCAATATTATTTGACTTGTGATGTTTTGATAATTTATGACAATCCCTGAGCAGCCCAGACCACACTGAGCATGTGCACAGTCTTGGTCTTGCAAAGATTTTTAACAAAGTTACAAGATGGTGCCCCCTCTGGCTAACTTTGAAAGCATAAATCATTTGTTTTATTAGGCATCTGGTGCAGTAAGTTCATGTTTATGTTTAGTACACAAAATACAGCTTTTCTAGCCTTATTCTATTTTAGACTTTACTTCGCCTTTAACAGTTCTGTACTCCACAAAGACATTACCCTGCCTCACATATTAAAATTGTAGAATGTCTAACTGCAGTAACATCCTGAATGACTTTCTCTGAATGAAATGGGCAGAACTGACGCTCTCCATACCAACATGCTTTCACCCTTGTGAGCTGATGCAGTTCTTGCCCAACAGACTTTTTAAACCTGCCTAATAAGATATCTGTTAGATTTTGTAACCTGCAAAAGTCCTTAAAAAATATTTTGGGTAACCGGGTTCCCCCATACAATTTCTAACATATGGAACATTAACTATACAGTGGGCTCATGTATAGGGCATTGTAAAAACTCTATTTTCTTTATTAAGGTTCCCTGGACTTGTGTAATGTATTTGCTGCAACATATACTTCCATTCAACTTTATAATTTCCCACCGTATGCAAATTAGCCTGAGCAAAGACCTCTAACGAAGTTTCACTAGGCATAATTGAATGCTAGCGCATCTTTGCTTTGATTGGCGAAGTAACACTAGCGAAAATTCGCCAGCATTCGGCGCACTGGAGGCAACTTCACATATTAGTAAATTAGCGTTGTCTGAGTGAATTTTCGTCTGGCAAAGTGTTGCGATGGCTGCGAAGCCATCACCGTCGCTGGTGAATTTTCACCACTTAGTAAATTAACCCCTAAGACTGAATGGGGAGGAAGTTGGAGGTTGTGGTTTTGCAGAAGTTTTTCAGACAGGCTGCATCTCCCAACACTACTTTATTGCAGCAGCCAATTCATCTAATAATTAAGACACACTTGAAACTAGTTTTTCAGTTTGTGTTCAATCAGACTGGTTTTCACTGTGGTTGACATCATAAATGAATCTACTTCTATTTTATATATTATTATTATTATTTATTTATATATATATATATATATATATATATATATATCCTTGAAAAAGGTCCCAACAGGGACTGAAACATCGAGCACAGATATAATGCAACAATAGATATTTGAACTTTTAAAATAGGGAGTGCTGGTCTGTGAATAAGTTGGTATATATATATATATATATATATATATATATATATATATATATATATATATATATATATATATATATATATATATATATATATATATATTTATATATATATATATATATATATATATATATATATATATATATATATATATATATAATAGTACTTACATATACAGCGTATGGTAATTATTAATACATTCCCTTTATCACGATAATTTCATGCCTACGCACACCTATATATATACATGTGTGTAATGTGCAAAGTAGGAGGAGGAGGAAGAGGAGAAAACTGCAGTGAAACTGGAAATATAAGCTATACATCCATGTTGCAATTCTTATTTAGTGTCAGTATATTCTAATACATGTAAGGCATTTAGCTATAGATCAGTGTAACTTTATAAAATGAAATTAATACATTTTCATTATCAGAGGGGCAATACTCTGAACTGCTGGTCAATTTCACTGAACTATTTGCATCAACTATCTCATCTAACCTGATATCACTACCATTTTGTCACCAGGAGATGGCACAAAGACAAGAAGGCAATTATTATAAATAATAACTTATTTCTAATGTGCTCTGAGTGGACTCATAGACATCCTGTATTCAAATCAAAGGCATTTGATTAAATTGTGGTACTAAAATAGAATTATTATAGTTGATCCCACTATTCACAAATAATTTATCGAAAGAATACGATTTTCTGAGCTAACAGGAGAATTCAAATATATTCTGTTTTGAAATCGGGGGTCATTTTGTCAAGGTTTCATATGAAAGTCAAGGTTTCAGTTTAAACTTATTCTAACACCCCATGTATTATAGGATGTACAGTATATCCTGATTCCCCTTTGCTAAATGAAATGATACTGGGAATTTCTGTCAGTAGTAGTGCCTCTATCAAGTGGGATCCGGGAATGCACCTACTGGTGGTCCTACTAGGAACAAATAATTAAACACCAGTTGCAATAAACCAATAAGAACTTTATATAACTGAATAAATACAAAATGTAATCACATATACAGTAATATCGCAATAATCCCTTGTCCTGGAAAAATGCCAACCCTGGCACAGTCTTTCCCAAGGCACAATCCCACACTCCACCCTGGATGGATAAAGACAGTCACAGTCATTTTCCCCCAATAGCGCTTAAAGGAGAATAAACCCCCAACAGTCAAAGGTCCCCACTGGCCCCACTGTGCTCCGCTGCGCTGTTCTGTACGTGTGGTCAGTATTTCAAAAGGGGACACAATTCTGGAGTAACATTGTGCAGGGGGGAGGCAGGGAGGGGGGCCAGCAGATGGTGGCCAGTGGGAACTTTTGACTGTGGAGGGGGGGGGGTTTAATTCTCCTTTAAACTTTCCCCAGGTAGTGCTACCTGCCTCAAATACCTCTCCTGGTGGACAGAGGCAGTTGCTTCTATGTAGCAGGCACACAGTTATCAAACAGGGGACATATGCTGGAGCCTTTCAGTACCCTCCCTCAGGCAGAACACTCACTGTGGACTTACGAAGATGGGTCAGGCATTCACAGTGACTCAATCCTGAGGCTGGGCTTCCAAAGATATCCTATCTGAGCACTTCTGATTTATTCTTCAGAGAACAGCTCCCAGCTCTGCAGTGCAAGCACACAGAAGTCCTTTTTACTGGAATCCATCCACAGGCAGCTCCATTAGGGTTCTCCTCTGCCTCAAGCTCTAGACACCTCCATTCAGGTCAAGCCCCATACTCCAAGCCCTCCAAGGGCCATACGATCCCTAGGATCAAATATTTGCTAAAGTTCCTGCTTAGCTTATACACTCCCAACTGGAGTGAAAATGGAAAGAGAGACTTAGCACATGGCAGCTCAGCTTTTTATACTTATACTTATACTTGCACAACAAATCTGGAATCTGGCAGGGCTTACTGCACATGGGACAAATGACTCACTCCCCCTCCCAGATCCATTTAGGTCCAACACTTAACTGGCCACTGCAGGGGTTTTCCAACCATGTGGAGATTTTGAGACCATAGGGGAACTTAACCGTATGGACCCCTACACAAGCCGTAAGGCTTGGCACAGAAAACACATTTGCAGTTTGTGTTGTCTAAACTTTGTTTTCTCTTTAAGGCAGTTTAATTCCGCATGTACTTATATCGTTTCTTTCAGTGTTCCAATCGCCTACCAAAGGAGAAAGTTTGGCGTGTTCCCAGTTGAACAGGGCTGTAAAGAAAATCTTTATACTGTATTTAATTACTGATTTAATCACACCATAGGGCTCATTTACACCGTTATTACATGTATACACAATACAATTATTTCCCACATATCCAGCTTAATTAACTTGTTTTTGTCGTACTGAAGTGGATGCCTATTTGCATCAACATTGGCAATTCATGTAAATGTTTTCCTTGTTTTTGCTTGTATCTGTGTGGGAGTGTGCATTGCATCCTTTCTGGTGTGGTAATGTATACAAACCTAGTTATGCTGTTTGCATGCCATTCATTAGGAGCAAGTCAGTTGCCTGTGCATGCACAACAAGCAAAGGGAGTTATGGATGTGATACCTCCTCAAGGCATGTGTTACTTTGAGGAAACCCTTCATTCTGTTGTTTTATCTTGTATGTTCTTCTGCAATTTTTGCACTTTGCGCTGCAATCTTCAATATGTCATACCTGTCACATACTCACTGACAATACTATGTAAGTGGATATAACTTATCAGCTATTATATTTAAGATTATACTGATAAATAAGGATGAGCAAGTATTTTTGTCTGAAAAGAAAGTATTCAATTGTGCTGGAAAAATGCTGACATCATTAATACCCTTGCCTTCCACCATCAGCCAATGGGATCCAAGCCCTCCCCCTGTCTGTCTAAGGAACCTGTTTCGCTTATAAAGAACAGTTGTATCATATAGTGGGAAGGTGATTCTCTAATAAGGTATGGCAATCAATATGCTATTGCTGAGCTTAAAGGAGAAGGAAAGCTATGGAGGCATTTTATTGCCAATAGATTAGCTGCAATAGTGCAAGCTAGAATGCTATATTTATTCTGTGCAAGCTAGAATGCTATATTTATTCTGTAGAATGTTTTACCATACCTGAGTAAAAAGCTCTAGAAACTCTCTGTTTGTTTAGGATAGGAGCTGCAGTATTAACATGGTGTGACATCACTTCCTGCCTGAGTCTCTCCCTGCTCTGGGCTCAGATTACAGTAGAGAAGGGAGGGGGTGGGGAAGAGGAGCAAACTGAGCATGCTCTTGCCCAGGGCAATGAGGTTTAAGCTGAAGGCAGGAAGTCTGATACAGAAGCCCATGAGTACACAATAGAAGGAAAGAAATGTTGTGTTTCTTTTGACAGTGGACTCAGAGCAGCATTACTTTGGGGGTTTACTGGTATATTTAGATGGACCTTTCTGATAAGGCTTACTTAGTTTTAACCTTTCCTTCTCCTTTAAAACATCTTAACACCAATGAAATTGTGCCTTCCTTTTGACTCAAATGTTGCCTTTTTTTCACTGCTTTCCAAAATTTTTAAGCAAAATATGGGAATAGTTTGATCGTCCCATCAGAAAGCATCTCTGTAGGTTTGGAAAAAACAAAGGTACAAAAAATTAACCATATTTTCTGATATTATGATGTTATCTTTTGTCTTTTTAGAACAGCTTGCTAAGTGCAACATTTAAAAAAAAATAAAATAACTAAAAGTGTGTGCGAGCATGGTTTTATGCATAATAGATCTCTTTTGATGAGAAGGTAATCAGGGACCTCGGTTCTGGGATGGCAGTGGATGTGATCTACTTAGACTTTGCTAAAGCATTTGATACAGTGCCACACAAAAGGTTACTGGTTAAATTAAAGAATGTTGGCCTGGAACATAGTATTTGTACCTGGATAAAGAACATTGCTAAAAGATAGACTACAAAGAGTGGTGGTAAATGGAACATTTTCTAATTGGACCAGTGTTGTTAGTGGAGTACCGCAGGGCTCTGTACTAGGTCCCTTGATTTTCAACTTGTTTATTAATGACCTGGAGGTGGGCATTGAAAATACTGTTTCTATCTTTGCTAATGATACAAAATTGTGCAGAACTATCGGTTTCATGCAGGAAGCTGCCACTTTGCAGAGTGATTTGACTAAATTGGAAAACTGGGCAGCAATCTAGAAAATTAGGTTTAATGTTGATAAATGCAAGGTTATGCACTTTGGCAAAAATAATATAAATGCAAGTTATACACTAAAGGCAGTGTGTTGTTGGTTTCTTTAACTGAGAAGGATTTATGAGTTTTTGTAGATAACAAGTTGTCTAATTCTGGCAGTGTCATTCTGTGGCCACTAAAGCAAATAAAGTTCTGTCTTGCATAAAAAAAGGCATAAACTCAATGGATGAAAACATAATTTTGCCCATTTATAGGTCCCTGGTAAGGCCTCATCTGGAGTATGCAGTGCAGTTTTGGACTCCATTCCTTAAAGGAGAACTAAACCCTAAAAATGCATGTGGCTAAAAATGCCATATTTTATATACTGAACTTATTGCACCAGCCTAAAGTTTCAGCTTCTCAATAGCGGCAATGATCCAGGACTTCAAACTTGTCACAGGGGGGTCACCATCTTGGAAATTGTCTGCGACACTGACATGCTTATTGGGCTCTGAGCAGCTGTTGAGAAGCTGAGCTTAGGGGTTGTCGCAAATTATTAAGCAGAAAATGAGGTTTATCTGTAATATAAGCTGATGCTACAGGTCTGATTATTAAATTATGATGCCAATTACACTGGGTTCTGTGCTGCCATGTAGTAATTATCTGTATTAATTACTAATCAGCCTTATGACATCTCTATTATATGTGTACTGTATATTGTGAGTGGGTCCCTAAGCTCAGTAAGTGACAGCAGCACACAGCAGGTTCAGTGAATGAGCACAAAAGAAGATGGGGAGCTACTGGGTCATCTTTGGGGGCAGAGATCTTCTGTGGTTGCCCTGGGCTGGTACAGAAGCCCAAAGTATTATGTACAACAGTTCTAGCTACTTCTTTAGTTAGGCTTTAATTATCCTTTAAGAGGGATTTAAATGAGCTGGAGAGAGTGAAGAGATGTGCAACAAAACTGGTTAGAGGGATGGAAGACTTAAATTATGAGGGTAGATTGTCATGGTTGGGGTTGTTTTCTCTGGAAAAAAAGATGCTTGCATGGGGACATGATTACACTTTACATTAGGGGACATTATATATATATATATAGACAAATAGTTGGGTACCTTTTTACCCATAAAGTTGATTACTACAACAGAGGCCACCACTTAAGACTAGAAGAAAAGAACTTTCATTTGAAGCAACGTAGGTGGTTCTTCACAGTCAGGACAGTGAGGTTGTGGAATGCACTGCCGGGTGATGTTGTGATGCTGATTCAGTTAATGCCTTTAAGAATGGCTTGGATGATTTCTTGGACAGACATAATATCCAAGGCTATTGTGATACTAAAATCTATAGTTAGTAAAGGTATGGGTATATAGAATTTATGTGAGTGTATGGAGGGTTGGTGTGAGTATGTGTGTGTATGGATGCCGATTTCATTTGGAGAGGTTGAACTTGATGGACTTTGGTCTTTTTTAACCCGATTTCACTATGTTATACTGAAAATATTTTGTTATCTACTAATAAGAAACCCATAAGGCTCATGGAGGAATTTAATAAAAGTCCGGTACAGAAAAAATATTCACAATGTGAAAAGTTGTGCTTTTGTGCAAACATATTTTCCTTCGTGTGAATTTAATATAACTTTTGTTTAGCAACCTCTTCTGACAGTGGAAGAAGGTTTATGAATTTTATAGTTTGCACCAGTGCACAGTGAATGTAAAAAAACTCATTAAGTTTGCTCCAGAAGATTAAGACACCTTCAAACACTTCTTATAAGTGGGCATTGTGCAATTAAAATTTACAATGCACAATTAATTTTACATTGTGAAATGTGACTTTTTATTCTTATTTGTGCAGTTTTACTATTTGCCACTTTTATTACATTCGCCCTTGATTAGTGTTATTCCTGCAACAGAAAGAGGTTAAAAAAATTGTATTACATACAGAAATTCAAATCACATTTTGCCCAAAATATTGTCAAATATACCTGTGCATAATACATTCTACCACAAATGATTAGGTTAGATTGACTTTAAGATAAGCTATTAATGTCATACTGATGCTTGTCTGCAATCATTTTTTTTGCAATTTATTTGACTTTTGTCAGTAATTGTAAATTGTAAGAAGGGTAAATTTACGTGATATCTCTTGTTGGACTCTGAATAGTACACACTTTGCAGATAATCATTATAAAATCAATGAGGCTCCAGATTCTTCAGTCTTTCCATCTCTTCTGTGCAGTTGCCAGCTGTTGCTAAGGGAATGGGAATTCCTCCCCCCCCCCATTTCGCTCTTACTGCTGCTGAAACTGATTTTCACCTGTCCTTCCTTGTCTGTAAAACAGCACATTCAGTCTTTTCTTGAGAGAAAATCTAGACAATAGGCATGCTTAAATATCCGCATTGGTTGCTGTCAATTGAGGCTGAAGGCCTTCACTATTTATATTTGATTTGTAGTGTGATTATAATATCATTAAAGGATACAGAAAAAAGAAAACTGTAAATGAATGCAGAGAAATTTAAAATTTTGAACACATTTGTAATTAGTGTTGGGCAAATAAATTCACCAGGCGTGAATTCACGGTGAATTTCCATGAATAAATTTGCGAAACTGCCGCGAAAATTCCCTGGCTTCAAAAAAAATCTGGACTCGCGATGGAATAGTTGCTTGCATCAAAACTGTCGCTCGACAACATTATTCAGATGCCCATTGACTTTAATGTGTCAGAATTGTCGCAAATTGGGGTCAAAATTTGCGTTTTGCTAATTTTTCGCCATTTTGTCAAATCGACAAGCCATCCTTACACTAAAGGCACAAGAGAGTGTGCCTAGTGCAGGTACCAATACTAATCATCTATCTAGTGCAGAATGGAAGACCTCTCACTTGCAAGTCAGACTTCAACTATATAATGAGACAGGGAATCTAAAATAAAATGCAAAAGGAAGCGCACACATAAAGCAGTAGGTGTTAATTAATAGAGATAAGTAGTAGAGCCCATAGAGCCACAAAGTTCCTAGAGAGCTACTGTATATCACAGAAAATTCACAACTGTGATACTCTTTAAGATTCCCCCTTTCGGGCATATACTCACAAGATTTCTTGGAATTGTGATGCATATAATATGTCAGTCCTTCACCTTGTTGTTACCTTCCAAAAAAGATATATTTTATATAAAATAAAGTATAATATAGTATAATAATGACCGCATGGGATGGCGGCTGGGTGTGCAGCTAGTTGAGTCCAGCGTCTGGTAAGTGCTCCCACTAAATACAATTTTTTCTGGGTGTGTTGTGTAAAAGACTTGTGTCATCGCCACATTCCTATCCTGAGATTTCCCCTTGAACACCAGAGTCTCTTCTTCTTACCTGAGCAAATGTCTGTCTCTCACCTAACCACTGCCAGAATAAGATGTGTCTACATGCTGTATATAAAGTAGCTTTCTTAAAATAACAACCACATACAAATATAGCAGAGAAACAAATCGCTGTTAACTATTTGACCACTGATAACATTCAGACTATAAGTAGTTTTGAACAGCGTACTACAAGCTGGCAAACAACAGTTTGGTGGCTTATGGTAACTGCACTGGTGAAATTACTCCAGTTCTAAGGGGAGACGTACCTTACATCCAGCATTCACAGTACAAACATAGGCAAATAGACTAATATTAAAAAGAAATCTGGGCTGTTGGAACAACTTACCCTGGTGGTCTAGTGGGGGGACGGCAGGGACGCCTGTCGCACCCTTGGCGGCGACTCCGCCGCGCGTCCATTCTCTTCCTGCACCGGCTAACTAAGGGTGCACGCGGCGCTTTTGACGATTCTACATTCTATATCCTGACCCTTGCCTGATTACCAACTCCGATTCTGCTTAACCCTCTGATTGACTTCCTGGTTTGACCCTTGCCTGTAGTGGCGTAACTAGATATTACTGGGCCCCACAGCAAATTATTTTTCAGGCCCCCAAAATGTTTAGAGGTTGACTTGTTTCTCCAATATTTATTGAAATTGTATATGAATTAGGGCCTTGTGGGGCCCCTATACCTCCTGGGCCCCCCTGCAGCCGCAGGGTCTGCTTCCTCTATAGTTACGCCCCTGCTTGCCTGCCTGTCTACGTTTACTCTCTGCCTGCCTCAACCCGGTCTGATCTGACTACGATTCTGTCTAACGCCTTGTACCACGACCTTCTGCCTAGAGACTTTTGCTTACAGTTGTGCCCCTTTGTCTGTCCAGAACCCCTCGCCTTGCACCTCTCGTTATTAAGACCTGGTAGCATCTGAGTAGCTGAGGGCTCCTCCCGAAGCCAAATGCGGCTGCTACAGGCAGACGTATGAACCGAGACCAGAGTGCTTGGCATTGGTTCTGGGTTTTTCGTTGCCAATCTTTACAGCTATCCACTAGGATTAAAGAATTAAAAAATGAGGTTGAGCATATACATTTCTAATGAAAGGATTTATGTGGCTCATTGGCGCAGTGTGAGCCCTGGGACTCATTCTGACCAGGACATGACCTTCATTGTGCTTGTTTGTTCTCGTGTGCTTGTGTGGGTTTCCCATGGGTGCTCCGGTTTTGTCCCTCAGTCCAACATTATAAGAAAAGCTAATTTGCTCTTGATCAATTAATCTGTGTGCCTGTGCATTTGTGTGACTGTGATAAGGACTGTAAACTCTGATGTGAATTATAAAGCATTTTCTGTAGACCTCTGTGCAATAAAACATAATGAGAACAATTGTTGAGAGCTAAGACTCTGCACTAAACAAAGCGGGTTTGAATACTTTGCTTACAGCATCACTGAGACTGGAGGATAGTTAAAAAAGCAGTAGATGGGTTCAGTAGGACTGTAGTTTATGCGTGATCTTAAAGTTTGGCAACATGTGTTTCTCTGGGGTTCTCTTCTTTTTTCATTGTACTGCTAGTTAGTACATCTAATCATCAGTGTCTACTTTAATAACAATTTCCCCAAACACCTAAATTAATGTTCTCAATTTTGATTGTGTAAGTACATATATAATCCAGATCTCTCTGGTTTAAAATTCGAGGTCATTACAGCTGATAGGAGTTATGCAGTGTATATGTTAATATGCCCTTGTAATCTTGTATAAGTGGGTGAAACCACTCAAAAGGTGAGGGACAGATTTTCACAACATAGATCCACGGTTAATACTCGTAATAGTGTTTTGCCAGTATCTAAACATTGCAGAGAAAAGGGACACACAGCGGAGGATTTGAAATTGCATAGATCTCCACATGGATGAGTATATTTAAGCTTACATTGGGTGTTTTTATGCTTACAAAATAAACACTATGTTTTAAACTTTTATACAACTTTTATACAATGGTGTGCAACCTCGTTGGAAAATATATATACGGTATATATATATTTATATAGTATTTATATATATATAAATGAGTCATTTGTTCTAAATAAATAATTTTAATTTAATATAAGAACTGTGAGTGCGGATTCCTTTGGAGCGTTATTTATATATATATATATATATATATATATATATATATATATATATATATATATATATATATATATATATATATATATATATATATATATACCCAAGGTAGGGTTTTTGTGCATTTTCAACTGTTCATTTTTGGCACACTTGCCTGGGTGTGCACTTATTTAGGTTATAGGTGCTCACTATGGGGCAGATTTACTAAAGGGCGAATTGTCACCAGCAACCGATTTGCACACTTTGCACCACTTCACTAAAATTCTAAGTTTTATCTTGAGCGCTGAACGCTGGCAACTGTTTGCTAGCGATACTTCAGTGCGAGCATTTCATAACAAAGATTTGTTGGCGTTTGGTCATGCCTTGTGAAAAGTCGCTAGCGATCCTATTTGCCGGCAATCCTGCTTAAAAAAAAATGAAAAGTCGCTAGTCAACTTTAATGCATTTTCGGCAGACAGAATGCAAGTGACGTAAGATTGAAGCTATAGCTTCATTTTAGCAGTTCATCTGGTCTGAGGTCGTGAAGGAAACTCTGGTGAAAGACGTAACATTCAGTAAAATCCACACTTTAGTGAGCGCCTGAGCAAAAAGTCGACTGGCGATAGAGTGCGAACGAATGCTGGTGACGCTCTCTTTCGCTAGTGAATTGTCGTCTGCGCCTGTAAGTGAATTGGCGATGTCCCTTCGGATGTGATTTCTGGCGAAAAGTCTCTAGCATTAGCCACTTCGCCCTTTAGTAAATCTGCCCCTATGTCTCCTGCAATATACATATATTTACTAGGACATAATGTAACACGGAGTGAGGTTTTGCTGAAGGGCTGACGTCATAACTTTTGGAGCTCTTTTTATTCTAAATGTAACTTTATTGTGTACAGGTTTCACTTCCTGAAGATGACTCAAGTTTAGGTCCGAAACATGAAATGTTCTGTCTAAAATGTGTTTCATAGCGCCTACCAGGGGTGCTCCGCCAATGAGGCGAGTTGAGGCTGTCGCCTCAGGCGGCAGTGCCCCACTAGGTACCAGGGGCAGTAAAAATGCTGCTCCTGGTACTTTAAGAGCGAATTTCTGGGGGAGGGGGGGCAGCAGCAACTGCTGCCGCCTCAGGCGGCGGAGGGGTCAGGATCGCCCCTGGCGCCTACTCACTACCCTATTTGTGCTCTTTATGGCTCATTTTTACATTGCAAATGGGGGTTCTGGTGTAATACAACAAGCAGGCAAAAAGCAAACTAGGGCTTAGGGCAACAACCATGTATACAGACATAAAAAAAATGTGTGTAGACAAATTGCTCAGTATTCTAGTCCCTTTTTCCTCTGTTGTTTCATGCTTTCTGCTTTTCCTTCTGTTTTTATGTCTTTCTCTCTTGCTTTGCTTCAATGTCTCTTTGTATTTTTTCTTCTTGTCACAGGAGTTCTTCCCTATTTTCTTTCTGCTCCTAGTCCTGCCTATGTTTTTTTTTAAACCATTATGCTACCATTAGTGGATAATGTATGCCATTCTGTGATTACTAAAGATACTGTATTATAAGTCACTCTGCTACCATATAAAAGTGACTTTCTCTTCTAATTTAGTTAGGTTTCCACCTCCTCAGTTTCCTGCTTCTCTAGTCCATTTTCTACTCTACTCCCCATGTTTAAGTTTTTTCCCTTTTGTTATCACTCTTCTCTGCTTATACTTATATTTTAGGAAGGAACTGCTGCTACTTCCAGGGGTGCTTCGCCAATGAGGCAAGTTGAGGCTGTCGCCTCAGGCGGCAGCACCCCACTAGGTACCAGGGGCAGCAAAAATGCTGCTCCTGGTACTTTAAGAGCAAATTTCCGGGGGAGGGGGGGCAGCAGCAACTGCTGCTGCCTCAGGCGGCGGAGGGGCCAGGATCGCCCCTGGCTACTACCTAGAGAGCAATTCCCCCCCAATATAAATATATTAAAATATGGATTAAATTGTCCTGTTTAATAAAAAAAACATTGTTTTATAGCATGCACAAGAACCAGTTTATTTTATTCTGCTTTATTCTTTTGCTATACAGAATGGGATTTGATGAAGTAAGCACCTGCCTCTTGCTAATCACTGGAAGTGCAACAATGCCAGTATGGATGAGATAGTCTCTGACTTGATTTGTCATCGTTCAGCTTTGGTTGAGGAGATATAACAGTACCAGTAAATTGTAAATGAAGAGAGCAAGGAGAATTTAAATAAGTAATTTAACCCCCGTGTGAGATTATTCCGCATTTTAGAGACTTTTTAAAAATTAGCTTTCGGTGGGCTTTAATTATGTTTCATATCTCTGATGAGTGATGTGAAAGTATTTTGGAGTAAAGTCCTGTATCCAAATCTGGCTGCAAGGTCAGTAAATATGCCTCTTTAGGCTAATATAATTAAGTTGTAACTCACAAAGATATACTAAGAACTACAATCTGTGTTTTGGGTTTTAGCAAGGCAGCAAGCATGTTCTAATTAAAAAATGATTGTTATTATGATCATGACCTCCACTCCAGTTTGTATCTAGCTAATTTATTTTCATGCACTGCTATCACTGATTTGGCTGAAATAAACGATAACAAAGTGTGATGGGGGGATTATTATTGACTGGTGCCATAAAAAAACTCCTGTGTGCCTCTTAGGGTAAGACTACACAGTCCTACCCTTATATATAGGAGAAAAGGGTGCATTGGCACGTAATGCCATGCAAACTTGTTCAGTGTTGCTGAGGCCCAGAATGTACGTCTAGGGTTAAGTCAATAGTTCTGCTTAAGAATGGTTACTAATACTATGAGTCTGTCTGATATAGCCTAATGCAGCCTGCTTTAGAGTCCTGCGTGGGTCCATTGCTTGAAACCCAGAACTGTCCCATACCCACAACCTGAAACCAGTATCCACAATTTGACCCGCATGGTTCTGCTACCTAAACCCGACCTGCTTATGTGCCTTGTACATGCCCGCCCGGAGTGCCTGGTAGGAAGAGAGAGATGAAGGAATTCAGTGACGCATGACATTACCACACACTTCTCTCGGCTCTCACAATTCACATTTGAAGTAAAGGAGAGCAAATTAATATAGCAGTGTAAAAAAGCAGCCAGCCAAGGCAGAAAGTAAACAGCCAGAAAGTTTTAAAATTGAATGTAAAAAAGTGGAACACTCCCATCTGAACCAGACTCGATCTAGGGGGCACATAGAACAGGAGGTTCTTAACCAAAAACTGGCCCACAATAATGTAAGGGTATGATTTTCCACCCACAACCCAGCCAGATGTCGGGTTTTTCTGAAGGTACCCGATCCGATGCGGGACTCTAGCCTGCTTTGTTGTAGAACTGTTAAAGGGATTCTGTCATGATTTTTATAATGTAGTTTTTATTTCTAAATTACACTGTTTACACTGCAAATAATTCACTGTACAATATAAAATTTCATTCCAGAACCAGCAAGTGTATTTAAAGTTGTTATATCGGTGTGTAGGCAGCTATCTCAGGTGATTTTGCCTGGTCATGTGCTTTCAGAAAGAGCCAACACTTTAGGATGGAAATGCTTTCTGGCAGGCTGTTGTTTCTCCTACTTAATGAAACTGAATATGTTGCAGTGGGACCTGGAGTTTACTATTTAGTGCTGTTCTTAGATCTACCAGGCAGCTGTTATCTTGTATTAGGGAGTTGCTATCTGGTTACCTTCCCATTGTTCTGATTTTAGGCTGCTGGGGGGAAGGGAGGGCGGTGATATGACTCCAAATTGCAGTACAGCAGTAAAAAGTGACTGAAGTTTATCAGAGCACAAGTCACATGACTGGAGGCAGCTGGGAAACTGACAATATGTCAAGCCCCCTGACAGATTTCAAAATGAATTATAAAAAAAAATCTGTTTGCTCTTTTGAGAAATTGATTTCAGTGCAGAATTCTGCTGAAGCAGCACTATTAACTGATGTGTTTTGAAAAAAAACACATTTTTTCCCATGACAATGTTTAGAAAGCACATCCATATTATATGTTACTTGTCTTAGATCACCTATTTGTAATAAACATTCATAAAATTTAAAAATCATAAATTTGAAAATGTATTTTTCAGTACATTAAATTAGACATACATAAGTCAGTATTATTTAGTTAGTTGTTGAATATTTATTGCTCCTGTTGTCACTCTCCTTTATCACACAAAATATCAATACTGTCATACTGCCATATGGCAGATTTTAACTGTCACAGAGGTCTCAGATCCTATGCGAGAGCAATTATTTACAACATTGTAGCCCTAGGGCTGCAAAACATGTACATGTATTTGAATAAAATAGTTTTGGTAACAACAAAGGGAAGTATGGACAGCAGGAAGGGCCTTATCACATTAAAATGTAGATGTGAACTTGTCTGGGAGACAATTATGGGTCCAGGGCTGCCAGTAGCTAATTGGTGTGTGCATGGTGTCTGATGCTATAAATCTTTAAAAAAAATTATTAAAGCTGTGACAAAAATAGAGAACCGAATTATAGTAGGTTCAACATGGAGTATTTCATTTTAGAAACAAAAAAATTGCCTGAAACTATTTTTATTGGTTAAGAACAGGGTAATTGTGGACTGACTGTGTGTAAAGGGAAGATTTTCATTAGTCCTTAATACCACAGTGTAACCTAACACATCTAATTCACTTTGTGCCCTGTCACCTAAGGTATTAAGGTACACAAGATTAAACACGTGAGACTTAGATCCTGCGCTATTTCAGCTGCTCACTAGAGAACAGGTAATATTTTAAACGTGGTCCCTCTCTCTCTCTTTTACTTTCTCATTAATTATAATAATACATGCTAATCAAGACACGGTAATGCTTAACATGGCAGGTCTAATACTACATTGTCATTCCCATATTTATCATTTATAATATTTATAATTTCCCATATTTATAATTTCCTTGTCTCCTTGTGGGCTCATTCATATCAGCAGGTTGCACTCCCTATGCCATGACTATCTGGCTGGCTTTCATATTGTGGCAAGCAGGGGCATTCCCTTGGCACCTGTTCTACTGGCAAAGAGAAGTAAGCATGGCAGGGTCCATCAGCTCTTGATATCTGACAAAAGGTGCTGGCACTTGTATTTGTTCATACTGAAGGTCAGTAAGTCAAGAATAGACTAAGTGCAAAGATGAGTTTAATCAGGTGATCAGCCCATATGATTGACACATCAGTAATCACGCAGCTGCACAAAACCCAGGCTTTATTCAGTCATTTCCCCAATCCATGATTTACCAGTGCCTTTCTAGTTTAAACCTCATAAAGCCAACTGATTAGACATTTTTACAGATGCTGCAGACTTGGGAAAGGCCTAAGCCTAAGCAGCATTAAAAGGCATTTTCAAAAGGCGACGAATATATGAAAGCTTAGTCGAAACATTATGTGCAGCGGTAATAACTTTATTTAAGGCTTATGTAATTCACATTATGCCATTTTTTTTGCAATTTCTTTGACAGCAAATACTAATAAACAAGCTATTCTGTTTGCACCGGAATTATTCATCAGGAGCTGAATGCTTGCCTCAAGATGTGCTTTTATTTGACTGATCAAGCCGATGATTGAATGAACATTTAACATAAAAGTTTGTCATTTTTTTCGTGAGGCCCCCTACTAGCATAATAATAAGTAATGCTGCTTGAATTTTGCACAATGTTATCTGCTAAGTGCACCTGTCTCTTATGTTGCGGCTTACCTTATCACAACCCCAAAGAATCGGGTCGAGACTCACACTGAAAGAGTGTTAATGTCATTTGTACTGTTGGAGCAGAGTTTAACGATTGAAGACGGGGAAATAAATGTTAGCATTTAATTCCAAGAAACCTTGTAATCCCAATGTGCAGCATGGGGTAAGCTTATAATATATTTTCAACATCTTCATAACATTATTTTTGTGACCTCCTCGCTGGATTTTTCATCTTTTTATTTCAACACCTTGCAGCATTCTGTGCTGTTTCAGTAACAAAAAGTCAACTTTTTCTGTCAAAATAGTATTTATAGGATTTTGATCATGGCGGGAGTCTGGTAAAGTGGCATAACTCTAAGTTGCCAGGTACTGAAGAGCACTGAGGCCATCGGGAAAAAAAAATTCTGATATATTATGAATTTTCAAACTCATAATTAGGAATTTTAATCTCATAATTCTGACTTTAAATCTCATTATGACTTCAAAAAATCGAAATTGTCTTTTAATCTCATACTTATGACTTTTAAACTCATAATTGTGATTTATAATATTTAATATATAATATAATATTTAGAGGGACTTGGCGTGCATTGCAAACCCTCCCCCTCCTCCCCGCCCCTACCCACTCACGTTTAGGTAGGAGAGGAAGGGGGGTTTCTTAACTATAGAGGAAGCAGACCCTGTAGTCCAGGCCTCCCCGACCTCAGCATCTGCTTCCTCTGTAGTTACACCAGTGAGTGTGTGCTGCTCCTTGCTCAAGGGAACACAAGTATTACCACCGGCTCAAGGAGCAGTTTGCTATTAAGTTAAAGTTAAGTGGGTTATTTATTAAAACTAATTTTTTTCTCACATTTTACTAGACACAAACTTGACCTGACTGCGATCCATGAGTTTATTAAAAAAAAAAGACAAAAAGGAAAAATTGTGAGAGCACTCCATGGCTAAATAAAAATGTACTAAAATACATTGGAAGTGCTACTGATCTGGCCAAATTAACTACAGACATAGAAAAAAAGAAGAAAAATTGATCAATGCACATTCCCTGGTCCCCTGTCATATCAGTAATCTATGCAGATGCATGTATTTACAAAGACAGGGGGTTTTTTAGTTACAAAATTATGATCATAAGATGGATAAGCCACCATACCACGTCAAGGTAAAACCCATATGGCGGTCCCTAACTATTTACCTCTGGTCATAATTTCAAATGCTAAAGCCTCCCGGCATAAGAGCATTACCTGAAAAATAAGGTCTCCCGACCTGGGCATTGGTTTTCATCATAGGGCTTAGTCCTCCCCCGCCATTAGCTTTCAAAGGGGAGAGATAACCTAGACCCCAGCATTGGTTCCATGAGATTAACCCTCCCCCGCTTGCGGCTTTTAAGAGAGAGAAACTGCCCAGACCAACACCCATTTCCAAAGGCATTGTTCCACCATTTAAAGAGACAGGTATGGGGGTGCTACAACCACATGGAAGCCTGGCCTGCAGCATAGCTGCTGAACTATATGCTGCAGGCCAGGCTTCCATGGCTTTGGAAATGGGTGTTGGTCTGGGCAGTTTCTCTCTCTTAAAAGCCGCAAGCGGGGGAGGGTTAATCTCATGGAACCAATGCTGGGGTCTAGGTTATCTCTCCCCTTTGAAAGCTAATGGCGGGGGAGGACTAAGCCCTATGATGAAAACCAATGCCCAGGTCGGGAGACCTTATTTTTCAGGTAATGCTCTTATGCCGGGAGGCTTTAGCATTTGAAATTATGACCAGAGGTAAATAGTTAGGGACTGCCATATGGGTTTTACCTTGACGTGGTATGGTGGCTTATCAATCTTATGATCATAATTTTGTAACTAAAAAACCCCCTGTCTTTGTAAATACATGCATCTGCATAGATTACTGATATGACAGGGGACCAGGGAATGTGCATTGATCAATTTTTCTTCTTTTTTTTTAAAAAAAAAAGAACCTTGGAAAATTCGAGTTTCAATTCAAATCGGACTACTTCATCCACTCAAATTTTCGAGTGAAAACCAGCGTGAAACACCCCGAAACTCCCAAAATTCATGGAGGTTAAAAACATCTTGAAATGGTTAAAGGGACAGCTACCATTGGCTTTTACATGAATTTGGCCGGTTTTAGGTGGAGTATTTTCGGATTCAGACTTTTAGCAGCTTCAAGGCATAATAAATCACTAAAAATTAGGTTTTTTTTCTAAAGATTTTTGTTTTTTCACTAAAAAAGCATAGCTAAAACAAACAAAAATGAAGTTTTAATATATAACCCCTTTGGTGTAGTATACAATAACATATTCTTAACAAATTTTCAGTTGATCTTTATTTTTAAGCATGGGTGGATTTTAATAATGGCTTGGGAATGCTAAGCCAGGCTGCCAGTTTCTCATATATATTTATATGCGTTTATAAAGTCACTGAAAGATTCACATACATTCAGAAACTTAGAAAACGAGAAAGGGAACAATGATGTGCTGTATAACATGTATTTGCTGCAGTTTAATCCTTTCATGCCCTGACTGAGGCGCCAAGATGTCTGGGGTACTGGGAGCAGTGGGTGCAAGGACCTGGGATAGGTGGCCAGTACTGGAGTGAGGTCAAAATGCGAGTGGCATTCAGGAACAGTCACGGGTCTATGACGTCACTAAGGTACGAAGGTATATATAAACCTATTTATGTGTTTTTGTTGTGGTCCTTTTCTGCTAGCAAGTTTATTGTATTGTTACTCTACCAGGCTGGGTTGTTGGTGTGCTCCCAAGGCAAGGTGCATGGCTTTTTGTACTTTACTGTTTCACTGATATCTATAGATATACACTCTTTTCTGTATCTGATTGTAGCTATTATACTTCCCAGATGTCTAATTCTCCTGTTAAGACACACAAATGCAAAAACACAGATGCTGTGTAGCATGTGAGCAACCGCTACCAGGTGGTCATATGCAAAGAATGTGTATGACATGTATGAAGGCCACAATAAATAAGGATTAAGTACAGCAATCACAATATTTTGATTGGTTCCAAAATATGATGTCTGAAACTTTTGATGAAATGAAACAATCAGTCATGCAGACTTCCCCTGATGATAAAGATGATTTGATTGTTATTGACCAGGTGTCTGGGGACTGGGGGCTGGGTTATGAAAGATCAGGAAAAAAAAGAATAAACAGGAATGGTCTCTAAATCAGGACTGTGAGGCTCTCCCCAAATCAACTTAATGGAACCCAGAAGAATCAAAGTGCAAGAGGTTTTGCTCAATTTACCGGAAAGACACGTGACTTTTCTGGATGCTTGTTCCATCAGCTGGACTTTCCAACTAGCATGTGTTTTCCCTCTGATGCTGATGATTCAGGGAGCAATCCAGAAGGTAAAACTAGATCAGACATAGATGATAACCATTATTGTGGGTTGGCCCAGGAGACCTTGGCCCCAGGAGCTGTTACACCCGGCTCAGGGCAATTAATGGAGCCTTCCAATGGAGAAGAATCTAACCAAACAAAGGGATGGAATTTCCAGACCTAGGGAGACTCAATTTGACAGCTTGTATGTTGAACGCTCAACACTACTAGAACAAGGCTTGTCTAAGGAAGTGGTGGAAACTTTGCTACTAGAAATATGTCAACTTTATCATCATATCAATGGGTGCGGAAGACATATTCAAACTGGTGTCCTCAGAAAAGCCTATAACCTAATCTAAAAAGATCTTGCAATTTACAAGAAGGGTTTGATAAGTTACAACCAAACACCGTAAAGGTACAAGTTTCAGCCTTATCAGCACATTTAAACAACAGATTATCCTGGAATACTTCTAATCTAAAGATTCCAGAAGGCTATTTCAAGACTGAGACCAAATAAAATCGATTGTTTCTCCATGGCATCTTAAAATGGACCCGTCGCCCAGACATAAAAAGCTGTATAATAAAGGTCCTTTTCAAATTAAACATGAAATCCAAATTCTTTTTTTAAATAAAAGCGTTCATAGCATATGTAAACTCATTTAAAAATCTCAGCTGTCAATCAAATATTGCCTGCCCCTCCTCTATGCCTAGGCATAGAGGCGTGGCAAGCAACGACTTTCATTTTCCATTCAGCACTTTCTAGATGTCACTGCTCTCCCCACATTCCCCCATTCTCTTCACCATTTAATTGTGTAACCAGGGCATGAGGATGGACATCGGGTCCACCATTCAGGTGCACAAACAAGATTCTGAGATGATACAAGGCTTGTCTTAATAACAGTGTCCACAAAATGGCTCCTGCCAGCTTGCTATAATTATGAATTCCCAGACTGATGTAAAGAATATTCAAATAAGTTATATAGTGTCATTAAAGTTAATTTTGCTTGAATAACTTGATAAAATAGGATTTGGAATACTTTTTTTGGGTGACGGGTCCCCTTTAATTTGGTCCTTAATAAATTGTGTAGGTTTCCAATTGACGTTTGGATGAGATATCTTTGAAGATGTTATCAGTCAAAGTAATGTTTCTCACTAGTATTTTGCTAGTGTTAATTCCTCAGCACGACCATTTAATAGCAGACATTCGCTACCTCTCAATTCTGCCTAGAGAAAACATTTCATTTAATCCCTATTGTGTCAAAGGTCCGGATCCATTTAGCCTCTCTTTGCATTAGAATTTTAGCTCTGTCCTCACCTCCAGGGATGAGCGAATTTGACCCGTTTCGTTTCGCCAAAAATTCGCCGCCGGCGAAATGTTGCAGACGCCCATTAAAGTCTATGTCTATTTAAAGTAAATTTGTCGCGCGGCGAAATTATTTTGTCGTGCGTCTTTTTTTTTTTGACGCACGTCTCCATACAAGTCTATGGGCGTCATTTTTTCGGCGAAACGAGGCGAAAACATTCGCCCATCCCTACTCACCTCTCAATAGTGGCAGGATACGATCAATTAACACTGCCCGCATGGATGGCAGTGAATGTTTATGCGTCAAAAAATGTCTGGCTCTGGGATTTCGGTTTTACCCCTAGACAACGCCTAGCTATTGCAGACCTATGGTTGTTAATCCAAATACGAAAAGGAGTTACACACTTCCCAACGTAATATAAGCCACATGGGCAGACTATACAGTAGATCGCGTGATCTTAAATACAGGTCAGTCTGTGACGGATCTGGAGCCTTTTAACCATTATGGGGGCGGGGGAAAGTTCCACCAGTCAAAAGAGACTAAATTTCACAATGCGCTTGTTATGTACATGCATGTGAAGTAGGATTGGTGGACGCACCAACACAGTGCAGTCACCATAGCATTCAATAGGGGGCTTTTATTAAAAAATACTATTGTTTCCCCCATCTACACTGAGGGTACTGTTAGTCTGTACCTCTGGTGGGTGAAAAATTTTTTTGTTGATAGGTGATCTTTAATTAGCCTGCCCAAACTCAATTGAATAATTGACCTTTCTCTTTGTCACTCTTAAGCTTTTAAGGGGGGGGGCATGGCTCCTGAGAGTATAAAACTAATCTCTCTTTGAGACTGCAATGTTATTGTTATCATTCTCCTATTTATCTTCCATTCTTGGATTTTAAACCACAGCCTAGTTGCTAGAGTTAAGTAAACCCTAGCAGCAAGATAGCTGCAGAAATTTCAGACTGAAGAGCTAAACACTAAATTCAAAGACAATGAAGACAATTGTAAATTGTCCCAGAATATCACTGCCTACATCATACAAAAGTGAATTTAAAGGTGACCTATGCCTTAAAGGCAGGGACACATGGGCAGATTTGGGGAGATTTAGTCGCCTGGTGACTAATCACCTCTTCTCTGGGGCGACAATCTTCCCAAACTTTCCCCCCTGCTATAATGAGAAAACGTCAGCACAATGGCACTCGCGGCGCTTTGATTTCCAAAGTCACTCGAAGTTGCCTCAGGAGGAAACTTCGGTGACTTCGGAAATCGGAGCGCCGCGAGTGCATTGCCGCAGGCAACTATTCATTTTAGCAGGTGGAAGGCAGGACGAAGGCAGTTCATGGTCGCTGAAGAAGAGGCGGTTAGTAGCCAGGTGTCTAAATCTCCCAGAATCTGCCCCTGCCCTTAAATCCAGGGTTCCCTTGTGTTTATGAAGCCCTGCACTTGTGTGCATTTTATCAGAGCAGCCTGAATGGGCACATTGTTGTATTGGAGAAAGTGAATAGCATTTATATTAGCACTTGTGTTCAGAAATGATCCCACAATGCTTTTCCCCATTTTGCTTCAATATGGAAATAATTAAATAATGTGAATCTGCCTTGCA
This sequence comes from Xenopus laevis, assembly GCF_017654675.1. NCBI lineage: Eukaryota > Metazoa > Chordata > Amphibia > Anura > Pipidae > Xenopus > Xenopus laevis. Next base: position 78,354,673 of record NC_054386.1, read on the forward strand.
AAATGCCAAAAATACATGAAACACATGAAAGTCAATGGGCGTTTTTTTCACGGCAACTAATTTTTATGCAGAAAACATTGGTTTCAGTTGGAGATTTGTTGCCATAATTTTTCCAAAATAATCTCCAAATGACAATACTGGAAATGTTGCTGCAAATCCATTGTGAGAAATTGTACTCATCGCTACGCTATAAATGCAAATTCGAAATTACAAAGTTGCTATTATTAGGTGACCCTCATTAATCTCCCCTTATCAAGACTAAACTCAAGCATTATGAATAAAGCTTGAATATGCTTTTTCATGCATAATAGCAACTTTATGCTTAATATGTCAGGCTTTCTGTTTCAAACATTACTTTTTTTTGGTTAAAGGAATTGTTCAGTATAAAAATAAAAACTGGGTAAATAGATAGGCTGTGTAAAATAAAAAATGTTTCTAATATATTTAGTTAGGCAAAAATGTAATGTATAAAGGCTGGAGTGATTGGATGTCCAACATAATAGCAAGAACATTACTTGCAGCGCTCTTGGTTTCCACTGATTGGTTACCAGGCAATAACAAATCCTCGATGTGAGGGGGCCACATGGGCAGTAACGTAACTAGTTGGGGGCGGGCCGTGCAGCCGGGCCCACCATCCTCCGTGACAATTTTCTTTGCGGCTACATCGGGGTGACCTCCATTTGAAAGCTGGAAAGAGTCACAAGACGAAGTAAATAATTAAAAAACTATTAAAAACAATATAAAATAAATAGTGATGGGCGAATTTTGCGAAACGGCAAAAAATTCTCATTTTTGACGCCAGCGCCCGTTTTTGCCAGCGAAAAACTTTTTTTTGATGCTGGCGAATTTTTCCCGCAAATTTTCACGGGCGTTTTGCGAATTTATTCGCTGGCGGCGAATCGCGCAAATTCGCGCCTGGCGAATAAATTCGCCCATCACTAAAAATGAAGACCAGTTGAAAAGTTGCTTAGCATCAGTCATTCTATAACATGCTAAAGGTTAACCATCCCTTTAAAACATTTTTCATTTACTTCTGTCCTGTCCCTGGCTTTTTTTTGGCATTCCTGCCTGTTTACAAGTCTAATGCAGTGTCCATGCAGTTAGCAGCAACATCAGCATATACTGTATACACTTGGAAACTATTTCTATCTACTGTAATTCAATGGTCATATTTAATCAATGAGATTCCAGCACATCCGTTTTAGATTTAACTTTTCTTTCCAAAAGAATTCACCATACAAACGTAAAGCTCCAGAGCTTTGCTAATATTCAGTGGCCCTACAATTTGCTACAGTATTTTTTCTCTCAATGTTTAATTTCTTCTTTCTTTATTAAAAGGATTGGAAGGCTACTGTAACCTACAGCAGGATATTATTTTATTTTATTTAGACATTTTTCTTTGTGATGCATCTCCCCAAAAGTGTTAGAAATGGACCTTCTGAAATACTTTGCAGACAATTTTACTAATGATCAAGAGTTTTTACTGAGCGGGCGATAACGATGGCTACTGCTCGGAGAAAAAGTACTGTACATTTCAGACTTAATTTCCCTTGCAGCTCTTGAGCTTATAAGTGACAGTGGGAAGCCTTTACTGTTTGTTTTTGGGAAGCTATATCAGAGGAATCTCTCACAGAAAAGAATTAATGATGGAACAAATTTAGCAACAGGATTTAAAACAAATCTGTGAATTTCCTGGCTCAGAACATTTTCCGATTCAGAACATCTTCAAAATAATAACTTTTTTTAACTAATTGAATTGCATTTGTGCACCAGTTATATATATTTGTAATTGCATCAATAAAATCCACTATAAAATTAAACACAACTTGCTTGTGTTTTGTAATTGATTTTTCAATTGAATATCTTATAGAGAGTTCTTATAGAAATAATGAACTTCTTTATCTCTTACCAGACTGAATTGCATAGCTTGTGCAACAAAATTGGTTGCAGATCCCTGGAACAGAACTATTATGCAAATGTATTTAATCACTGGCATGTACCTACTTTAATATAGAAGATGCCAACCGGATTCAGTCATCTCACACCTGGAGCCATATTTGTGCACCTTACGCTGGCAGTTGGGAAAGTTTAAGCATTGGCTATAGTGCAAACTGGGCAAAAAGATGGCACTTTGGGGTTTATCGGTCGTGCCACATTTTGCAGTATTGCAAACGCTACAGAGAGCTAGTGTTCAGTAATACTTATGTTCAAGTTCCATGGCCATTCCATGGCTGAGAATAATATGAATATAGTCAAAAATAAAGGAAAAGCTCCATTTGTTTCAAGCAGTTTAGCCTTGGAGGCAAATAAGACCACAGTGAACTTAATATCCAGTAAATGTACCTGTGTCAAAAGTCTGTATAAAGAGAGAGATATGGCAGCCCTTTCAGAATAACATTATCCCACCCAAGCTGGTTGCTGTAAACATATATATATATATATATATATATCTGGTTCCTACTCTTAAAACAGTATAGCAGAAGCCAATTCTCCTCTAGGTGGCTTCTACTACTGTACATTTCCAGAAGTAGGAATTCACAGAATATAAACAGCCAGGACGACACTGCTGTCAATGGCAATAACTTAAACCATTGAAAATATTTTTTCAATTAATATTGAAATTTTTTTTAAGCATTACATTTTTTGTCATTATGAGCTTAACAGCTTTTGGTGTACATCCTATTTAAAATGGGGCCTCACAGGACAGAAAAACATATCAGGGCTATTTTTGGCTTTTACATGAATGCGTTTTATATTTTTGTTACTTTTCTGTCTCTACTCCATCTGTCAAAATGTGTTTTCCCCCACTTAAATGAATATAATAACATGTGGGTTATATCTGTACATTGTATTGTAACTGCTTTCAGCAAGTTTAAAAGTATCCACAATTGTTATCTTTTAAACCTCATGGTTTGAGTTCCAAAGATGCTAGAATGTGATAAATCATATTATGAAATATGATACCCAGGGGCTATTACTATTACTTTTTTGTAGATTGTACTATTGCTGCAAGCCAGAAACTCTAATGAAGATTAAGTAGCCTTAGGAAGTGAAGTCATTAACAATGGATTAGATAGAAGAAACCAATTTCCAGTTTCATCAGTGATTCTTACACAAGTTAAAAAGCAACTGAACTATGGATTGGATATGGATATGGATTACCATTAACAGAGCAAATAGATACATTTTATGGTCTGCAAAGATATGTAGAGCCATCTAAAGCTCTAATTATTAGAACACTTATTGACCAATTTGTAAAATGTTGCTTTAAGATAATGTGAAGTTGGCAGAGTTTAACGTATCAGATATACAAAATGTATCAGTCCTTTTTGTGGTTAATGTATATGCAAAAACCTGAATTTACACCAGCTTTTCCTAGGACAGATTTGCAGAGTGATATGGGGCAGGGGAATGGTTGCACTGATGATGTGTTTGGAAAGGGGCATGGTGGTGATGGGCATGGCACCTGGCCAAGAATGTGCCATATTCTAAAAATGATAAAAAGATGGGGATAGGGATTAGGAAAGGTTTTTGAAAACCAGAGATAGTCTATGAAAAAGAGCAGATAAATACTTCCTGGATGAAAACATTGTTGGGGCTGGAAGTTAAGGCAGTTGGAAATAGAATAAAAAATAAATAAAAGGGGGGAGCAGTATAGAATAAACAATTTGAAATTGTTCATATGTAAAAATATTTTACCCTCACTTAGTTTGCCATTTAGTTTGACTATTGTTTATTCTGTAAAAGTAATTTTGCAAGCACTGAGGGAACCCTGACGCTACCACCTTTGGACCAGTTGGTAGCGTGAGGGTTCCCTCAGTGCCCTCCCTCAATTGATGCTGAAATTACACCAGTGAACACCAGAAATTACATCAGACAGATTTCTAATTTATCGACACAATTGAGCTCCATTTGCGACTAAGCACATGTGCAGTTGAGCTTTTTTTGTAATTGGGATGCAATTTTGCTTGGTCCGGCACAATTTCATAAAGTGCATTGCACCCTTGTGAACACAGTGTCATTGGAACTCTGGGAAAAAACCTTTGCATTGTGGGGAAAAAACATTGCTCAAATTTACACTTTTGCTCACTGCTGTCATACATATGGAAAGGGAGGGGAACCTAACTGCAGAATGTCCCTTAACTTAATACATTTGTGGGTTTTCATTTGTCAACCTAATACCAAAAGCAAATGTTATCAATTAATAACTACATTGCCCCATTTTATTACAGAAGCACCTTTCCACTATGCTTCAACTGATTATCATTGGGGAAAAAAAGTTTTTTTTAGAAATATGGGAGAGTGCTCCCATCCACTGTCATGGTTTCCATTCTTCCCTTGTACTCTTCGCTTATTAGATCAAGTCGTAGAGGGAATTGTAGAAAAATCGAACACTTACAAAATACAACTGCTGTCTAATAATCATTCGGGTACATGCTGCTAGTTTTAATGATTTCTGTGTAACCATATGGCATGTAAATGAATTGATTACTAATTACTCACACAGCATGTGGATTTCACATGAGTTTTACACATGTGCCCAGCTTTGAAGGACTAATCTGGCAAAGATAAACTCAGTTAGGCTTCGAATTGACAATATGAGAGATTATATATTCTAAAGCCAAAATTTAAATATGGGTTAGTTGAATTATATTTAAGACTTATTAAATATTATTATTTAACGTTTAGTATAATCATTTAAGCATCAATGATGGGTAAAAGTTGCAGATATAGTGGCCCTGTATTGTTTCCCAGTACATACAATAAATCCGTATTTATGGGTGTAATTTGACATTTAGAAATGTATATAATAAAGGTTAGTGATTTTGTACAGGAAAACAAACTTTCTTCCCTGTCTGGTTTTTCCTTATCAGATCACATAATATGTGGATAGATTAATTAATAAAAGACAAATCCCGTGTAGGCTATTTGGAAATAAGGATTAAGATCACTGACCCTTGTAGTTTTGTAAGGAATACAGTATATATTCCCAGGTTCTCACCCTACTTTAGTTTTATATTACGCTTCTTAAAGGAACAGTAACATCAAAAAATAGAAGTGTTTTAAAGTTATGAAAATATAATGCAGTGTTGCCCTGCACTAGTAAAACTGCTGTGTTTGCTTAAGAAACACTACTATTGTTTATATAAATAAGCTGCTGTGTAGCAATGGGGGCAGCCATTCAAAGGAGAAAAAGCTCAAGTTACACAGCAGATAACTGATAAGCTCTGTCTGTCTAATGGTGTTATCTGTTATCCATTAGTTAACCTGTGCCATATAGCCGTTTTTCAATTTCCGCCATTGCTCCACAGCAGCTTGTTTATATGAACTATAGTAGTGTTTCTGAAGCCAACAGATCAGTTTTACCAGTGCAGGGCAACAGTACATGATATTTTCATTACTTTAAAACACTTACATTTTTTGGTGTTACTGTTCCTGTAAATCATTTAATGGACAAATATCATTGCCTTCTTGATGTGCATTAGAAATAGTCAAGAACCTGGTGATTTGTTCCATATAATGTGGGAGTACAATGAGATTCATGTCTTCTTCTTTAAAGTGCTTGAATTTCTTTTAGGGAAGATTATTAGCATTAGCATCAGCATTACTCTGTTGCTCAAAATGTGCTTTGGGAATTATGGAACACTTATCTGGATCAATAAGTGTTAAAAAGCTCCTACAAGGGCTATTGTTTTTCACTAGTAAGACAATCACTGTTTAATGGATCTCTTCATATAAACCAACTATGAAGACATGGAAAACATGTTAAATGAAGCAAAGGTTATGAAAGAGAACATATACATCATTTAAAAATGCCTGCCAAAATATTTCAACATTGGGGAACTTTAGTTAAATAGTGGTGGAATTGAGGAATTGAATGTTTTGCTTCCAATTAACTCCACTGTGTCAGTAAATCAAAATGGTAAAGGAAGGAGAACTCCAGCAGACTCTCTGCAAAACTTTTATTCCAGGTTGTGGTTCCATAATACGAATGTGGTTTGCATACTACGAAAACACTTAAATGACTGATAATCCTTGAAAATCTTGGCCTTAGACAGAGCTGAAATAAGCCAGACATTCCCTTAAAATCATATTTTACAGGAGCTCTCTGCAGTGTATTGAATGCAAATGTAGCAGCCTGGTAATGAAAAATAACTATTTCCAAGCCCCTGCTCAAAACCTTACACTTTGTTTGTATTTCAGCTCAGAGGAAAACAAATACTGTATATCACATGCCTATGCTGCATCCTAATTTTCTAGCATCCTTTCAAACCTATATACTAATTCCCCAAAACCTTCTTGTCTGGCAACTCTTTCCCCTCATAATCTTCTCATCTGCTGCGCACACAGCACTGCTTATACAGTATGTTTATCTGTACATCTACAGAACTCTGCCGGTCTGTCTGTCTACCAATCTGCCTGCCTAGATTTTATTTGAACACTACAGGTGGGAAAAAAAATCTTTGTAAAGTAGGTGAAATCATCAGTGTTCTTCCCAAAACCGAGAAACATCATTTTTGACTCTTATCGGGAAACCTCATTTCACCCTGGATCAACAATCCAAAATTAAACCGTTTCAATATGCCTTATAGAATGGGTTTTAAAAAGCAACATAGTCCCTGTTTGGAGCTGAATGATGGTTCAATATAAACGGAATCGCTTAAAATCCTGTGTTTTTACCACATAAAATTAATTTGTGCAGATATACTTAATTAAGTAGATGGCAGCCCAATCTCTAAATTTCTTACCCTTTTTTTTTTGTTTTGCTAAAGAAAAATAGGCTGAAATCGCATGGTCCCAGCTGTGACACTGATGCCAATCTCTCAGCCTTTGAAGTGTGACTGAATATAAATGTACAGTATTTCAGGAACACAAAGGTCCAGCAATTCTGAATACCTCTGTGATGCCAAGCATGTGTGCACTGACAGTTTGACAAATCCTCCAGAATATGCATTGCCAGTTAGCAGAACTACTGAATCTGCAGATCAATTACTCTGTTTCTACTGCCTGAAACAAGCTTTGTTTGGTCACTAGTCAATAGATAATCTACATTAAATGTAATGTGTTAAGCAGTTAATTGGCTCCTGATTGGATTTGCCATAGTGTGCGTAGGTGTTTGTGTGTGAATGTGATAGGGATACTAGATTGTAAACTCCACTAGGGGAGTGTCTGATATGAATGATGTGTAATGTTTGCAACATTGAATATGTTGTTTCTATATAAATGATAATAGGGAGACCTAATGCTGTGTATTAATATTTTATATCCATTTCTTTAGTAAATATATAATTGCTGATACTTTAAAATGTAAATAATGCAATTTCTTATTCCTTGTTTGTAGGCAAATACATTTTTCATTTTTTGCATCACATAACTGACTAATAATTCCACCATAACCAAATAATAGCTAGTCAGATAAAAGGGAGCAACCAAGATGTTTTTTTTAATATAAACTTTGTCCAACGCTTAATCTACACCAATCTAAAACAGGGTCTGGTGGGAAACTAAAGACAAAAGGACAGAGAGGCAAGGTAAAGGAGTGCCTACAATGAATTAAAAGAAAAACTGTAAGGAAGGTAAGAAGTAGTTGGAGAGGGGTCACATTTGGTTTGTGGGGGGGGCTACCAATGAAGGTTTTCCAACTATAATAAATAATTATTTAGAATTATAAATATTTAGTGGTTGGTCTATTTTGGGTGATGATATTCTTCCATAAAATATGCTAATGTAGGGACCTTGAGATTTGGGTACATTTTACTCAGGCAGTTCCCCCTATGTAATTGGACACCTAAGGGGAGCCCATTGGGATTTACTGTAGGCAAGGGTTGCCCACTAGGTGGCAGCATGTAAAAGTATAAAGTGGTATAGCCCCATGTGTTCAAGGTCTTTTGTGGAACTTTACCTCACTGTGAGGTATTACAGGTCCAGGACTGCCAGTGGTAAAAGTTAGAAAGAGTAATCTAGGATTAGTAAATTTCTGTCATAGTTGCTCTAGAAGCAAAAGAGAGGCTCAGGGTATGTAGTGAGCAGTTTCCGCTTCAACGAGGAGAAGTAGTGGGGTTAGGACCCCGTGGTGAGTCCACCACTAGCAGAGGGAATCAGTGGGTGAAGTGACAACCAGTGAGGGTGCCAAAATCCAAGAGCACAGGCTGAGTACCCCTGTGCACAAAGCTTTACTTTTTGCCCCAAGAGCGTGGTGACCTATTCTTGCTATTTCACATCTGAAAGGGGATTCTGCTATTATTATTCTGCTTGAGCGCCTGTAAATTACTTCATTACAACTGCAAAAAATTAATTCTGTGACTGGATCCTTTGCTGTACGGAACTACGCAAGGTACCGGGAGTTGCAGGGAGTTGCATAGGTACATGTGGGTCATTGGCACAGTACAAGCAGCAGTAGTCCTGTTCACACACTACAATACACACAGTAAAATTGCACTCACGGGTGTGCTGCACTTCCATATTTCTCCTCCTTTGTGAAAAGACATGAGTGCATTTAAGTAAAACTTGTTAGGCCAAGGTAAATTATAGAAAAGGTGTCAAGAATGCCCAGCAGTACAAATAAAAACAAATTACATCAGATATATAGGTTAGAGAGAACTTCCCCAACAGACAAAGAGATGGCGGAAGCGGCCAACAAGTGTTAAAATAATTATGACTAATAACTTGCTGTTCAGGGAGACATATCTGCAAAATGATTAAGGGTGAAGAGAAAAAGGAACAGAATTGAAACAAATGAACATTTTAATTTGAAGACTAAACTATAATTTGAAGTCTGAAGAAAGAGGACCCAAAAAAATCACATATATTAACAAAATGCCAAAGAGAAAAGTTGATATATTTAGATTTTTACTCCCTTTTCCAGTTCAACAACACTAAGGGGCAGATTCACTAAGGGTCGAATTTCGAAGTAAAAAATACTTCGAAATTCGACCCTCGAATTGAAATCCTTCGACTTCGAATATCGAAGTCGAAGGATTTAGCGCTAAACGTTCGTTCGATCGATCGAAGGATTTTTCGTTCGATCGAACGATTAAATCCTTCGAATCGAACGATTCGAAGGATTTTAATCCAACGATCGAAGGAAAATCCTTCGATCAAAAAAAGGTTAGCAAACCTATGGGGACCTTCCCCATAGGCTAACATTGACTTCGGTAGGTTTTACCTGCCGAAGTAGGGGGTCGAAGTTTTTTTTAAAGGGAAAGTACTTCGACTATCGAATGGTCGAATAGTCGAACGATTTTTCGTTCGATTCGTTCGATTTCGTTCGTATTCGAACGAATTTAACCAATTCGATGGTCGAAGTACCAAAAAAAATACTTCGAAATTCGAATTTTTTCATTCGAATCCTTCACTCGAGCTTAGTGAATCGGCCCCTAATAGTTAATAAAATGCAGAACTTTCTAAGAAATCTATTTTATGTACAGTATGTTAGTTATGTTATATATTATACATTTTATCCAACTCACCAAGACTGTCTTAAGTGAAATTGGAGGTCATTATTCCTTTCGACCCATTATATGCATGTGTATAAAATAATAATCCAAACTGATGCAACAGGGTAGAGCAGTGAAGAGTAAAATGAATCCTAAATTCAAGGAAGGGATGGAGTCCTTATCAGAGAGAGAGAGAGAGAGAGAGAGAGAGAGAGAGAGAGAGAGAGAGAGAGAGAGAGAGAGAGAGAGAGAGAGAGGTCAATTAGTTGAATAGATACTCAAAATCATTGAAAATCACAATACAGTTAGTATGAACCATCAGGGTTTTATACATAATATATCTTGCCAAAGTAATATCATTGCCTTTTATGACAAGGTGAGCAGGAACCTAGACTCTGGGATGGTGATGGAAGAGATCTACTTAGATTTTGCTAAAGCATTTGATACAGTTCTAACTCTAGGTTAGTCAGTGACTTTAAAGAGATCCTGACATCAGAAAATAACCTTTTTTTAATATCTATCATTAACATTGTCTTTGAATGCTATTTATAATTTTTCCATAAAAATATTTGCCTGATGCTTTTACATGACTTTTCTTACCCCCATGTTCTACTGTTAGGGGGCTGCCATATTTGTGCAGCAGGAGTCTGTTAGCATTAGAAACTCTAACTGACAGGTTGTGAAGGGACAGTCAGGTCGGCAAAACAGTCAGGTTTAGGAACAATTACTTACAAAAACAGAACTATCAGTGAAAAGTGACTAACATAACCTATAGGTAACTTTTAATGTAGATTAATATTATAAAAAGTGTCAGTATCACTTTAAGGTGGGCCACAAGGGACATAATTGTTCAGTGAGTTTGATTTTGATCCTTACCATGCAGGTCAGATTCGAAAGCAAATAATGACCCACCCCAAGTCCCTGATTGGATACTTTTTGGTAACCAATCGGTGGAAACCAAGAGAGCTGCAAAGCAGGAAGTAGTGTTCTTGCTATTATGTTAGACATCCAGTCACTTTGGTCTTTATGCATTACATTTTTGGCTAACTATATTGAAACCTTTTTTTATTTTGCACAGCCTATCTATTAACCTATTTATTTATATACTGAACAATTCCTTTAAATGGGAAATTGTGTTATTGCACAGCCCTAGAAATAATTTAGGATTGACATAACTAATTCTATTCACAAAGATAACTGAATTAGAAAAAGGCAAGCATTTTTTTCTCTTCCTGGTAGATGTAATGCTCTGTTTGGCCCATTTTATAGAGCACAGCCTCTTTGATAAACAGCCTCAGTTCCCTTCCTGTCAGGAATTTATACAGCTGCTGTCATGAATTGTTATACCTTGAGATTTCGAAACGTCTAGAGTTTTCTAGAAGTGGCTTCTCAAAATTGGTACACTTTCCAAATGTAAATAAAAATGTTCCAGAAAAAACAGTGCAGTGTATGCTTAAAAACAAAAAGCTATTTCTTTCACTATTCACTGTTGATGAAATTTTACGATGAAAAGTAATTGCCATGCCTTATAATAGGTATATAAAGGGATTAAAGAGATATATTAGGTGCTTAGGAGGCAGTGCAGAAAGCATACTTTTTGATTATTGGAAAACGCAAAATTCTATTTTCAGATTTACTGAAGAAGTAGGAGTTGGGTTAACAGAATAAAATAAATAATACATGTATTAAAAATATACTTGGAAAAAAAACTAGGAGTTTTATGCTGCCTAGCATGTCATTAACTATAGAAGAGCAATGACTTGGGCGAATGCATTTTAGTCTAATTCTAAGTTCTTGAAATGGCTATAATTCTGTGTTTCTTCAACTTTCCAAATATAGGTTTGAGGTCCTACTGGACCTAATTCTAATGAAAGCAGTTGACTTTACATGAAAGAGCATCTAGTCAATAGTAACCATAACATGCTACAATTAGAAATCAGCTTTTAGAAGTAGTTTTTCACCAGGTGTTCAATCGAATTGGTGTACAATATTGAATTTCAGAATAACATTTAACTTTTTAGCTTATTTTCAAATGAGGAAGACAGAGTAAATGGTTATTTTTATAGTTAGGTAATTAGAGAATGTAAACTATCTACATATATCTAAATAAGCCCAAGGCAGTACCCCAGTCACCATGCCCATGCTCGTCACCCCTCCCTCCTGCTCCTACATCCTCCACCAGCAATACATTTCCCCAATTTCCCCCTGCTATCCATGCTCTGGTACCTGTGCTACATATCGAGCAAGGGGTATTGGGGGAGGAGCCGGAAAGAGTGGTGACAAGTTACAGAAGGGCCTGAAGTGGCAGAAGAGGTATACACCTGGCTCCCCTTTCCCATTGCACCCTAGGCAAGTGCCTCTTCTGCATACTTCTAGTTCCTACCCTGATGTGGACAAAGCAATAGGAAACTACTACATTTTTTCACATTTGCACTGTTCCAAAATGCGGTAAAGGGACCTGTGTCTACCCCATCTATATAGTTTTGCCTTTGTTAAATAATCCTGGGGAGACAGGTACTTGGCCTACCTATGTCCTAAACTGTGCGTCATTCAATACACACAAGTCATGTAGGGCTAGGGTATGTCATGCTCCAGAAACCTGTCCTTATGCCTACTCTATAGGGTTGGGTTCTGACTTCCACTTTCTGTGCTCTGTAGTGATGGGCGAATTTATTCGACAGGCATAGATTTGCAACAAATTTCCGCGTGTTGCCGTCTGAGAATGTTTTCGTGAAACTGCAGCAAAAATTCGCCAGTAAAAAATTCAAAAAAATTTGTCACACGGCAAAATTGTCGCGCACATAAAAATGGTTGCAAGTTAAAATTATTCAGACGTCCATTAACTTTAATGCATTTGGACAAAATAGTCACGCTAATAAAAATTGTTGTGCATCACAAAATTGTCGTGCATCACAATAATTTTGATGCCCAGTGCATTTCACAAATTTTTTGCTGTTTCTCAAATTTTTCGCCCATCACTAATGCTCTGCTACTTGCACTGGATTTTGAATCTGACATGAGGTGCAGGGCGCAGAAATGCCCCGTCTAAACATGCTTTGTTATTGAATGGTGCTAAAAGGTGCAGTTTTTGCAATCTTGGTGCTCCTTGTGTCAGGGGCAAAAGTAGATGACCCCTAATATATGAAAAGGTAATGAGGAAAAAGCTGGTACTAACATTGCTTAAATCTAAGTATATTAAAGCAGCAAACACCGAGAAATTAGCAATCATAAAAATATCCTTTTAATTATCATTCTATGTTAACATTTTCCTAAAAAATAAAAAACTCAGAAAACAAATATTTCAAATACATAACTAAAATGTAAAAAAAAATCAAAACACAGTACTGAGCAAGCTAAAAAGATTGTATTCACTAGGGAGGATATGTTGACACTTTACAATGTGTAAATAATTTAGAAACACTTATTTATTCTTGACTTACAGAAAGATGAGAAGAATGATTAGATGAGTTTCAGTTACATTAGCCACAAGAGTCTGGTGGCATTCCCAAAGGTTCCTGCTTTTTAGATTTATACATTTATACATTTATACATTTTTCTGACCAACACACTAGATTATATACTCAATGGGGGATTGGAGTCTAAATATCTGTAGACATTGAATGTATTTCTTTGCACATACAGTAGTTAAAAGCAAACTATCACTGGAATGAAAATTTAATATAAGCTTCCTCATACTGAAATAAGAAACCTTCTGAATACAACCAATTAAAAATTCTGCATTGTTTCTGAAATAATCAAGTTTATTTTCACTACTCTTTTCATAGCATTTGTCCTCATGCAGCAGTTGGGTGTAAGATGAATGATCCAATATATCTTATAGGGGGCTTCCTTTCCTAGCAGATGAATTAGAGCTCACTCAAATAACCGATTCCAGTACAAACAAAATCTAACAAAATAACTGCCTTTTGAACAAACTCTGCAAGTAGAGAGACAGGGTTTCTGGTGATTTTAATAGAGTGAGCTCTAATACATCTTCTAGGCAAAGTGAGCCCCTTGTAAGATATATTGGATCTGACACCCAACTCCTGAATGAAAAGAGAATGAGGAGAAACAAATACTGATAGAGGAATAGTGAAGATAAACTTGATTATTTCAGAAACTGTACAGAATTTTTAATCAATTGTATTAACAAAGCTTATTATTTCAGTATGCTGAAGCTAATATTACATTTTCATTTTCTCAATAGTTCCCCTTTAATGATATAATTAAGTATATATATATATTAGGGATGCACCGAATCCACTATTTTGGATTCGGCGATCCCCAGATTCCTTCTCAAAAGATTTGGCCGAATACTGAATTGAATCTGAATCCTAATTTGCATATGCAAATTAGGGGCGGAAATGGAAAATGCCTTTTTTTTACAAAAAGTCACTCAATTTCCCTCTCCTAATTTGCATATGCTAATTAGAATTCAGATTCGTTCGGCCAGGCAGAAGGATTCGGCCAAATTCAAATCCTGCTGAAAAAGGCTGAATCCCGACCGAATCCTGGATTCGGTGCATCCCTAATATATACAGTATATGTATGTTTAAAGGCTTGCTTTGAGCACTCTTCCTTTGCATCTGTTTCTAGTTCAAAGAAGCCTCTGCTTTCTATTTGTAATTTCATTTCTGCCTTTGATATGGAGCATGTGAATCATGAACCAGGAGTAATTAACAGTTCAGTGTGCTAGATCTGCTTTACTGTTATATACAATGGATTTACCATGGCAACTGCCAAAATTACTCGTAACAAACACATGACAGCTTGAAAATTAGATACCATTCTCCGTCATGCATGCAACTCCCTTCATCTGCATCCTAAAAATTAGTTCAGAATGCTGAGAATATCAGGAACAAACAAAAAGCATAATTATTGCACAGTGGGCTACACTGGGTACAAAGCCAAGGACTAGTGCTTATTAGCACATATTTGTCTGGATTGCTGAAAATAAATCTTTTACTTTATGACAACTAATTTCTGATTCTTTTTATTTCCATTTTAAATATCTTAATATTCCAAAAGTATCATATTATTAAATTAGTAAAAAGGTAAGAGATATGATTCTGCGGAATAAAAACGTACTTAAAGAGATTTTTTTTAAGATATAAATGACCATTGCTGAGCATTTGCTCACAGCAAACCTGTCCATTTTTCCTTTTCTTTTTGTAGAACAGGGGTTCCCAAACTTTATCCATGAGCCACAATAAAATGTAAACAGTACTGGGGAGCCACACAAGCATAAAAATATTTTAAGGAGGGTTGTTAGGGCTCTGTTTGCTTATTTGGTAGACCCATATGGAGAAACTTGTGTTTCAAATCCAAAAATTCAATAATGAGCACCTGCTTTAAAGGACCAGTAACACTAAATTTTTTTTCCCCAAAATTCGTTAGTATAGAACGAAAAATAAACACCAAGGCAAATAAAACTTTTAAATTGCAAAGCCTTTATTAAGAGATAACTTACCAAAACTCCACTTCCTGTCCTCTTCTAAAACGGCGAAAGGGCGACCATCCATGCAGCGGCGTTCAACTTCTCCTCCCTGGCTATTCTAGTGACAGTATGTGAAGAGGAGGCAGTGGTCCACTCTGCAGCGCTTCCCCTATTCCCAGCAGTCGGACTTTGACTCCAGCCTTTGCTCCTCCGACGAGGAAGAAGAAGAGGAGGAGGGCAGCCTCTGCCTCTCCAGCGGCAAGTGCTGTCTGCAGAATGGTAGTAATAGTAAGCGGCAGGCGCACCGATCTGCTGAAGAATATCCACTTGTTCCCCGTCGATGTGCCCATCTGAGTGTGCCTGGGGCTGGCAGTCCCAGCTGCTGCAGAAGAAGCCAGCGATTTTAGACTCCGGTTGCTGCAGAATCCATGGATGAGGTGGGAGCGCTGAACCACTTGCTACCCGTCGATGCGCTACGATTGCGCTACGATTGAAGGTCCGAATTTATCTCAATATCGGCTGCTACAAACTCCGATCTAATCCACTTGGGTTTTTAACGCAAATTTTATTAATAAAATTTTCCGAAAATTTGCTTTGCGGAAAAGCTCAGATTTTAACGTTTTTCGTGAATTTTCAAAGAAATCTCAGAATTTTTCAGTTTTCACCCGAAAGCTCCAAAAACATTGTGAAATAGCCCGAAACCCCCGACACAACCAAAAATCAATGGGACTGTTCCCATTGACTTTTATGCAACCTCGACAGGTTTGAGATGCCGTGTTTTTATATTTGGGCTTTTTAGCCCTCGGGGTTTAATAAATTCCGAAAAATTTGTGATTTTTTTAAAAGTCCGATATTATAAAAAAAACTCGGATTTCGGGGAATTTCGGGTATTCAGAGCTTAGTAAATAACCCCCTATGTGTTGGTTAAGAATTCATTCTGGGTGTATAGTTGCAAAAAGTTACAAATACCTTTCCAAAGCACCACATTCCAAGGTGAGAAATTTTCTCTAGCATGTTAATCTTGACATTCCATTCAATATAATCTTTAATTCTCCCTAAATCAAGAAAAACATTTTGTGGTTTCAGTTCCCCTCCTGCCTGCACTACCATTTGCCAATGCTAAGCACGTATCCAATTTCATTTACACTTCCCTTTCACACTCAGCTGGTATTTGGTATTTATTTGTTTCAGCATCATTCCAGTTTTAGAGCATTCACCATTTCTACATCCTGATTTTTCCCCACATCCTGCATTTAACTCACTGAACATTTCACAGAACGTCCTTAGGAATTGCAGCGATCTCTAATACTGTTTAAAATCCATTTGTTACAAATGGTTGTTTATAAAAGCTGCCTTAAACATAACATTAAGCCCAAAAGGAGCCAGCATTTGGTCTTCTATTGGAAATGTTATCTAATCTTAAAGGGGACTAGAGATGTCGCGAACTGTTCGCCGGCGAACTTGTTCGCGCGAACATCGGGTGTTCGCGCTCGCCGGAAGTTCGCGAACGTCGCGCGACGTTCGCCATTTTGGGTTCGCCATTGTTGGCGCTTTTTTTTGCCCTCTCACCCCAGACCAGCAGGTACATGGCAGCCAATCAGGAAGCTCTCCCCTGGACCACTCCCCTTCCCTATAAAAACCGAAGCCCTGCAGCGTTTTTTCACTCTGCCTGTGTGTGCTGAAGAGATAGTGTAGGGAGAGAGCTGCTGCCTGTTAGTGATTTCAGGGACAGTTGAAAGTTTGCTGGCTAGTAATCGTTTTGATACTGCTCTGTTATTGGAGGGACAGAAGTCTGCAGGGGTTTGAGGGACATTTTAGCTTAGGTAGCTTTGCTGGCTAGTAATCTACCTTCTACTGCAGTGCTCTGTATGTAGCTGCAGTGGGCAGCTGTCCTGCTTCTGATCTCATCTGCTGACTGCTGCAATAACAGTAGTCCTTGTAAGGACTGCTTTTATTTATTTTTTTGTTTTTTTACTACTACTACTACTACTACTATAAGAGCCCAGTGCTATTAGTCTAGCAGTGTTGGGGAGTGGGACTGGTGTGCTAATCTGCTGCTCCTAGTAGTTCAGCAGCACCAACTTTAATTTTTTTTTTAATATTCATTTTTTTTTTATTTTACTTTTTTTTATTTTACTACCGCTGTAGTAGTGTATAAGTTGACCTTTTAGGCATTATTTGCCCTGTAGGCATTATTTGCACACTGTTTTCTTCAACCCGCCATCGAGCTGTGTGACCTTGTTCCCATTCTGTCTAAATATCCATAATATTACCGTCTCCAGAAAAAACACCGGAGTTACTTTTTTCAAGCAGCATTCATATATTTTACGTAATCCGTATCCACCGCTGTAGTAGTGTATACGTTGGCCTTGTAGGCATTATTTGCACACTGTTTTCTTCAACCCGCCATCGAGCTGTGTGACCTTGTTCCCATTCTGTCTAAATATCCATAATATTACCGTCTCCAGAAAAACACCGGAGTCACTTTTTTCAAGCAGCATTCATATATTTTACGTAATCCGTATCCACCGCTGTAGTAGTGTATACGTTGGCCTTGTAGGCATTATTTGCACACTGTTTTCTTCAACCCGCCATCGAGCTGTGTGACCTTGTTCACATTTTGTCTAAATATTGATAATATTATCGTCTCTAGAAAAACCACTTGAGTTACTTTTTTCAAGCAGCATTCATATATTTTACGTAATCCGTATCCACCGCTGTAGTAGTGTATACGTTGACCTTGTAGGCATTATTTGCACACTGTTTTCTTCAACCCGCCATCGAGCTGTGTGACCTTGTTCACATTTTGTCTAAATATTGATAATATTATCGTCTCTAGAAAAACCACTTGAGTTACTTTTTTTCAAGCAGCATTCATATATTTTACGTAATCCGTATCCACCGCTGTAGTAGTGTATACGTTGACCTTGTAGGCATTATTTGCACACTGTTTTCTTCAACCCGCCATCGAGCTGTGTGACCTTGTTCACATTTTGTCTAAATATTGATAATATTATCGTCTCTAGAAAAACCACTTGAGTTACTTTTTTTCAAGCAGCATTCATATATTTTACGTAATCCGTATCCACCGCTGTAGTAGTGTATACGTTGACCTTGTAGGCATTATTTGCACACTGTTTTCTTCAACCCGCCATCGAGCTGTGTGACCTTGTTCACATTTTGTCTAAATATTGATAATATTATCGTCTCTAGAAAAACCACTTGAGTTACTTTTTTTCAAGCAGCATTCATATATTTTACGTAATCCGTATCCACCGCTGTAGTAGTGTATACGTTGACTTTGTAGGCATTATTTGCACAGTGTTTTCTTCAACCCGCCATCTAGCTGTGTGTATTATCGTTTCCAGAAAAACCAACTGAGTTTTTGTTGTTGTTGTTGTTTTTTTAAAAATAATGCCAGGCAAAGGCAGGCCGCCACGCAGAGGCCGTGCTAGGGGCCGTGCTGCTATGCAATCCTGTGGCCCTAGCAAATTGCCCAGTTTTAAAAAGCCAATGACCCTGAACTCCCAAAATGCTGAAGAGGTAGTTGACTGGCTTACACAGCACACCCCATCCTCTACCGTTTCTAACTTTACCACAACATCCTCCTCATCCTCCACTGCTATGGCCACCCCACGTAACACTTCCTCCACCACCGGTGCCCCTTCTTCACTGGGGTCAGAGGAGTTATTTTCCAATGAGTTTCTTGAACTGAGTAATGCGCAACCATTATTGCCAGAAGAAGATGAAGGAGATGAGGACCTTACACCAGATTTAATTCTGGCAGAGAACACGATAGAGATGGACATAATGAGTGATGAGGAGGAGGTCCCCGCTGCTGCTTCCTTCTGTGATGTGTCAGAAGAAATTGATGCATCTGAGGAGAATGATGATGAGGAGATTGATGTTTTGTGGGTGCCTAGTAGAAGAGAGCAAGAGGAGGGTAGTTCAGATGGAGAGACGGAGAGTCAGAGAGGCAGTAGGAGAATAAGACTTAGAAGAAGCAGGGAGGACAGCCCGCAGGGATCAGTAGGGCAACAACATGTATCGGCACCTGTGTTCAGCCGGCCAACGCACCCGCCATTGCCGCCAATACCGCCAACTCCGCCAACTTCTACTGTTACCGCCAGATCGCACACTTCCAAAAAGTCAGCAGTGTGGGATTTTTTAATGTGTGTGCCTCTGACAAAAGCATTGTAATTTGCAATGAGTGCAGTCAGAAACTGAGCCTTGGTAAGCCCAACAGCCACATAGGTACAACTTCTATGCGAAGGCACATGAGCGGCAAGCACAAAGCACTTTGGGAGCAACACCTCAAAGGCAACAGGCAAACTAAAAGCCACACTCCTTCTGGTCCAGCATCTTACTGCTCTACCTCTGCTCTCCTTGACCCGTCTGAACCACCCTCCACTCCGCCTTCCACCTTGACCACCTGTTCCCATTCCCAGTCATCTGCCACCAGCCAAGTTTCTGTGAAGGCCATGTTTGAGCGTAAGAAGCCAATGTCTGACTGTCACCCCCTTGCCCGGCGTCTGACAGCTGGCTTGTCTGCACTCTTAGCCCGCCAGCTTTTACCATACCAGCTGGTGGACTCTGAGGCCTTCCGCAAATTTGTAGCAATTGGGACACCGCAGTGGAAGGTACCCAGCCGCAATTTTTTTTCTAAAAAGGGAATACCACACCTGTACCAACATGTGCAGAGCCAAGTTACCGCATCTCTGTCACTTAGTGTTGGGCCAAAGGTCCATATGACTACTGACGCATGGTCCTCCAAGCATGGTCAGGGCAGGTATGTCACCTACACTGCCCACTGGGTGAACTTGGTAATGGCTGGGAAGCAGGGAATGGGTAGCTCAACAACAACAGTGGAGTTGGTGTCACCGCCACGGATTGCACGCGGTTCTGCCACCACCTCTACTCCTCCATCGCTCTCTACCTCGTCTTCTTCTTCTTCTTACTCTGCTGCTGGGTCCTCCTTCTCCTCCTCCACACCTGTGCACCCCCAGCTCCCCCTAGGCTATTCGACGTGCCAGGTACGCCGTTGTCACGCTGTCTTGGGGATGACGTGCCTGGAAAGCAAAAACCATACCGGATCTGTACTCCTGTCATCTCTGCAGTCACAGGCCGATCGGTGGCTGACCCCACACCAACTGCAGATCGGAAAAGTGGTGTGTGACAATGGAAGCAATCTGTTGGCAGCGTTGAGACTAGGCAATTTAACACATGTGCCCTGCATGGCACATGTGTTAAATTTAATAGTCCAACGTTTTGTCTCCAAGTACCCAGGATTCCAGGACGTTCTCACCCAGTCCAGAAAGGTGTCGGCCCATTTCAGACGTTCCTACACAGCCATGGCACGCCTTGCTGACATTCAGCAGCGCTACAACATGCCAGTCAGGCGTTTGATTTCTGACAGCCAGACTCGCTGGAATTCAACGCTCCTTATGTTGGAACGTCTGCTGCAACAACAAAGGGCCGTCAACGAGTACCTTTTTGAACTGGGTGGTAGGACTGGATCTGCACAGCTGGGGATTTTTTTCCCCCGTTACTGGGTGCTTATGCGCGATGCCTGCAGGCTCATGCGACCTTTTGAAGAGGTGACAAATATGGTCAGTCGCACCGAAGGCACCATCAGCGACCTAATACCCTTCGCTTTCTTCCTGGAGCGTGCCGTGCGACGAGTGACAGATGAGGCTGTAGACCAGCGTGACGAGGAGCTGGAAGCGCACGATTTCTGGTCGGAATCACCAGAACGAACCCAGGCACCTGCTGCAACGCAGGGAGAGGTGCCAGAAGTGGAGTCAGAGGAGGAAGGTGGCTTTGTGGAGGAGGAGGAGGAGGACCAACAGGAGCAGGCTTCCCAGGGGGCTAGTGGTGACCTTTTGGGGACCCCTGGTCTTGTACGTGGCTGGGGGGAGGAGACCGTGGATGATGCAGTCCTTGATAATGAGGAAGCGGAGATGGATAGCTCTGCATCCAACCTTGTGAGAATGGGGTCTTTCATGCTGTCATGCCTGTTGAAGGACCCCCGTATCAAGAGGCTTAAGGAGAAGGACCTGTACTGGGTCGCAACGCTACTAGACCCTCGGTACAAGCATAAAGTGTCAGAAATGTTACCAACATACCACAAGTCCGAAAAGATGCGGCATTTACAAACCAGCCTGCAAAACATGTTGTACAATGCTTTTAAGGGTGATGTCACTTCAGGAACTCATCAACATTCCAGGGGCAGAGGTGCCAGTAATCCTGCCACGAGCACACCTGCAAGGACAAAGCCCTTTGGCCAGTCTGTAACGTCAGACATGCAAATGTTTTCTGTCCAAGGCAGCGCCACAACCCTTCTGGATCCACCCTCAAAGAACGCCTCGACCGGCAGGTAGCGGACTACCTGGCATTAACTGCAGATATCGACACTCTGAGGAGCGATGAACCCCTGGACTACTGGGTGCGCAGGCTTGATCTGTGGCCAGAACTGTCACAATTTGCCATGAACCTCTTGTCTTGCCCAGCCTCAAGTGTGCTCTCAGAAAGGACCTTCAGTGCAGCAGGAGGGATTGTAACTGAGAAGAGAACTCGCCTAGGTCACAAAAGTGTCGATTACCTGACCTTTATTAAAATGAATGAGGGGTGGATCTCGGAGGGTTACTGCACGCCGGAAGACTTGTTCTGACTTCTATGCAGCTGTCCTTCTCTTCAAGCCTCATGACTCCACACACAGCTGTCCTTTAGCGTCCTCCTCCTCCCTCCGCCACCGTTACAAACTAGGGTGCAAACCCTACTGGTTTAATTTTTTCTGGCCTCTGTGCTTCAGTGGCTGCGACCAAAAAAATGCCTATTTTCTGCATTTATATGACATAATTTTTCTGGCCTCTGTGCTTCAGTGGCTGCAACCAAAAAAATTAATATTTTCAGCATTTATATGGCATAATTTTTCTGTCAACTGTGCTTCAGTGGCTGCGACCAAACAAATGCATATTTTCAGCATTTATATGGCATAATTTTTCTGGCCTCTGTGCTTCAGTGGCTGCAACCAAAAAATTACTATTTTCAGCATTTATATGGCATAATTTTTCTGGCAACTGTGCTTCAGTGGCTGCGACCAAAAAAATGCATATTTTCTGCATTTATATGGCATAATTTTTCTGGCCTCTGTGCTTCAGTGGCTGCAACCAAAAAAATTTATATTTTCAGCATTTATATGGCATAATTTTTCTGTCAACTGTGCTTCAGTGGCTGCGACCAAAAAAATGCATATTTTCTGCATTTATATGGCATAATTTTTCTGGCCTCTGTGCTTCAGTGGCTGCAACCAAAAAAATTTATATTTTCAGCATTTATATGGCATAATTTTTCTGGCAACTGTGCTTCAGTGGCTGCGACCAAAAAAATGACTATTTTCAGCATTTATATGGCATATTTTTTCTGGCCTCTGTGCTTCAGTGGCTGTGGCCAAAAAAACTGGGCAAACAATGCCTACAAGGTCAACGACGTTGACCTTGTAGGCATTGTTTGCCCAGTTTTTTTGGCCACAGCCACTGAAGCACAGAGGCCAGAAAAAATATGCCATATAAATGCTGAAAATAGTCATTTTTTGCCATACGTTGACTCAACGTATATGGCAAAAATGACTATTTTCAGCATTTATGTGGCATATTTTTTCTGGCAACTGTGCTTCAGTGGCTGCAACCAAAAAAACTGGGCAAACAATGTCTACAAGGTCAACGTATGGCGAAAAATTACTATTTTCAGCATTTATATGGCATATTTTTTCTGGCAACTGTGCTTCAGTGGCTGCGTCCAAAAAAACTGGGCAAACAATGTCTACAAGGTCAACGTATGGCGAAAAATGACTATTTTCAGCATTTATATGGCATATTTTTTCTGGCAACTGTGCTTCAGTGGCTGCGTCCAAAAAAACTGGGCAAACAATGCCTACAAGGTCAACGTATGGCAGTTGTTTAAAGAGAACAGTAGATTACTAGCCAGCAAAGCTACCTAAGCTAAAATGTCCCTCAAATCCCTGCAGACTTCTGTCCCTCCAATACAGAGCAGTATCAAGCAGATTACTAGCCAGCAAACTTACTATCATCTGTCCCTGAAATCACTAACAGCTCTCCCCCTACACTATCTCTTCCAAGCACACACAGGCTGATTTTTCAGATACATTTTTGCCCTTGATCCCCCTCTGGCATGCCACTGTCCAGGTCGTTGCACCCTTTAAACAACTTTAAAATCATTTTTCTGGCCAGAAATGTCTTTTCTAGATGTTAAAGTTCGCCTTCCCATTGAAGTCTATGGGGTTCGCGAACCGTTCGCGAACCGCTCGCATTTTTGCGCAAGTTCGCGAATATGTTCGCGAACTTTTTTTCCGACGTTCGCTACATCCCTAAAGGGGACCCGTCACCCAAAAAAATTAATCCAAATCCTATTTTATCACATTAGTCAAGCAAAATTAACTTTAATTACACTGTATAAATTATTTGAATCTTGTTTCCATCAGTCTGGGAATTTATAATTATAGCAACCAGGCAGGAGCCATTTTGTGGACACTGTTATTAAGGCAAGCCTTGCATCATCTCAGAATCTTGTTTGTGCACTAGAATGGGGGACCTGATGTCCATCCCCATGCCCTGGTTACACAATTAAATGGTAAAGAGAACTGGGGAATGTGGGGAGAGCAGTGACATGTAGGAAGTGCTGAATGGAAAATTGAAAGTAACTGTTTGCCCCGTCTCTATGCCTAAGGCATAGAGGAGGGGCAACCAATATTTGATTGGCAACTGAGATTTTTAAATTAATTTACAACACCTATGAACACTTTAATAAAAAATAATTTGGATTTCATGTTTAATTTGAAAAGGACTTTTATTATACAGATTTTTATGTCTGGGTGACAGGTCCACTGGAATACACTTGCTTCATAGCCTCTCCTGCAGGCAATGAAAGGCCCAGCAATACCAGCCCCATAACATTTGTTGGAATTTCTGCATGTAAAACACTGGCAAATGCAGGTGATCATGCAAGTATAGCGTCTTCCATATTTTTGCCTGATTACCATAAACCACTGCATATAAAACCCACTATATATGCAAACAGTTTTTTGCAAGGCTGCAGATTTTTCAACATTGAATGTATAGATAAGATCCTCACCAGCTTACCTGGTGTGTAGTAGTACCACCTGTAGGCTCTTTTAAGTTGTTTCTAAAGGATTGTTACAGTTACTATTATTACAGTGATTTATTTATACAGACTCTGTGTACAGGACTTCTTCCCATCTTGTGCCTGCCAGAGCTCCCTATACTGTGTCCACTTTTGGGAAGGAAATCCAGTTTCCAATTTTATGGAATTATCTAAACTCAAAAATTGGGCTTTACATCACTGCAAGGGCAGTTGCTTATCAGCTCACAAATGCATAGCAATATTACCCTTATTGAGACACAGGGGTTTCTGATCAGCATATGTAGAGCCAAGGAAATGGATCAACATACATCAATATTTAGAAAGAGGAAACTCACTTCTTATTTGTATGCAGAGTAGAAGGAATCCTGGGCAGTTTCACTACTAAAAGTTCAATTTTCATGAAATACCGGATAGGCTAATATTCACCCAGTGGGTTTAAAGGAAAACTTGGATTACAAGTATCAAGAGAATCTCCATGCTCAGAATGTTTTTAATGAATTGGCTGATCAAATAAGACTGATCAGCAACTACCCTTACTGTGCTTTATCCTGTGACCAAGCTTTATCCTATAGTGTGGAAATGGAACATATAAGATTTATTTTGCTTTGCAGATACAAATGCTTTACATGTTAATACATTTCTTAAAATCAAGGACCCCCTTCTATACTCACAGGACCAATGAACACTGTTAATGGACGACATATTCCTACATAACCAATGGCTTCAAGTAAACATTTCTCTAGTTTTTCTTCTCAACTGAAGTGACTCTAAAGATTTGTTGAATGAGGCATGACATTATCATTACAACTTGTTTTTCAGATTGTTTACAATCATTCTGGTTCTGATTGTTTCATTGTTTTTTATTTGAGCCCAATACTGATCTTATGTTCTGAGTCACCGTTTGTTTATCTGAGTGTTGCTATTTGGTTTTCTTGCAGACACACAAATAATACTGTAGCCTAATAAAGGGCAAACTTTGAATCTTTCCAAAGGTTTTTAGAAGTTTTATGCAGCTCTACTCTGTCTCCTTCCTTGGTGTTCTACTCTTTTTTTTTTCATGCAAAATCTTTAATTTTTTTCCACATTATTCTCTTGTTCTATTTTGTATATGCATGCCATCCACTTTGAAAAAGCAAAGTAAAATGCAGATTTATTGCAGATAACTTCAGACAATATTTATCAAATATTTCAAATTTTTTCTTTTTTCCTTTTGTCACCTTATGGTAACAGCTGGTGTCAGAGGTATTAAATAAAGAAAATGTTTGTGTTGAATATCTTTAGTTTTTCTGTTCCTTCTTATTGTAGCCGTTAGTATACTTTTTATGGATGTCTCAAAATCCGCTAAGCTTCTTTTAAAGGAGAAGGAAAGGTTAAAACTAAGTAAGCCTTATAAGAAAGGTCCATCTAAATATACCAGTAAACCCCCAAAGTAATGTTGCTCTGAGTCCCCTGTCAAAAGAAACACTGCATTTCTTTCCTTCTATTGTGTACTCATGGGCTTCTGTATCAGACTTCCTGCCTTCATCTTAAACCTCATTGCCCTGGGCAAGAGCATGCTCAGTTTGCTCCTTTTCCCCCACCCCCTCCCTTCTCTACTGTAATCTGAGCCCAGAGCAGGGAGAAACTCAGGCAGGAAGTGATGTCACACCACATTAAAACTGCAACTCCTATCCTAAACAAACAGAGAGTATCTAGAGCTTTTTACTCAGGTATGGTAAAACATTCTACAGAATAAATATAGCATTCTAGCTTGCACTATTGCAGCTAATCTATTGGCAATAAAATGCCTCCATAGCTTTCCTTCTCCTTTAAAACAACATCATATTTAAGTAATTTTGTATTTTCATTTGAGGGCTATCCTCTAAATTGTTATGATTTTTTTAATGATATTACTTTCCTAAACTGCTCTTAGTGATAGCAATAGCTTCAGTGAAAAGCTTGAGCCAGCTCACTAAGTGCTTTATAAATGAGAGAGGAAAGGGGAAGAGAAAATAGGTAATCTTGTTTAAGTGCTGCATTTGTGTTTTCCTGTAAGATTACTCCTGTGAATAACTCTGGAGACTTACAAATACTGTTGTATCCGTTCTTCAGTAGGGTTGTTGTTAAAGAAACCCTATGAAAATCAAATGTGCAGTCATTTTGAAGTGTGTTTCATTTATAGGCATCAACGTTTGTCTAGTACACTGCGCATATTGGAGCTCAACAAATGTAAAAGGGTGGTGGTAAGGGAACCTTGATCAGGCTAAGGGTGAATAGGATTAAGAACAGTGAGTCTGGGAAAGGGGCATAGATATGCCATTAGGAAAAGGAGGTTCCTGATTTTTAATTGGTATAAATTTCTCCTGGTGGGAAATATTGCTGCTGATTGGTCCCCAGCAGTGTATAATTATAATAATTCCTTCCCAGTAACAGAGGGGTGGGCAGCCAAGGAGACTCAACCCCAACACAAAGGGCAACTGGTCTTTAACCCTTAAAGGAGAAGGAAAGCTACGGAGGCATTTTATTGCCAATAGATTAGCTGCAATAATGCAAGCTAGAATGCTATATTTATTCTGTAGAATGTTTTACCATACCTGAGTAAAAAGCTCTAGAAACTCTCTGTTTGTTTAGGATAGGAGCTGCAGTATTAATGTGGTGTGACATCACTTCTTGCCTGAGTCTCTCCCTGCTCTGGACTCAGATTACAGTAGAGAAGGGAGGAGTGCGGGGGGAGAGGAGCAAACTGAGCATGCTCTTGCCCAGGGCAATGAGGTTTAAGCTGAAGGCAGGAAGTCTGATACAGAAGCCCATGTGTACACAATAGAAGGAAAGAAATGCAGTATTTCTTTTGACAGGGGACTCAGAGCAACATTACTTGGTGGTTTACTGGTATATTTAGATGGACCTTTCTGATAAGGCTTACTTAGTTTTAACCTTTCCTTCTCCTTTAAGGATACCTGGGCTGAAGGGTATTTTTTTTTACATCCCCATAAATATATTAAGTAGAGGAATCATATGTGGGAATCCTTTTCCACAAGGTAGATGGTGCCACAGTTTGGAATGCCTCAAACTTGGAAAAACATATCCACTGGTGATGATCTCCTACTAGTTGTACAGCCAGCAGTAAGTCAGTAGCTTGTTGTCTTTGGACCCATTGGCATACCTCAATAGACAGAACAAATACAAAGTATGCTAGGACCATAGTCTCTATCATCTGAACCATAAACTCTGAGCCAAACCTGAGTAGAGTATTGCTTCAGCCTGAAACACTGACAGTATTCCTCTGGTATAAAACCCAACCTGCCCAGTCTTTACTTCTTGGTAGACACTAGCCTTGTCTGCTGTAAGGCTTCTGTAAGATGACTGTGTTCCGCCAGTCAGAAGTGGTGCCAGTAAGAGTGCTTATTTATCTTCAGAATATTATTGGGCACTGGCTGCTCTTTCAAAAGTTATGATAAATGTTGAAGTTGCTGTATTTGGATTGGATTGTGTGGCCTGGAGTTGCGCCAGTTGTTGTTTTCGAGAGCTGATTCTGCAACTGCCTGATTAGTTGGACCTGCTGATCTAACAACCAAGGGCCACTCTCCAGATTAAATAGAACACTAATGACACCAGATGTGTCACGTTCCCACAAAGCAATTGTCAGGAGGACAGCAAAAATCTCCTAAAGAAACAAAGGCAGTTTTCTTCCAGCAAACAGTTCAGAAACACAAATAAATAAATAAATATATATATATATATATATATATATATATATATATATATATATATATATATATATATATTTCTTAAGCAGTAAAAGTCCAGTAACAACACAGTGGAAGCAGTATTACAGGTAAATGTGTATCAAATGCCTGGACAAAATCCAAATAGATCAAATCTTCTGCAACCCCACTGTCCAACGTCTTACTAACACTAAGAAAATTGAAACTAAAAGATTACTATAAAGATAGACCTGATACTAAGGTGGAGAAATTTCGCCCTGTCAGCAAGTTTGAACCCCCTAATACACCGATTTCAGTGAAAACCTATTGTGGTATAGTACAGAGAGACCTTAAGCATATTGCATCTAAACAAGAAAAGTTTTACTCCAATTTGAGCAAGATAGAGAGGGATGCAATACAGACCCTTAAAAAGGATCCCAAACTCATTATTCGGCCGGCCGATAAAGGCGGCTCTATAGTCTTATTGGATCGCTCATTTTATAGAAATGGACTACTTGGACAACTCTCTGAGGAACATACTTATATGCAATTACAAGGAGATCCAACTGGGAGGTTTAAAAAAGAAATTGATTCTGTTTTGAATGCAGCTGTAGTGACAGGGTGGATTAGTGATAAATGTTGTCAATATCTTTCTGTGGAATTTACCAGATGTCCAACCATATACACGTTACCGAAAATTCACAAGTCTGTTACTTCACCTCCAGGCCGACCCATTATTTCTGCACGTGGGTCCCTACTATCCAATATTGCATGTTTTCTAGATACGTTTTTACAGCCACTCTGTTTAAAGATGCCCTCCTACATAGCTGACACCCCGGCTATTCTTCAAATTCTTACCACACTTTGTCCACTTCCTGAGGACACTATTTTTGCTACACTGGACGTGTCCAGTCTTTATACTATTATACCACTTGAACAGGGGGTGTCAGCATGTAGGGCGGCTTTGATAAATGGACACATTAGTGCTCCACCGGTTGAATTTCTTTGTTCTTTGTTGGAATTGGTACTCACCCGGAATTATTTTCGTTTTGAAAATAAGTTTTATTTACAGCTGACGGGCACGGCAATGGGGTCCAACGTGGCCCCCTCTTATGCCAATCTATTCATGGACTGTTTCGAAAAGGAGCATATCCTTTCTAGGTATGCCGATCAATTATTTCTATACAAGAGGTACATCGACGATGTACTTCTGATCTGGCGGGGGAGCCATGTTGGACTCCAAATATTTGTTGCCGAGTTGAATGCCCTAACCACTCCGGTCAAGTTTACATTAACTTTTGACCGTGACACAGTTGATTTTCTGGACATACGAATTTTTCGTACACCCAATGGGGTGGGCACCACACTATATCGTAAAGACACTGATAGGAATACCGTGTTGCATGCGCACAGTTTTCATCCACCCTCTATTTTGAGATCAATACCATATACACAGTTCCTAAGAGTCTTTCGAAATAATTCTGATAGTGGATTGGCAAAGCGACAGGCGTATGAGATGCGTGAAAGATTTCTACAGCGTGGATACCAAAGAGAATTTTTAGACAGTGAATTGGAGAAAGCGTTAGAAAATGACAACAGAGGTACATCGGAATTGACCTCAGGAGTGTTGGATAAGGATGAGATCTTAACTTTTGTTTCCAATTTCTCGTCTATAAGCAAAGATGTAGGTGCCGCCATTAGAAAGAATTGGCCCATATTACAAATGGATAACGATTTACCATTCACTAAGGTGAAACCACCGTGGTGTGCTTATCGCAAAGGTCGGGCCTTGCGTGACATATTGATGGTTACAGACTTGCAGAGTGATCGAGACACTAGCTCATCACAGTCCTGGCTGAAATTCAACAAGCTGGGTTGTTTTAGGTGCAGTGGATGTATTACATGCGGGTTTTTGTTAACGGGTTCTCATTTCTCCCATCCACACAGTGGCAGGAGATACGAAATCAGGCACAGGCTCAATTGCTTGTCGGAATTTGTGGTATATTGTATTATTTGCCCGTGTGGTTTACATTATGTTGGGAAATGTACCACAACATTTCGGATCCGCATGAACAATCATAGATCCACTATACGTACTGCCCTGACCTCTGGGAGAGTGGATACTCCACTTGCCAGACACTGTGTAAGCTTTGGACACTCACTCCCCTCCATTAAATGTGTATTAATAGACCATGTCCCTCCACTCAAACGGGGAGGTGACAGGGGGAGAATACTACTGCAAAAAGAGGCCAAGTGGATCCGGACTCTAGATACAGTAGCTCCTAGGGGCCTCAATGAGATGTATTCATTGGCTTGCTTCATTTAGATGACATGTTTGTCCATCCTTTATATAGATCTTACTAGTGCTGTACAGTCTTGTCAGCACAAATTCTTTTAATTTTTTTATTTTTTCAAATCTTTTCTATTTTTCACTTTTGTCTCTTCCTTTGACTCCTTGACTTTACAAGGGTCAGGGATAGTAGATGGCTCTATAAGATTTGGGTGTAATGATAATGGTGACACAGTGTCACAATTTTTGTAAATTGTCTTAATACTGATGCCTGATCACATTTGCAATGTTGAATTATAAACTGGGTTTCGGGGATGACCTCAGGAATTGGCCTATTCAAGCATGTCCGCTAAAATAACCATTACAAGTTTGGACCTAGATGGTCCTTTATAAATATGGATTTGTGGCATCTTGCATGCAGCATGAATACAGATGTAAAATAATTTGACTGACATCTTGCGATATGCAGATCCAATTGATGGAAGAGATTATCCTAGACCTTTGATACTAGGTATAGTGGAATAATAGCCTGACATTTATGTGCATTTGGAATGATCTACACTTTAAGGTGAATGGATATTTGTAGGTTGGCTGGGTTTTGTACACAGCATTGTTTGTAACAAGGCCTTTACCGACATTATTGTTTCCCCAATTGTTAACTTTCTGGATCAATTTTTATCCCAGATTGTGGCTATACCTCTATGGCATCCATGACAACCCAGCTTATTAAAAACCTTTATTTATACAAAAAATTTTTTAGCACAAATGCTCGTATGTTGACAATGCCTGGATGGTTCACCATTATGCACTTTATTATTACAATTGTAAGAACACGGTTAACATTTTTATATTTTATATACAATTTTATCACTTATTTATATGTTTTCAATGAGCATTGTAATTGTTGCCAACACTTAAATGATGAGCTTGTTCACTGACATGAATATTTAATTGACACTTCACACTGATTGGTGGAATTTTGTATTTATACATCATGTGACGAACACTGGGTGCATCCTGACGACGGTTCTGAGAGAACCGAAACGCGTTGATGTGGGGTAGTTTGTAACACTCCAATAAAAAGACATACCTTTATCACTACAACCGTGAGTGCTCCTAATTGCATCTATTTGTTCTCCTCTGAGGAGCACCCGGGATTCGATTTACTGAGGGTGAGTGCCGGTGAAGCATTTGTCTATATATATATATATATATATATATATATATATATATATATATATATATATATATATATATATATATATATATATATATATATATATATATAGAGATAGCAAGAAAGGTCCGCACACACAGGACTTGAGTGAAGAAAAAATTTTTGTTTATTCAACGTTTCGGCCCAGTCACATGAGCCGTCTTCAGGAAGTGAGGGTGCACCAATAAGCATACAGATATTTATACATTTATCAAACACAAAAGGGCGCCAAAAAAAATACATAAAAAGGTAACAGGAAGCGTGGGTGTGTAATGCTCGTGAAGATGACGTCATCTTATTGTTCAGACCTGTCAGGTAAGTGTTGAGCATACGCATCTTTGTGAACTAAGGGAAAACACCAACTATCGTGCCATGTTAGACTATATTAATATGTGGAGCTAAAAGCAGTATAAAAACAAGTCGGGGGTTGTCCCCGCCACTCACAGGATCGGCCTGCATTTTGCGAGATCACGGAAAGGTATAACAGCGGTTATAGCCACCATTATCAGGTACGGGTAAAGACGTACTAATAGAACAGCTCCTGTGTTTTTGCGCATCCTTGCAATCCAACGCCCGTACGTCTCAATGGACCCAGTGCAGTCTCTGAAAAGGTTTCTCCCATTCACACATCTACCCTGCCGTCAAGTGATGTCCTTATCGTTGAAGGCTGTAGTGGGGAGCTGTCATAAGCCGTCATAACGGTATCGGTAAGGGTGTCTGCATGTTTAGATAGCGGACCGATCAAACGGTTCGCAAACCCAATACACAGCTTTTCGGCGCCCATCATGTACCAAAAAGAGAGCTTCCACAACTTACGATCTCATCGTGCCAGGCATAGGGTATAAGACGCATAGGGAACCTGAGTCTAATTCACTGTTGAGGGCGGATTGTATTGTTTTAACTCTCGGTCTATTACAGGTGCTGTCCAACGTCTCCCGAGCCCTGTGTGGGGCCGTCCTATGGCACATAGTTCAACTGTATCTCACTGCTGGCGAACATCCTGATAAGAGAGTGGAAAAAACAGACAAAGTTGTAATATTGTTACCACGTATAAAATGTATCCAGTGATTAAAGAAACTGTAACCTTTCATGGTCTAATTCGTGTGAAGTAATATGGTCAGAAAAGAAAATTTCTTGCTCCCATCCATAAGTGATTCATACATCCCGGGTGTAAAGACATACCCGGTGTGGTACATATGTTAGAAAAGATGCATAGTATGTGGGCCACAACCGAAGCCTAAAGGGAACTGGTCACATGGGTGTTTAGAGCAGAGAAGGAAACATATAGTTATACAGAAGCACATGGTTAAATGTATTAAGACATCAAACTTTGGATATCGTAATGAAAAAGATCGTTAAAAGATCTATGGCAATATATGGATGTCATAATGTAGGACAATCTTTAAGAAAAATATGGCAATTTACATATGGGGAACAATCCCCTTTACTCCCCATAAGGTAAGTATAGTTGTGGGCCAAGGGGCTCCAACAGGTCAAAAAGTTATAACATAATTGGAAAAAGTCCAAATGAAAAAATCTGTCACGAAACAAATACAGAGTATAGAAAGAATTTTTTGAACAGAGTCCCAAGAATAACAAACGATTCCAAAGAAAAACTTCAAAAGAAACAAAAAACTTCAAAAAAAAGAAACAAACTTAAAAAAGGGGGATTCCGAAAAACTCAGAAAAAAGGCCCTTAGTAGCCTACAGAAGGGGACGCAATCTTAGTGATCTATTGGTGGTCAAGGATATCCAACCTGACCCTAAGGTGGGGACAACCTGGTTGGGTAACCCACTACGCAAAGGCTGCTTTGGATGTAAGAACTGTTTAACTTGCAGTGGCATGTTACAAGGATCACACTTCACACATCCTAGGTCTGGGCACAAATTCTCCATCAACTTTAGATTATCTTGTTTGTCAGATCATGTTGTATACATGGCATGGTGCCCTTGTGGCCTACATTATGTAGGTAAAACAACAACGACTTATAGGGAGAGAATGAATAATCATAGAAGTGCGATTCGATTGGCACTCTCTGGTGGCAAGGCTGACCAACCAGTTTCTAAGCATTGGCTAAAGTGTGGACACACCCTTCCGCAGTTCCGCCACATGATGATTGATCATATCCCAATACCACGGAGGGGAGGTGATAGGGGTTTACTACTCCTACAGAAGGAATCGATGTGGATATACAAATTGGACACTCTGGCCCCTAGGGGATTAAATGAGACCCTGCCGATGTCTCCTTTTTTCTGAGTTTTTCGGAATCCCCCTTTTTTAAGTTTGTTTCTTTTTTTTGAAGTTTTTTGTTTCTTTTGAAGTTTTTCTTTGGAATCGTTTGCTATTCTTGGGACTCTGTTCAAAAAAATCTTTCTATACTCTGTATTTGTTTCGTGACAGATTTTTTCATTTGGACTTTTTCCAATTATGTTATAACTTTTGGACCTGTTGGAGCCCCTTGGCCCACAACTATACTTACCTTATGGGGAGTAAAGGGGATTGTTCCCCATATGTAAATTGCCATATTTTTCTTAAAGATTGTCCTACATTATGACATCCATATATTGCCATAGATCTTTTAACGATCTTTTTCATTACGATATCCAAAGTTTGATGTCTTAATACATTTAACCATGTGCTTCTGTATAACTATATGTTTCCTTCTCTGCTCTAAACACCCATGTGACCAGTTCCCTTTAGGCTTCGGTTGTGGCCCACATACTATGCATCTTTTCTAACATATGTACCACACCGGGTATGTCTTTACACCCGGGATGTATGAATCACTTATGGATGGGAGCAAGAAATTTTCTTTTCTGACCATATTACTTCACACGAATTAGACCATGAAAGGTTACAGTTTCTTTAATCACTGGATACATTTTATACGTGGTAACAATATTACAACTTTGTCTGTTTTTTCCACTCTCTTATCAGGATGTTCGCCAGCAGTGAGATACAGTTGAACTATGTGCCATAGGACGGCCCCACACAGGGCTCGGGAGACGTTGGACAGCACCTGTAATAGACCGAGAGTTAAAACAATACAATCCGCCCTCAACAGTGAATTAGACTCAGGTTCCCTATGCGTCTTATACCCTATGCCTGGCACGATGAGATCGTAAGTTGTGGAAGCTCTCTTTTTGGTACATGATGGGCGCCGAAAAGCTGTGTATTGGGTTTGCGAACCGTTTGATCGGTCCGCTATCTAAACATGCAGACACCCTTACCGATACCGTTATGACGGCTTATGACAGCTCCCCACTACAGCCTTCAACGATAAGGACATCACTTGACGGCAGGGTAGATGTGTGAATGGGAGAAACCTTTTCAGAGACTGCACTGGGTCCATTGAGACGTACGGGCGTTGGATTGCAAGGATGCGCAAAAACACAGGAGCTGTTCTATTAGTACGTCTTTACCCGTACCTGATAATGGTGGCTATAACCGCTGTTATACCTTTCCGTGATCTCGCAAAATGCAGGCCGATCCTGTGAGTGGCGGGGACAACCCCCGACTTGTTTTTATACTGCTTTTAGCTCCACATATTAATATAGTCTAACATGGCACGATAGTTGGTGTTTTCCCTTAGTTCACAAAGATGCGTATGCTCAACACTTACCTGACAGGTCTGAACAATAAGATGACGTCATCTTCACGAGCATTACACACCCACGCTTCCTGTTACCTTTTTATGTATTTTTTTTGGCGCCCTTTTGTGTTTGATAAATGTATAAATATCTGTATGCTTATTGGTGCACCCTCACTTCCTGAAGACGGCTCATGTGACTGGGCCGAAACGTTGAATAAACAAAAATTTTTTCTTCACTCAAGTCCTGTGTGTGCGGACCTTTCTTGCTATCTCCATAATATGTTTAATGGTTCCAGCACCTAGGCATCCATTTTGTGCTCTGTGTGCACCGACCCCTCTGTTGTTGTATATATATATATATATATATATATATATTTCTTAAGCAGTAAAAGTCCAGTAACAACACAGTGGAAGCAGTATTACAGGTAAATGTGTATCAAATGCCTGGACAAAATCCAAATAGATCAAATCTTCTGCAACCCCACTGTCCAACGTCTTACTAACATCATCATAAAAGCAATCACATTTGTCTGACATGATCTATACTTCATAAAGCAATACCGCTGCTAATAATGCCATTCTCCAGATCACATTCCTAAATGACTTACCCATAGATGTCAAACAATTTGTAAAACATTGTGTAGGGATGTGAAAATCTTAGACACCCTTACACTTCACAGACAGGCACATCCCTAGTAATACGGACACCTCAGTGGGTCCTTATGGGGACCTTGTGCTTATGTAACCCCTGTAGTTCACACAGTGTACTCTAGAGGCACTGTGCCAGAGTATAAAAGGTTTAGGAACCATGTGCTCTGGGTCCATTGCTTTAGCCCAACCAAGCAGGCTGGAAGGGAATGGGTTGTGCTGACCCTAGGCGCCTTGGTCCTAGTAATTAGACAGCTATACTCTTTTTATAGATCGCTCTAGGAGTGATAGAGAGGTTATTTAGTTGAGCAGCTCAAGGCTCCGGACCCTTGCCTCCACACCGTTGCGAGGGCTTACCCCTGAGAAAGAGAGCTCATCGTTGGTCTCAGACCACCAAGGAAAGTAGCTAAAACTGCCCTAGCACAAGTCAGTTTACTATAGCGCTACAATTGCAATGCCTTCTCCAGTGCAAAATACATTGGGGTCCAAGATTGTATCTTTAAGGCAGTTTCACAATTTTTTTCACAAATCAAAAATGGCACAAATTTGCTCATCGCTACAATAAGTTATCCTCTTATTTTTACATCCACACACATTATATCACAATTTTACATTGAAATTATTAGTACCTTAGAATCATATATAATATATAAGATCATATATATATATATATATATATATATATATATATATATATATATATATATATATATATATATATATATATATTGCTTTAGGTTTAAATAAAGTGCACATTATTATAACTAAATGAATGCAAATTTGGAGCATTATATGTCAATTCAACCATCAAGAAGCTCGAGGTATGCTCAATTTTAGATTCCCTGCATATAATCATCTTTAAGTGATTCTGAATGTACCTGCAAGATTACCAAATGACATATTTATTGTTAATTGTGTCAAATGAAACTTTTGATGAGCACAGAGCTTGCTTTGCTTTTTTTGACTTTTTCCATGATAAATGTGAGCCAAAGATAAAGGGAAATGTAATCAGGAGCATTTGAAACTGAAAAAGGGGGCAAGGTTGAGAGAAAACAGTAAAATGTGCTCTAGGATAACCCTTATCCTAGTTGAATAATTAATAATTTTAGACACAAAAAATGAATGGAGATATAAAAATACCATGACTGGAGAACAATTAACAATGCATTTTTGTACACATATTAATATTATACAGCATAAAAGTGACAGAAAATGATTTGTACATTCTGCTAAAGGAGAAAATAGCAACACCGTCTAAATTGAAAAGCAAAACCCAACCCACTTCACCAAGCTTACACAAAAATTCTCTAAATGCAATACACTGCACCAAATGCAAAATATGCACCAGAAATGAAAAGTTAGTCCTTTAGTTTAGTTTCCTCCTGCCGGTCCTACTTCAGTCTCTCAACTGTAGAATGCTTCATATAGGATAAAAAAATGATCAGCGCCTTTGGCAATGGAGTCAGGCTCACCAGAAACAAAAAAAGGGGGGAGAATAAATAGACATATAGTGTAGTATTTTTGAGACGGTAGTTTCACACCAGGTGCTTGTGTGTAGAATTTATATTGTGTTTCCTTAATTCCCCTTTTCCAAATTCCCCTTTATTTTGGTCCTCCGCTTCGGGGACTGTGCTTATTTTCACTTTACAACATGCATGTGTGTCTTCCACCAAGAAATGGCTAAAGTGCCTACTTACAGGACGTTTACTTTTTAAATCACATGTAGTAGTGCTTTCCTTTCACTTTACGGCATATATAAGTGACTTCCACCAAGAAATGGCTAAAGTGCCTACTTACAAGACCTTAAAGGACAAGGAAAGGCAAAAAAATAAAATCCCATTTTTACTTTAATGAAAAAGAAACCTATCTCCGATATACTTTAATTAAAAAATGTGTACCGTTTTTATAAGAAACCTGACTGTATGCAGTGCAATTCTCCCTTCATTTACTGCTGTGGATAGGAATTGTCAGACGGTCCCTAAATGCTGAGCTGGGAAACAATCATATTTATGAACATCAGGGGGAGCCCCTGCCTTACTTCCCAGCCATGCAGAATTCAAGGAGCTTTGTTTATGACGATCCCTAAGCAGCCCAGACCACACTGAGCATGTGCAGGTCAGGAAAGCTGTTTAACAAAGTTACAAGATGACAGCCCCCTGTGGCCAACTTTGAAAGCATAAATAATTTGTTTGATTAGGCTTGTGGTGCAGTAAGTTCATGCTTATGTTTAGTATACAAAATACATCATTTCTAGCCTTATTCTATTTTAGACTTTCCTTGTCCTTTAATCTTTGGGTCGCATGTAATAGTGCTTTACGTCCCTCTCCTCTTCTCTCACTCCATACAATCACTCCCACATGGAATAGAGACTTATATTGTGTAGTATGTTTTAATAAATATTTAAAAAATATTAAAAAAAAATTGCACTCACATTTTAATCAGGTTTTACAAGCGTTTCTATAAAATCAGCTGTCCTTTGCACGTTGCCCAGTTCTTTCCGGGGTAGGAATAAAAGAGCCGGCTTTTCCTATCCCTCGTGGTTGCTTTCCTGCTCGTCAGCGTCTTGTCCCCACTGCCTGACGCGTTTCGCTGGTCCAATCAGCTTCCTCAGAGGAAGTATACTATACTGTGGGCACAGGTGTAGGGCATTAAAATACATTTATTAAGGTTCCCTGGCCTTGTGTAATGTGTTTTCTGCTGCATATACGGCCATTGTACTTTAACTGCACGCCATATGCAAATTTCCAATCACTGGATCAACTAATGGTTAGACAGGTTTCATTTAGACCAAAAGGTTGAGCTAGATGGATGTCCATTTTTAAAACCTAAATGATTATGCTACTTGTTATGTTACTTTGTTCTTATTCTGAGATTTATAGCTTTTTTCAATGCCTGTTAAAACCATGCCAACTTCACTGGCAAAATCTAAAGGTTGCTTTCTCTTGGGAAGAAAGCAATCTACTCCCTTCAATCACTGTTAAATTCGTACCCCTCGAAAACCCTAGTATCTCCAGTCTATAGAATCATTCAGGTTATGTTTGACATTTTTAAAACCCTTACAAATAATACTGGTGCTGGAATGTAAAGAATAAATGAAAAGAGTATTTGATTAATAAAATGAATAAAAATAAACCGCTCTGAGTGAGAGAACTGGAAATATGGGAAAGGCAGAAGAATTTAGTCTCACAATCTGACACCAGATCAGCCACAGGTAAGAGAGCGGCTGAGGAGGTTTTTTTTTTCTTTTTAGCTACAGAGGATTATAGTGACCACATCCACAGAAACTATCTTGGTGCTTCTAATAACATAACCTTAAAAAAAAAATTATAATGTGGTAAAAATATAAAACAATGCCAGCACACATTTTGCTCAAAAGCATTTTTCCAGGCAGGATCTGATAAGCTATAGATGTATAAATTAAGAAAAATCTAACGTGTTTGTATATTAAAGCACACTTAGCAACTTAAGAGTTAACCAGATCTTATATATGTTTACTGTTCCATTTTTGACCATTAGGTTAGGGGCACACTGGGCGATTCGGGGAGATTCAGTCGCCTGGCGACTAATCGCCTCGTCTTTGCTGTGACCAATCTCCCCAAAACGCCTTCCCTCGCTCTTGCGCTGGCTAAAATGAAAAATCGCCGGCACTAAAGCGATTCATTTTCTCGTCGTGTGTGCTTTAGCGCTGGCGATTTTTCATTTTAGCAAGCGCAAGAGTGAGGGAAGGCGTTCAGGGAGATTCATCACCGCAAGACGAGGCGATTAGTCGCCAGGCAACTAAATCTCCCCGAATCACCCGGTGTGTCCCTACCCTTAAACCTACCTGATGCCTTCCACCATTTTTTCTAGAGATTTTGCCTCTGTTCCCTTGTTGCCTGATCAAACAGGTTTTGTGTGTTGAAGTGGGTGTTGTGGAAAGTTTATTCAAATTAGTCAGTGAGTTGCAGACCTTGGCCTGCTGAATTTGTTTTGTGTTGATCCCTGGCTCCCCAGCTCTATTTTCGTTTCAGCTTCTGTTTAATCCCAGGTTTTCTGATGCCTCCTGACCATTAAGGTCCCCATAGACACGATGATTCTTCTTGCCGAACGACCGATTTTAGGGACGCCCGACCAATCCTTCGAAATTATCGTGCGGTTAGTGGGATTCGAATGATAGTACATCTTACGATTTTTCAGCCGGCATCTGTCAGGAAATTGATCGACCAGGTCAAAAAATCTTTGTCGGTCCCAGAGCAATCTATCTATGTTTGCAGGGCCAAGCAGGCAGCTTTTTAGTTGATGGTAAATTCGTACGATCGTTCTGAGAAGAACGTGGTCTCACGATCAGGATCTGATCTTTTAAAAATCTCAACATCTATGGCCAGCTTTACACTTCTGTCTCACCCCATAGTACACTACTCCTCCCTTGTGCATTAAGAGCCCCATCTGACTATTCCTCTGCTTCCAGTGTTATCAGTGGCACATCTCACTCCCTGCCTGTCTGGCACTGTTGTTGGTTATAGTTCAGCATCCAGCTATACTTGCCAGCAAGAGCTGGGGCTTGCTAACACAATTCCTGGCACTGATGTGGGAAAATAGTTCTAATAAGCACCTTGAGCCTCCAGGGTCTCACATTCTGTACTGGTATTACTGGCTCAGCAACTGGGATCCAGCACTTACATGTCTCAAACCCAAACAGACCCGGATCGTGAAATGCCCCATAGTCTGCCCACACCGTAATTTCCCTTGCAAGAGTTTGTGTTGTGAGAGGAAGTCATTTACTGGCAAACTTTGCGCTTATCAATATTGGAATCCTAATAGCTTCATTGGAAAATCTGGAACTGCATCAAACAGCATGCGGGCCATAATCATAGCTGAGACAAAAATCAATGGGCTTTAAAGACAACAAACATTCCCTCAATGATTAAAAATATATCTTCAAGCCATTAAACCATGCAAAACTAACCATCAAATATTTACATTGTTCCCTAACTGTATGTGAGATGTATGTGTTTGTGTGATCAGGCACCTCTTTCTGCTAGATGGTTTATGTGAGCGTACAAGCCAGTGCCTAAATATTGATTCTCCTGCTGTTGCTAGAGCACATGATGTGCTGCGAGGGGGATTATGCTAATAATTAGCCGTGGTTCTTTCATGCTGAGTAATTGTGTCCCACGTGATAAAATGCTGTAAGATACGACTAAATAGATTGTAACTGATCAGTGCTCCCTGCACAGAAAGGCCACGTATGGTTTTCTGGTCTTAAAATGCTTCATGCAGGGCATAGATTCTAATAAACAATCCTACTTAACTGAATAGTTAAATGATTTTATAGGACCAGCTCAACTTTTCTGCCTTAGCTCATCCCAGAGTAGTATTCCCTCCCCCTACTCCTTGTCTAATCACTTGAGTACAAATATTAAACAGCCGTCTGGAGTTTTCAAGAAATATGCACATTTTAACCAGATCACTGCTTATTACCTTCAAAAGTCAGTGACATCCCAGAGGGATTAAATTCTCTGAGAACCAATGACATATTAATTTTTCGAAGTAGTGATGCCAAACTATTGGAACACACAAATGTGAAGAATGTGGCTGTATTTTTAATATATAAGATTCTGGCAACAAGGTGGTGTTGCTGAGGTGAATGATGTATAATCTCTGTAAAGCACTGAGGAAATGTGTTGGTGCTATATAACTACTCTGAAATAAATTGATTACCTTTAGAGGTACATAAGACAAACCTAGCTCGCCTCTGGCTGATCTGTTAAAAAACATAGAGGCGGCCATACATAGAATTATTAAAGCTACCAACAAGGTCATTCTGGACTGAGTCGGCAGCTTATTGGCACATGTATGGAACCTCTGTGGTAGTTAACAGATCAGCTAGAGGTGATCTGAAGAGTTACCGTATATACTCGTGTATAAGCCGACCCGTGTATAAGCCGAGGTACCTAATTTACCTAAGAAAACTGGAAAAATGTATTGACTCGTGTATAAGCCTAGGGGCCCCATGTCAGATTTCAAAATGTGAATGTGTAAATGTGTAATCATGTTTTATGGCATAGAAATCTATCTAAAACTATTTAAAAGAGCCTCCCCATAATTCCATCAGCAGGAACATGACACTGCAAAAATATGCTTACCCTGAGAAGGATCAGTGTGGGCCAGGTTATAAATAGCCATTGAACCTCACATACTGGCACCCAGTACATTTGAATGTTGGAGTTCCCTGTGACTCCCACCATAAGTCACAAGCTTGGCATGTTTCTATCTGACAACAGCAAGAACTTGCCAGGCAGCATTGTTCTCCGCCCTATGTACCTGGCGTAATGATGACAGAATGAAAGGGGAGTGACAAGGCAATTTATATGTACATGTACAGCTCCACAGATAGCACTCTGCTGCTGGCAAACTTGGAATCAAGCTTTAGGACCTTTTAACAATGGCCGCCAGGGGCCCTGTGAAAGAGCTGCAGGACGGTTCACTGTGTCCACTCTCCGGGCGGCGCGTCCTTCCCTGCCGGCGTAGATACCGTAGATATGCCCAGCAGTGCGACCCCCTGTGACCCGGCCCCAGCAGGACTGTCTGTGACGCCGCCCGGAGCAGGTCCAGGAGCTCCGGGCGGCGCGTCCTTCCCTGCCGGCGTTCGCTCCCAAAATGGCGGCGCCCATGGCCGCCACGTGGGTAGCGGCCGGCGCCGCTACCCACGTGGCGGCCATGGGCGCCGCCATTTTGGGAGCGAACGCCGGCAGGGAAGGACGCGCCGCCCGGAGCTCCTGGACCTGCTCCGGGCGGCGTCACAGACAGTCCTGCTGGGGCCGGGTCACAGGGGGTCGCACTGCTGGGCATATCTACGGTATGACCCGTGTATAAGCCGAGGTTGAGTTTTTCAGCACATTTTGGGTGCTGAAAAACTCGGCTTATACGCGAGTATATACGGTAGTACCTTGGGTGTCACCTGTCCACATAGGAGCTCAAGCAGTTAAACTGCCCTAACAATACATGGCCAAAAATCAAGTAGGTTTGATTTTGCAATTAGCATGAGAACTACATCGACACGTTGATGTTGTGCTCTCCCCAAAGGCAGTTTTGGATGAGTGCCCACAAGCCAGCTGCCACCAGCCATCCCCAGGCACCAATGCTCTGCAGCTGTGTGTTCCACTTCTGAACACACTGCCATCTTTAAGCAAAGTAAGTAGAACAAGGAGCAGCTTTGGCTGGGTGGTTGGCCCTTGAATTGGTTACCCGGTGGCAATTATGATCTGATTGTTGGCCTGACGATGAGATCAGCTCCTCAAGGTGGGCATATCAGGAAAAGATCAACTTGTTTGGCGACCTCTCCAAACTAGTGGCTCTTTAGGTGTAGTTATAGATGCAAAAGTTAGGGTGGGCAAAATGTGCATTTCTAATTTTCATAACGGTACACAAATGTAGGATTTTTTTTAGGGCAAATGGAAATATGAAAGGCAATTGAGAAGTTTTAGTAGACTGGTTTATGGGAATATGGTGAGAGGGTTCTCTCACGGGGACCTATTTCGCAATGAATTTAGGCATTAGCAATATAGTCTTAATTGATATATAGTCTAAAAAACCTTCTCACCTTGAAGGTATATTCCTCTTCTTAAGCAAGAGTTATATGTGCCTATTTTTCTCAAGAAACAATCATTTCATTAGAAAACCCTTCAAGTAAAAATTTGGTAATTTGTTTATTTCATAGTCATCCAGGTAAATGAACCAACTAATGTGCTCCTTTCAGACAGTGAGAAGAAATTGTGTTTGGGGCATGGGAAAACTTTAAAAGTATAGGCAACAAATATTTGCAACAAAATTGCAAATATAGCATTCAATCAAAACAACCAGATCATTAGGGTTAGGAGCTATGGTTGTTACTATATGTGATGTTGCTTACTCAGACAATCATGGTTTATCAATGCTGTTATATGTGTTATTTCTAGAGAGAGAGGT
Source organism: Xenopus laevis (assembly GCF_017654675.1). Classification (NCBI taxonomy): domain Eukaryota; kingdom Metazoa; phylum Chordata; class Amphibia; order Anura; family Pipidae; genus Xenopus; species Xenopus laevis. The sequence continues at coordinate 78,398,104 of NC_054386.1, forward strand.
CCACATAAAGGTACCATTGTTGTTTCGTAAATGCCCAAAAGGTCCCAAATCAGCATCTTTTATCATACTGTATAAGGGCACCTGCCCTAGGAAGGCAGGATGAGAGAAAAAAAGAGCTGCTATTTATAGTATATTGGAATCTGACAATAAACATCTTCTGACCCCTTTTCCAAAAATGGTTCCCCTATAGCAAGTGCAGTTATGCGTGTGTCTTTCTATTTTGGACTGTTTGAAAAACTTACGTCAGAGGAGATAGACAAATTTTCATTTCTTACTGTCTTTCTGGCCCCATCAGCTTTGCAAGAGTTTCAGACCTTACATCTAAAAAGGTGAACATATGACATATGATCTCAGTAAACTTCTGTGGAAACCTATAGCATCTACCATAAAAAAATAAGGCCTCTGAAGGTCTTCTCCTTCAGCCTTTTTGTGCAACTTCCCTCTCTCCTACTTCTGTGACCCTGATCATGGATTTTGGTCTCTGTCCATTATGGTTAGTCACAGATTTACACACAATCCTGAGCATGCTGTATGATCACTGCCAGCTAGCCTGGGCATGGCTCCACCCTCTGGTGCTTTTTCAATCCATTCCTGCTCAACAACTTCAGCTAATGACCTCTGTCCTCTTTCTTGAATGGAAACATGTACAGTTTAGGGTTTGGGAGGGTGGGAAAGACACAAAACAAAGAGTTATCTGGTCCCTACCCTCCCGTCCTTGTTTTATAAGCCCATCAAAGTCCTCCCTTTTCACACCTGCCAGAGGGAAGGGGTCCTGCCTACTGGAAAGTCACCCCCCCCCCGGTCCTCTGTAAACTCTAGCTCCAAGAACAATAGGTCTAATTTGCCTCCATCTAAACGATTGCAGCCTTCTTAAGGTGGCCATAGACACACGGATCCTATTTTCGGATCGTGTGTGGTGTGTGCCAACATCTTTCGTCCGGCGGAGATCGGTCGTTTGGTCGAACGGTCAGGTTTGATTTTGACCCGACCGATCCCGCCGGAACCCAGGGCACATCGTAATCGGATCGTTCGGCTATACGGCCGAACAATCAGATTTCACCCGATATAGCCATGTTTGTTAATGGCATATCGGGGAAAGATCCGCGGATCTTTGCATTTATGGCCACCTTTAGTTACTGGCAGTGACCCATGAAGTTTGATCTAATTTCCACTTCAGGTTAAAGGATTAGAAAGTGACTCTTTGTTTGGGCTAAAATGTGAATTGGCAGTTTAAGCTACACTTAAGAATGATGCTCTCACATGATGTGTTCACCAATGATTCAGGTAATAGTCATTTATCTTAGGAAATGTACAATCTCCTGATCTTACTGTACCTTTTCTGTACAGGATGCCCTTGTATACACTGCACTGAAGCTGATTAGGAAAACAAAAGCTGTATCTGAATATGAATGCACAGTGCAATTTTTAAAATCATAATATGAAGACCTTCCTAAGGGAAATAGAGAGGTTACTTTGGTCGTGCATCCAGCAGACTGTAAAATTGCAAAACTCAATTTCTAATTTAGATAAGGTTTGATTAAAAAGCTTACATTTCAAAGCAATTATAACCACAAAAGAAGATGATCATTTTTTATTGTTTTCATTTGCAGGTTAGAAAATGTATTTTTCACAGCCCAAAAAAACTGAAAATAGGCAAACTGCATTAAAAAAATGTATGGGTAGAAATTATTTTTACAACATCTGGGCTGCCATAAGAGGGAGAAAAGGTGGACAAGTATAGATATTAGTTATTACAATGCTGAATACATACACACAATTGCACCATTTAATATTGTTTATGAGGCCTGTTCAAAGTTAAAGGTGGTGAAGCCATTTGGGAGACAATAAAAATAACAAGGAGGAAAATGTTTCCAGGACTAAAAGATGAAGGTAAGCTGCCTTGGTTTTCTGTACTTCTCAAGCTTTCTTTATCAGACAATGCAATAGGAAGTTTTCTATTCGAATTCCAGGTAGCAGGCAATCTGTGGGTTCTGGCATATGCCAGAGGGGCTGCTGTGAGATGCCATAGAAAGTGACTATTACATGGGCTAATGGGGGGCTGTTTGGGCCTCCATGTACTAGGAATTCCATACATAATATTTGACAAAATGGCAGCATTAAACATAGCACACTATATGAAAAGTGTTAAAGCTACCAAAGGAGATCAGCACTATTAATTTATAGTTACATAGTTAAATAGTTACATAGTTAAATTGGGTTGAAAAAAGACAGTCCATCAAGTCAACCCCTCCAAATGAAAACCCAGCATCCATACACACACCCCTCTCTACTTTTAATTAAATTCTATATACCCATACCTATACTAACTATAGAGCTTAGTATCCCAATAGCCTTTGATATTATGTCTGTCCAAAAAATCATCCAAGCCATTCTTAAAGGCATTAACTGAATCAGCATCACAACATTACCCGGCAGTGCATTCCACAACCTCACTGTCCTGACTGTGAAGAACCCCCTACGTTGCTTCAAATGAAAGTTCTTTTCTTCTAGTCTAAAGGGGTGGCCTCTGGTACGGTGATCCACTTTATGGGTAAAATGTCCCCTGCTATTTGTCTATAATTTCCTCTAATGTACTTGAAAAGTGTAATCATGTCCCCTCGCAAGTGCCTTTTTTCCAGAGAAAACAACCCCAACCTTGACAGTCTCCACTCATAATTTAAGTCTTCCATCCCTCTAACCAATTTAGTTGCACATCTCTGCACTCTCTCCAGCTCATTTATATCCCTCCTATGGACTGGAGTCCAAAACTGCACTGCATACTCCAGATGAGGCCTCACCAGGGACCTATAAAGAGGCATAATTATGTTTTCATCTCTTGAGTTAATGCCCTTTTTTATGCAAGACAGAACTTAATTTGCTTTAGTAGCCACAGAATGACACTGCCCAGAATTAGACAACGTGTTATCTACAAAAACCCCTAGATCCTTCTCATTTAAGGAAACTCCCAACACACTGCCATTTAGTGTATAAATTGCATTTATATTATTTTTGCCAAAGTGCATAACCTGCATTTATCAACATTGAACCTCATTTTCCAGTTTGCTGCCCAGTTTCCCAACTTAGACAAATCACTCTGCAAAGTGGCAGCATCCTGCATGGAACCTATAGTTCTGCACAATTTAGTATCATCTGCAAAAATATAAACAGTACTTTCAATGCCCACCTCCAGGTTATCAATAAACAAGTTGAAAATCAAGGGACCTAGTACAGAGCCCTGCGGTACTCCACTAACAACACTGGTCCAATTAGAAAATGTTCCATTTACCACCACTCTTTGTAGTCTATCTTTTCTTTCTTTCTTTTCTAATCATTCCCCAAGCACAGCCTATCATTACTGGAGGGATGCATCACTCCTACCAGGTTTGATTTAGCGCCCATGGATAGCCATTCCATTCATTTCCCCAGTTGGACACGGGGAAAGATACAGACATCCCTTTCAATAGGAATGGTTTGTTATTGATTAATGTCATTTAAATGTTATCACAGTTTTATTACTTTAGTATCCCTTGTTTCTGTCTTTATTTATTGCCAAACTATGTTCCTTAAAGAGTTAAATGTTCTATCATGGTTAGTGCACTGACAATCTAAAAATTGGCAATCATTCTTATTCTGGAAACTCATCACGGCAAAATTAGCTGCTAGTCATGATCACAATGCAATCAAAGCTTTGCTGCTGGTTGAACAAGGTTGAAAAGCAGGGATGCACTGAATCCAGGATTTGGTTCAGGATTCGACCAGGATTCTGCCTTTTTCAGCAGGATTCGGCTGAATCCTGGAGTCTGTCAGAACCGAATCTGAATTTGCATATGCAAATTAGGCAAGGGGAGGGAAATCATGTGACTTTTCGTCACAAAACAAGGAAGTAACATTTTTCTTCCACTTTTCCCCTTCCTGGCCCTAATTTGCATATACAAATTAGGATTCGAATACGGTTCAGTTTTTGGTATTCTTGCAGAAAGGATTCGGGGATTTGACCGAATACCAAATAGATGATTCATTTTGAATTGAGAAAGCTAGATTTGACTTATTTCTATAGATATACCATGACCTGGATGAATGTGAATCTTCACAAACATAGTGAATCCGTTGCCTCCCTACTTAAAAGTATTCTTTTACACATTATTAAGCATACAAACTGCAGCAATTTACAGTTTAACATAAAGTAAGGGGATTTTCCCCTCAATGGTCAACTGATTACAGTTTGGGAAAATTGTAGAGAGTAGCAGGAAGTACTAACAGTTTTTAATCTAGAATTTAATTGCTGGCCATGTTGTTGTGGATAAGCTGAACATTAGTCACTCTTAATCCATTCATTCATCCATTTTAAAGCAAGTATTTAAAGTCTGAAACACCATACTGGTAACTCCGCTTCCATTTTTTTCCATGTGCAACCCAAGGTCAAAAGTAAAATGAATTTGTAAAGGGAAGCAGTACAGATGGCTTGTTAAGATTTTTGTGTTATTCACAAGACAGTAAACTCAGAGTGGATTGTATATTGGTTTTGTCCCTCCATATGAATAGCCTTACTTCTTTGGAATACCTGCCTCTCAGAACTCAGGTTTCAAACAAATGCCCTAAAAGCCCTTTATAAAACCACCTACTGTGTAAGGCTATGCATGTTGTTGTCCAAATATAGAGGCCAAAAGCTTTAGATACTCTGAATTTACTTCAGATTTTAGAAGAACCCGCATGTTGAATACAAGTCATCTCATATAAAATCATTAAAACCTTTTCGAATAAGCAAAATGACAAACGGGTCCCAGCCAGTCAACCACTTGTCTCCCTGAATAATTGAAATTGACACTTAATTGTAATGTTTGAAGTTATGAAGTATAAAAAAATGAAGGTGGACTATTAATCAAGCTTTCAACATTGCTATATCTACCATTAACTTGTCACTTTTGGTAGAGAATACCAATTGTAATAACAACGCCTGCAGAAATAAGGTGTCTCATGAGATTACTCTCAGTTTTCAAAGGCATGACTTTCGAGATAGAGTTTGGGACTAAAAAATAGGTGAGGGAAAATCCTTTAAAGAAGATTCATTTGTTGTAACAGCTTTCAAAATGTACTCTACTATATAGCATAGGACTGTGAAAAGTAATTTACTGTTTACTGGTAAGCCGTCTTTCTCCTGATAGAAAATAAAAGACCTGCCAGGCTTTATGACTGAGATTGTAGGCACAACAGTGTAAGCCTCCAAAGGATCATGACAACTATCATTTCTCTATCTGAAAGATATTTTTATTGAGAAGCATTAAATCACAGGTTTTTAGACATTTGGCCCAGCACACACACACACACACTATATAAAAGTACAGTATATCAGTATAAAACAGTCATTCCCAACATGTTGCTCACCAACCACTTGGATGTTGCTCCCAGTGGCCTCAAAGCAGGTGCCCCATGTTGTAGCTCCCACCCTTTCTAGCTATAGCCAGGATGGATAAAACAAAATAAAAGGGAAACCATTTTTGTGAGTTTTAACCTTGAAAGCATACAAGTTGGAGATAAAACTTCCAAAAGTCCCAGTGTAAAATGTATAATGAAGCAATAGAATTCTTAAAGAGAAGGAAAGGCTAAAATACACCTGTAAACCCTCAAAGTAATGCTGCTCTAAGTCCTCTATCAAAAGAAACATGGCATTTCTTTCCTTTTATTGTTTACACATGGGCTTCTGTATCAGACTTCATGTTTTCAGCATAAATCTCCAGGGCAGGGCTTGAGCATGCTCAGTTTGCTCCTCTCCCCCTCCCTCCTCCCATCCCTGCTGTAACCTGAGCTCAGAGCTGTAAGTGAGCAGGGAGAGACTCAGGCAGGAAGTGATGTCACACCAAGCTATATGGCCGCTTCTATCCTAAACAAACAGAGACAGTATATAGAGTGGTTAACTCCGGTATGGTAAAGCATTTTGCAGAATAAATATAGTATTCTAGCTTGCACTATTGTGGCTAATCTGTTGGCAATAAATTGTCTTGGAGCTTTCCTTCTCCTTTAATGATTCCTATGAAAGTTGTGTAGGACTGGCCAGACCAGGGATGACTTTGACGTAGTTGGCCATCTTAAATATATTGCAATATATGGACAAACAATCCCTGTTTTGGTAAGGGTAAGGCATTTTAGTAGCTTAAGGCACAAAATATATCAATGTCCGTAATATTGATAATGGGTTGCGTGCAGAGGACTCTTGTATTTGTAAGTATGAATTTTGTGATCATAGCCTCATTGGACCTCATAGATCAGTTCCTGGGAGTGACAGGAAAAAGACACTACATTACCCTTACTGAATTGGAACCACAAAATTAAAGATATTTAAACCCCATTTGCAGAAGGGCATTGTTTTTACAACAAATAATTCAACCATCATTTACTATGGAGGGCAAAATGCATAAACAACAAGAATTTTCCTGCAATTTGGGATTTGTTTTCTTAAATTTCTCCAGTTGCCTATGCAGAATTTTCTGTTCATCATTAGACACAATAATACTACAAACATATTGTGAAAACTGTTCCTGTGTTAATTTGAGCCTTGAGGTTATTTTTCCATGGGTTTCTACAGTTGAACATCTAAATATCCAATTAATCCTTACTTTCTGGTTTCAAAGACTTAAGTTAATAGAAAAGAAATAAGCAATACTGTATTTAAATCCATTTCTAGCCACTTCCATTTTTCCTGTGTACTCATACATTAGCATGTGTAATGCAAATTCTATTAATTTAAATAATAAATACAGTTTTTTTTTTCGTTTAGAGTTACAGTAATTATCAGAGGATCAACTGCTAAACCATATTCATGATGAATTAGGATTAATGGAATCATAATTGCTTTTCATATGACTTCATACTCATACTGTGCATGCCAGCATTGCATGGAAATGTCATATTCATGGGAGTCCCACGTTAATGCCCATGCAGTTATTTACTGCGAGATGCACATTTTTAACACATGCCATACAGCAATGCACTGTAGGTAAGACATGTCACATGGCACAGATTTGTGTTCCTTTCAAAGGAAAAAAGTCTCCGGTTACACAGCAGATAGAAGTAGGGATGGGCGAATTTGTCCAGTTCCCTTTGCCAAAAAGTTTGTGAATTTCCTGTGAAATTCGAGAAATGGCGAAAAATTTAGTAAAAAGCAAATCTGACGCTAGTGTCAATTTTGGCACTGGCGCTAAAGTTAATGGGCGTCCCAATAATGTTGATTCGCAATGTTTTTGATGCGGGAGCGACTTTTCAGACGTGCGCATAAAATTGTTTGACGCCGCCGATTTTATTCCGGCAAATTTTCGCGCCAGTTTCGTGAATTTATTCGCCAATGGCGAAATCGTGAGAAAATTTGCCCCCAAATCATGCCTGGCAAATTTATTAATCCATCACTAGATAGCAGATTAGCTCAGTAGAACGTATAGTGGTGTTATCTGTTATCCACTATCTAACCTGTGCCATATACCTTTTTTCAATTTCCACCATTGCTACACATCAGCTTGTCTATATGAACTATAGTAGTGTTTCTGAAGCAAACAGTTTTACCAGTGCATGGAAATACTATGTGATATTTTCATTACTTTAAAACACATTAATTTTTCGGTGCTTTAAGAAATGAGGCCACTTGTGCTTAAAGTGCTTATTTTTTGCCTTGAATTTTGTAGCTGCCAAGCTGGCAATGGTTTACATTTTAAAAGAATTTGAAAAATGTGAACAAAGCATTTAGCGGTGACATGTTATTCCATTTATCAAATTTCAAATTAGCTTTGCCTAATTTCCTAAGAGCAACATGGCACCAGAATCCCATAGCAATGGTAGCCAGAGCCTTCAAATAAGTCTGAGGAGACATCTGATGGCGTCTTTTTAAAGACACTGCAGAGAAATAGAAAGAATGATGGAAACAGCATCTTTAGAGATCATCTTCTTGCTAGCTTTTATTGTATCATACCAAGGATCAGAATGACGGAAGATTTGATAAGCAATATAGACTAAATAGATTTGTGCTGTGATGGAGACAGTGTTAACGTCTAGAAGACAAAACGGAATACTGGATGTTATCATATTGTTTAAGTTCAATGTATTAAAAATAGAAATATTGCTTCCTTGCAGGCCCGGACTGGCAATCTGTGGGTTCTGGCAAATGCCAGAGGGGCTGCTATAAGGTCCCATTGAAATTCAGTATTTAGTGGGCTGGTGGGGCTGTTTGGGCCTCTGTGTGGACTGATTGGGCCTCTGTGTACCTGAAATGCCAGGGCCTATTTTAATTCTCAGTCCGGACCTGCTTCCTTGTGTTCAGTAACTACTTTTCCCTGTATGGTAAGAACCGCATAACCATCTTCAACGTAATATACAGTCTCTGTAATTTATTTAAATAGGAAAGGAAAGCGCTGGAGCTATAAACGCAGGGGCTGTATGACAAGGGATCTGAATGACCAGCGGCCAGATTACAATGGTTTATATTTAGAAATTGGCAGAATCAGATGTAGCTGTGATGGTGAGAAGGAATGAGTTAAGGCAGGGTAAAGCTGGGCTGGGGGCAGACAAAGAGAAGCAGTTCACTTCCTTATCTTCTGAGCAGGTAGAAACATCCCTCCCAACCCTCCGTCTTTTTGCATATTTTGCGAAAATTCAGGAGTTTTTACTTCATGTTCTCCTATTATCTATTAAAGACTGGATGTTTTCCTGAATACACTGTTATGTTCTGGTTTCAGTATCTTCAAACAGTATAAAGAGTTATTTACTAAAGTCTAAATTTTTCAGGGGAAAACACAATTTTTTTGTGGAAATTTTTTTGGAGATTTATTGTACCCCGAGGCTGCTCCAAAAATACTCCATCTGAAACCTGCCAAGTTCACGCAGATCTTCTTGATCTGCACTGGGTTTCTTACAATAATCTGAAACAGTCAGAGTTTTCTGGCGAAAAAAAGTTTTATTTATGTTTGCAGATGACACAAAACTATCCAGCGCAATTAATTCCATCCAGGATGTGGCATCATTGCAACAGGATCTTGACAAACTGGCAATCTGGGCAGCTAATTCTTCTACTTTATAGAGCACTGGTAGGGCCCCATCTAGAATATGCCGTACAGTTTTGGTCTCTAACACTCAAACAGGACATTATTGTATTAGAGAGGGTACAGAGAAGGGCAACTAAGCTTGTAAATAGTATGGAAAATCTTAGCTATGAGGATAGACTGGCCAAATTGAGGATGTTCATGCTGGAGAAGAGGAGCTTAAGGGGTGATATGATGACTATGTATAAATATATAAGGGGATCATATAACAATCTCTCTAATGCTTTATTTACCAGTAGGTCTTTCCAGTTGACACAAGGTCACCCATTCCGAATATTTAGGTGGAACCTCTTTTCTTCTAATCGGAAGGGATTTTTTTACAGTGAGAGCTGTGAAGATTTGGAATTCTCTCCCTGAACCTGTTGTCCTGGCTGATACATTAGATAGTTTTAAGAAGGGTTGGATGGATTTTTAGCAAGTGAGGGAATACAGGGTTATGGGAGATAGCTCATAGTACAAGATGATCCAAGGACTAGTCCGATTTTGAAGTCAGGAAGGAATTAGGCAGGGTAAAAAAAGTTAAAAGTTTGAACTGGATGGATGTGTGTCTTTTTTCAACCTAATTTACTATGCTACTATGTTACTATGTTACTTTTTTTCCCGAGAAAACAACCCCGACCTTAACAGTCCTCCCTCATAATTTAAGTCTTCCATCCCTCTAACCAGTTTAGTTGCACTTAGTCTCTGCACTCTCTCCAGCTCATTTATATCCCTCTTAAGAGTCCAAAACTGCACTGCATATTCCAGGTGAGGCCTTACTGGGGACCTCTAAAGAGGCATAATTATGGTTTTGTCCCTTGAGTTAATGCCCTTTTTTATGCAAGACGGAACTTTATTTGCTTTAGTGGCCACAGAATGACACTGCACAGAATTAGACAACTTTTTATCTACAAAAACCCCTAGATTCTTATCAGTTACGGAAACTCCCAACACACTGCCATTTAGTGTATAACTTGCATTTATCAACATTGAACCTCATTTTCCAGTTTGCTGCCCAGTTTTCCAGTTTAGACAAATCACTCTGCAAAGTGGCAGCATCCTGCATGGAACCTACAGTTCTGCACAATTTAGTATCATCTGCAAAAATAGAAACCGTACTTTCAATGCCCACCTCCATGTCATTAATAAATAAGTTGAAAATCAAGGGACCTAGTACAGAGCTCTGCGGTACTTCACTAACAACACTGGTCCAATTAGAAAATGTTCCATTTACCACCACTCTTTGTAATCTATCTTTTAGCCAGTTCTCTATCCAGGTACAAATACTATGTTCCAGGCCAACATTCCTTAATTTAACCAGTAACCTTTTGTGTGACACTGTATCAAATGCCTTAGCAAAGTCTAAGTAAATCACATCAATCACCATCCCAGAATCGAGGTCCCTGCTCGCCTTCTCATAAAAAGAAGTTAAGTTAGTCTGGCAAGATCTAATACGTATAAAACGATGCTGGCACAAATTTAATAGTACAGGTATGGCACCTGTTATCCAGAATGCTCGGGACCTGGGGTTTTCCGGATAACGGAATTTGGGTCTTCATGCCTTAAGTCTACTAGAAAATCATGTAAACATTAAATAAACCCAATAGGCTGGTTTTGCTTCCAATAAGGATTAATTATATCTTAGTTGGGATCAAATACAAGCTACTGTTTTATTATTACAGAGAAAAGGGAATCATTTTTAAAAATTTGGATTATTTGGCCAAAATGGAGTCTATGGGAGATAAGGGATCCTATACCTGTATTATGATTTGCTATGAAGTCCAGTATCTGGACATTTTTTACTTCCTTGTTTTGTGACAAAAAGTCACACGATTACCCTCCCTGCTCCTAATTTACATATGCAAATTAGGATTCGGGTTCGGCCGGGCAGAAGGATTTGGCCGAATCTGAATTCTGCTGAAAAAGGACAAACCCTGGATTCAGCGCATCCCTAATATATTTATAAGTATGAATATGCATGTACAGTATATGCATGTATATCGAACATTTAATTACATCTTTTCTATGTTGATTAATGTTTGCTTTACCTTCCTTAAACCACCTAATTTAAAATATTATGAAATGCCTCCATTTGCTTTTATATCTAGGGGCTACCTCTGGCCATAAAGCAACTATTTCTCAGATCGGCAAGAAGATATAAAATATATAAACACGTGTCACTGATAATCAGCAGCAAATATCCGCACTGTTGCTGGCGCTGCTAAATTGGGTGAGTCAGAGATAGGCCTGAGGATGCGATGATTAACAGAGCCTTAGTGTATTTTCCCAGAGCGGCTGGAGGAAAAGATAATCAATGAGAACACTTTCAAAAAAGAGCAACAGATTCTGGCAAGAGAATAATAATATTTATGTCTACAGTTAGCTATTTTATTTTTAAATATTCAGTACTTTAATAAAGCATCTGGGCTGAACCTATGGAACAACAGATAATGTATGTTTTCTGCATTAACCACATGACCAGTGATGTGGTTCATTAAAGAACATGGGCGGTTTACTGGTAACTCCATGAACAATGAGCTTTTCCAAATGGAACTTTAATGCTTTATCCTCACAAATTTAACATTAGTAAAATTATCTCAATAAAATGTAACTTTGTCTCTACAATGACTCTATCCAATCTAATAGTTTTTTTCCCACTCAGGTGCATTCAGAAGTAGTAGACTTTGGCACAAAATGCAAAATTCATGTGTTTTTTTGCCAATATTCACTGCATTTTCCTGCACCTGGGAGCAGGCGCCATCAATCAGGACAGCAGCAGCAGAAAAAATGCAGGCCGAGATCCGCCTTGTCTGGCACTAACCTAAACACTACTCCCACTTGTAAAGGATACTCTACCCACTTTGGGATAACAAAAGTAGTTGTGTTCTAATCACTATCTTATAGTAAAATATCAATTTTCTTGGTATAATAAAGACTAAATTCTGTGAACTCAGTGCCCACAAAAGAAACACAGTTACACTTGAGAGAATCAAATAAATGGCAAAGCTGCCACAGCCACCTAAGCTACTGGCAGCATTTACACCACTGCTCCCAATCTTGTTATGTTAATATCTTAACATTTTGCTCATTTATTCCTCTTACCAAGATTTTCCTCTCACGTCAATGTGTGATATGGGGCATAGACTGTAAGCTCCATTGGGGATTTTCTGTCATAGAGTCATCGCATTTTCTGACTTCAAACAGTCCTGTATTCATGATAAGGAATATTTCTTTAGAAGGAGAAATAATGTCACCTGGGGAAGTTTATAAGTCCAATAAAAAAGTTCAAAGGTGAATAAAGTCCAATCAATAAGGGTGCCAAATTTTAGTGCACCTGTTAGCAGAAAACTGCACTAGCCAAGTGTAACGGTTGGCACCCTAAAACTAGAACCAATGGCAAGCACCCTGGTCTCGGCTCATGCTTCTGCCTGTAGCAGCCGCCTTTGGCCTCGGGAGGAGCCCTCAGCTACTCAGATGCCGCCAGGTCTTATAATGAGAGGTGCAAGGAGAGGGGTTCTAGACAGGCAGAGGGGCACAACAGTTGGCAAAGTCTTTGGGCAGAAGGTCGTGGTACAAGGCGTTAGGCAATAGTGTAGTCAGATCAGGCCAGGTCGTGGCAGGCAGAGAATAAACGTAGTCAGGCAAGGGTCAAACCAGGAAGTCAATCAGGAGGGTTAAGTAGAATCGAAGTCGGTTATCAGGCAAGGGTCAGGATACAGAAAGTAGAATCGTCAAAAGCCAGGCAGGATCACAACAGGAAATCAGGAACAGGATCAGAATAAGCTCAGAACACCACAGGTAAAACCTATAATGGGCAAGGTCTGAAATCCCAAATGGGTCTTTTATAGTTTTCCATTTTCACGCCATTGCGCGCATTTGCGTGCCTGCGTCATTATGCCAGCACGTCCGTGTCAATATAAACAACGCGGGTGTGCACCCTAAGAACCCAAGATGGCAGCTGAAGAGGAGCAGCGGGGCGGGTGTCCCCACCACACCACTGGACCACCAGGGTGAGTACTTTTTATTACACCAAGGGTGAGCAAGCAATCTTCTTCCTTCCTCTTTTTTCTTCAAATCCTACAGCCTATGCATGAGCAGAAGACCGAATAAGCCAACGTTTTTTGTCAAATTCTGCTTTTAACTGTACTGCACATCGCAAGTACCCCAGACTGGTGCAGTTTTATGCATATGCAGATGATGAGATCCGAAAATTTAGAGCCAGCAGTATACGTAATCCTGTCTGAAGAGCTACTAAATCCTAAGTATCTCAAGCTACTCCAGACATTATCTCTGGATGCATACCAAAGAAAGGCCTGGCCTGCAGGATCTGTGGGCTCAAGAGGATACATAGTTCATCCTTTAAATATCAATTTATAACTATAAGTTCTATTAGTAGCTTCCCAAACAAAACATGTCACCCTCTTCGCCTGTATGTCCTCTCAACAAACTCATTTGTTCCAGTAGGCAATACGGATTTAAAACATTTGCTTAACAAAATTTCACAACACTATGCTGAAAGTGCAGTTCCAACTGGATGCATTCTTCACAGTAATTATTGTATATGCAAAAAAATAATGCAAACTGCTCAAAGAAAACAAATGGACAGACACACACGCAAAACATCTCTTCTGATACCACAATGTTAGATTTCTGCATAAAAAAAACCCACTCCATCTGTGTTTAGACAAGAAAAAATGGACAAACATGTTATTCCTGTCAAAATAAGTGTACAAGTCTATATTATCTGAGAAACATAACCTGACAACTAATTGGATTGGATTGGTGTTTGGCAGTGAAGACATGAGGATTCCCAAATCAGGATGCCTAAAGCATCTGACAGAATCCTGCTTTCTGAGAGTGTGATTTTATTCTCCAGGGTTGGTGTTTAAGAGGAAATATTTATACGTCTTCTATTTAGATAATGGAGACCAGGAAGCAATATGCTGTATAAATACACTTTAAATTAGCGGCTGCACAATTTAGTAGCATTTTTTTTAAATAGAAATTTGGCAATTGAAGCACCTCTGTTTATATTTGTCCCTCACTGATCAGAGAACGAAATACAGGATCTAAACTGTAAACAAGAAGAATCATGAGAGCAAAGGACACTTCTGTTCATTTATTGGCTAACCCATAATGTACTGTATGTATTCTTTTAGCTTGTGTGAGTGCACAGTGTTTAATACAAGCAAAAGAGCAGACTTTAGAACTTATAACGTAAATGTTTCTACATAGGATTATAGGATATCATTTACTGTATGTATTTATATGAAACAGTGAGACCCACAGGGCTCAGTGGTAAAGTTTCCCTTAAAAATGAAACGTTACATACAAGTTGTAAAATTTGCATCTGATCAAGAAACGCATAGCAGCATCAAAAGGTAGTATTTAATGGTGGTCACAGTAGCTAACATCTGATTGGTTTATATGAGATACTGTTTTTATTACTATACTCCCAAAATCGAATATGTTAGCGTAATAATAATGTGGCTTTATTATTGTAATAATAGTGGTGTCTAGAAATAAATTATTATCTGTCTTTTAAGATTGTTATGTTTTTAAACAGTTTATGGGCAGAGACACACGCGAAGATTTGGGGAGATTTAGTCGCCGGTCAACAAACCGCCTCTTCGGGGGACTAATCTCCCTGAACTGATTACTTGCCACCTACAATCTAAATCACCGGCGAGATGGCACTTGGAGCGATTTGTTTTCCAAAGTCGGCCGAAGTTTCCTCATGAGGCAACTTCGGGTGACTTCAGAAAACTAAGTGCTCCAAGTGCCATCCCGCCGGCGATTTCGTTTGTAGGCGGCAGGAAGACAGTGCGGGGAGATTAGTCACCCAAGAAGAGGCGATTTGTCGCCAGGCAACTAAATCTCCCGGAATCTTTGCGTGTGTCTCTGCCCTAAGGAGTGCAACTCCAGGTTAAATAAGATTGATCTAGCTGCTCTGTTTACAGATAGACTGCTGACAATGAACACCCTTAAGCAGGTTATACATTGAATTATTGTTGGTATTAGCTTGAGGTTTAACTTGTTTTAATTTAGATTTCACTTAGAAGACCTGGCCCGACTGGGCACCGGGAAAAAAAAAGCATCCATATTCCCATATTCATTGACACTGAACTAAATCTCTGACCTCCCTCCTTGGCTTGATCGTGCTGCAAGAGGAGGAGAAGGTACTCAGGGGGGAGGGGGTCTGAATCATAAGCCCCAGACCTCTCCAGTCCAACGCTGCTTACAGAGCCATTACAGGGATAAAACTATCTATTCTTTGAGACAAATCTTTCAATTTTGATTAAACTTACTAATCTGATTTCACTTGTTTGCTTCCAGTGATTAAGTCTGTATTCTCTCTTATATTGCCAATGAAATGCAACTGTTCATTTTGACACCGGTGGGACTTCATAGATGTGTATCTGCAATAAGCCTTTCTGCATTGATTTATCTATGCTGTTTAAATGTAAGGTGGTTTATTTGTTTCGTGCCTTGAAAAATAGGGATTTGCTACGAACTGAATTTCAATTTCAGAGCATTTATTGTCATATATAATTGAGATGACACTCAGGCTAAAGCTCCTTGAAACCGCTATGAGTTTGCAGGTAAGGGGACAATGCTGGAAGTTTTAGATCTGCTAACAGTATAGAACTGCATTATTTACTTTATGGCAATTTGTGTCTGTGCCCTGGATTTCATGGATACGAAAATGTGACCCTGTAAAGTAGTGCCACTGTAGCAGTGTATTGTGTATTTTACACTTACATTGCAACTTTTACTTTTTTCTGGCTGCATAAATTACCACGTACAATATTGTACTTGGAACACTATAGCATTATACTCCAGTGTGTAGTACAACTATAGTACAGGTATGGAGCCTGTTATCCAGAATGCTTGGGACCTGAGGTATTCTGGATAAGGGATCATTCTATAATTTGGATCTCCATGCCTTAAGTCTACTAAAATATAATTTAAACATAAAATAAAACCAATAGGATTGTGTTGTGCCCAATAAAGATTAATTATATCTTAGTTAAGATAATGTACAAGGTACTGTTATTATTTCAGAGATAAACGAAATATTTTTTTTAAAAAATATGTAATTATTTCATTAAAATGGAGTTTATGGGAGATGGCTTTCCAGTAATTCAGAACTTTCTTGATAAAAGGTTTCTGGATAATGTATCCCATACCTGTTAGTGTTCACATGTCATAGCTGATGGTATCATAATTTCTCAACTCTTACCAAGCACTTTGTATGTTTAAAGGGATTCATGGGAAAACATATTTTTTACAAAATGCATCAGTTAATAGTTCTGCTCCACCCAATCCTGGCCCCATTATAGCCCTGAAGCAGCTTTTGTTCTGCCACAACCTTCTCCCCTGGCACTTAACTTTTCGACGAAGGGTGGGGTCCAGAGGTGTCCATGTTGCATTTGCACTCTCTGCAGTAGAAGAGGTGAATTTTGCTTATCAGAAGTGGCTTTTTGCTGCCGCCTAAGGCGAGTTGAGAAACACGATAAGAAAAAGTAGATTGGGGAGCACTGTCCATCGGTTAGAGAAACAGTGGATGGTTTGCAGGGTCTGGAATGGAAGAGAAAGCACTGACCCTTGATATTGCACCTTCCCAAACCGTAATCTGATCACTCAGTGAACCAGCATTAAAGGAAAACTATACCCCCCAAACAATGTAGGTCTCTATTAAAAGATACTGAGTAAAACAGCTCATGTGTAAAACCCTGCTTCATGTAAATTAACCATTATCATAATAATATACTTTTTTTAGTAGTATGTGCCATTGGGTAATCATAAATAGAAAATTGCCATTTTAAAAAATAAGGGCCATCCCCTGAGATCGTAGGATTCACTGTGTACACATACAAACCATATGTAAGGTCACAGGAGCCAATTAACAGACAGAATTCTGCCTTTTGCTTCCTCACTTCTTCCTGTTACAGTTAGTGTTGTAGTATTTCTGGTCAGGTGATCTCTGAGGCAGCACAGATAGAGTCACGAAATGGTGGTTCAAGGCAAGAGATGTAAAAGGGCAATATTTATGTAAATATATATTCCAGTTTGGTAAGATTCTTTAATATGTCATTCAATTTGATATAAACTATCTGTTGCTTAAGTATTCATTTTGGGGGTATAGTTTTCCTTTAACATGTAACTTTTAATGAAACAAAATAAAACAAATCCTCAGGTCACGTTAGCAGTGAGCCGATTAGGCGGGTTTGAGTCCCATTTAGAAGCCTCTTTACATCGACCAACTACCTGTAGACTTCCTGTTCCTTACCTGTTTTTCTGGTTTTCCTGGGCTTATTTTAATTTGTTTTATTAAAAGTTTTAATGCTGGTTCAATCAGATTACAGGTTGGGAAGGTGCAATTTCAAGGGTCATTTCTTTCTCTTCTCTTATTTATGAGTTGAGAAAATTGCCTCTTTGGTGCAGCTCCCTTTACTGAAGCAAAATTCTTCCACTTCCACTGTGCATTGCTGGTTATTTCCGAGAGCTAAGGATCAGGCACAATGACTTTTGATGGCGGCCTTCACGCCAATATTACAGCTAAAAAAATAAACTTGATGGTTCAGGAATAAAATTTGATATGGTAAAGTGAATTATTTGTAATGTATACAGTGTAATTTTGAAATGAAAGTACCATTTTAGGTACAATTAATCTACATAGAACCCTGATGCATGGCATAGTTCTCATATTCTCTATTGTGTTCTTCCTTAATAAAAATGCTTTCCATTTCCTATGGTCCATATAGTACATTTTACACATTGTATTTATGATACAATGCACAGTACCCATGGAAGAGCAAACATACTTTAATATGTAAGGTTGCATTTTGTAAGTTGAGTTACCTGCCCCACTACATGTAGAGCTGAGGAGGAGAGATGCTGTTTTCTTTTCTGTTCAACAACTTAAAATGATTGATGTTACACTGAGGTGACTTTTGTATATTAACATGAGAATCAACAGATTTTGAACTTAAATCCTACAGCTAAGCTAACATTGCACTTCTCAAAATGTGGTAAACAAATATTAGGCACTGATACTTTATGCATACAAAGTTTTGCAAATAGTACTAAATGTGTTGGGCATAACAAGCTAAAAATTTTAATTCTCATTGATATAGTTTGCAAGGTTATCCAAATAATAACAGTTGCTTACCAATGGAAGGTAAACATTACAGACAAGGCTAATCCTAGCTATACAGACTTCATACTGGTTTCTTCCTTTGCACGAAATAAAATTATTAATCAGATAGTTATGTCTGGATATGTCTGGCAATAGTTTTGCATTTCAACAATATTTTCAGTTCAACTACGGTCTTAGTTTTAAGTTGTCCCTAGAACATTAGTGCTTTTTCTAATTAGCACAAAACCCTTTATCATGGAGGCTGGAGAGGCTGGAGTGGAACCACTAAGGCTAAGGTCAGACAATGTCAGATCCGCTGGCCCGATGTTCTTCCGCTCCTGCTCTGCCTGCACCCAGAAGCAGGAAGACGCAATGGATTTTGGCGCTGGAATGCAACAATTTTCATTTTGCGCCAAAATCTGCCCGCAGATGAAAAGGGGCAGCAGATTATTCACCTGCGGATGACCCGCAGTGTTATATGTCATATGAAGGTTCAGGGGAAAAAAGCCCAGCAGTGGTAGCAAGAAAATTGGGGGGTAATAAACAAGAGAAGGTAGTTGAACAGTGCTCACAGATTAAATGCATTTTATAGAAACAGTGACAAATCCAGTGCAGATCATGGGAAAAAAGTTCATAGGATGCAAACGACATGACATAGGAGAATATGCTAAAGCAAGTACCGTATATACTCTAGTATAAGCCTACCAGAGTATAAGCCAAGGTACTTCAGTTTACCTACGAAAACTGGGAAAACTTATTGACTCGAGAATAAGCCTAGACACAACTACAGCCCTGTCTCCCAGCAGCGCACATTCCGCCAAAGCGACCCCCCCCAGCGATCAACTGGACTTCTTTGCAAAGTTGATGTTGACAGAGAATTGACAAACAGATTACTGTGTGCATTGTCCCACTGTCCCACTACCATGTGCAGAGGGTGCTGTGTGATATTGCCATCACTGTTAATCCTTCATATAACCAACAGAGGGCGCTGTGTGATATTGCAGTCACTGTTAATCTTTCATATAACCAACAGATGGCGCTGTGTGATATTGCAGTCACTGTTATTCTTTCATATAACCAACAGAGGGCGCACTGTTATTCTTTCATTTACCAACAGAGGTTCACTGTGTGATATTGCAGTCTCTCCCCAAGCGAACTGTTGGTATAGGAACGAATAAAAGTGACTGCAATCTCAGCTACTGCCCACTGACTCAAGTAAAAGCTGAGGTAGACTTTTTCAGCACATTTTGGATGCTGAAAAACTTTGCTTATACTCGAGTATATACGGTAGGTTGTGCATTGTGTAAGTGTTTAAATTAACAAACAAGGTACCAACACACAGTAGCAATTACAACAGGGGGGTCACCCCTAATTGTTTCTTGTGTCAAACAAAATCAAAACATTTTGGGGGCTGGCCCCTTTGTCAGTTGTGTGCCTATACTTTGTTTGTTCATTCCATTGGAGCTGTCTCCCTAGAGGACTGTGCACCAGGCTACAGCATTAGAGGAAGGCTGGGGAGTGCGTGCAAACTTTTCTTTGCTCATTGTTTCAGTGTTTCTCATGCTTGGCTATAGCAAGTGATGACAGGCAGTCATTTTGACCATTGCATTTCTCTTTAAAAGCACCATAGTGGTCAAACCTTTCTTATAACAAGGTCCTTAGAAGTATCACAATCTTCTTTGTACAAAGAAATATCACACATAGGATTTTTCTGGCACTGAAGCTGAATTATTAGTGGCCAAAATAAAAAGCCCTGTTCTTCTGAGATTTATTAACTGCATGAGATGAATGCACAAAACTAAAAAACTATATCCATCTGAATTATTTCTAATAAATACATTTTATATACTTTCTGAGTTCATTAAATGCACATTTTTTAAAAATCTATATTTTAGGTCAATGCCTTCTTTTCCATATGACTTACACTCTCGAGATGAAACGTTCTTGTTTTGTTCATATGGTTCCCAATCATGGCCAGTTCTTTGAAATGTTTAGATTTTTAAGAGGCATTGCAAACCATATGCTCCTTCAGCTGTTTCCAAATGTATCCTTTTATGCTAATTTACTATAATTATTTTGTAATTACTGAGACCACATTCAACACCTTCCTTGATTTAGCTAAACACTTGACAGGGTATAGATAAACTTCCTCTATGTACAAGTTAGCTACAATGGGAGATACTGGAGAACCCATTGCACAGCCATGTTTCTGTCTATAAAAATGGTCCTTGTATTTGAAGTATGTGGTGTTAAGGCACAAATCTAGCAACAAACATACTTGGTTAGGACTGAGCTTCGGTCTGCTGCTGAGGGTGTGATCTAGATGCAGTTGATTTCTTACAGTCTCAATAGCCTCTGTCGTAGGTATACAGGTGAACAATGAAGTGACATCATATGATACCATTATTTCTTCTGCCTCTAGTTGAACACCGTGAATCTTGGTTCCAAACTCTTTGGCATTCTGGATAACATGGATATGATGCACTGTATTTCCTACCAACGGGGCTAAGATGTTAGCCAAGAATTTAGCGATGCTGTATGTCACTGAATTGATGGTGCTGACAATGGGCCTTAGTGGGCTCCTTCTTTGTGTATCTTGGGTTGTCCGTATAAGCATGGTGTGGCTTCTCAGTGGTACAGGCGGCGGTATATGTTTATAGGAATTGCATGATACTTTGGTAATCCCATTACATTAACTACAAAGCATTCACAATCTCTGTGAGTTTCATATGTCACCTCTGTCACCTAAAGAGTTACAATGTGCCATTGTGATTGGATAAGTGGAGTACTTCCCACCCCAGTCAGTTGAACTGAAGAAGCTGCTTGGATTAATAGTGAAATGTTTTCCATGATTAATCAGCAAGTCCAGTTGTTTTAGAATTACCTAAGCTAATGTTCCTTTTTTACAAAGGCACATCAGGCAATAAAATTATTGGAACCATGGATCTATCTATATATCAGTGTAATGTAAAATTAACATAGTCACTAGGACTATAATAAAAGGTGGACAAGCAGTTTTATAACAGAAAGATGCCAATTCATGCAGAGAGCAGAGTTACATGTGTATCTTTCTACAACATCTACTGTATATCCCAGCTGAACTTTTATATCTGCAATCATTTTATTAAAATACAAAATATATATATACAAAATATATAATTTGACAGTATGCTATCTTCATATATATTGATGGTTTTCCCTTATAAAATTGGGTAAACAACCCATTGATACAAAATAAAACTGACAACAGGAGTTCATTTGATAAGATGGAATTCTAAGGCTCATATCATGGTCCTGATCAATTGGATGTGGTTTTAGAATTGTTGTTACAGTTGGAACTCTGAGCTAGCTGGGTTTGGTTTATCAGACCCTTTAATGCATAAAACAGCCTTAAGAATCATGAAAGTTTAATCAAGTAAAAGAATGTAAGAGGGTTACAGTGAGATGCATGTGTGAAAATTGTGTGTAAAGTGTGTGTATGGCAGGTGTGGCAGCTACATATAAATAAATGTTTAAACAACCATGGGACTGCAGCCACTAGAATAGGGATGATCTTGTGAATAGTGATGGGCGAATTTGTCCCGTCACGCAAAACATCGAAAAATTTGAGAAACTTGAATTTTAACGCCTGTGTAAATTTTGATGCAGGCTTAAAGTCAAGGGACATCTGAATAATGTTGGTGCGCGACGGTTTTGACGCGAGCGACTTCTCTGATGTACGTCCAAAATTGCTGTGGCAGTTCCACGAATTCACGCCTGGTGAATTTATTCGCCCATCACTACTTGTGAATGGAAACCTAATCTGTGATACTGATTAACATGGGATCATACAAAAAAGGTCATTTGCTTTGCCTATGAGCAAAACTGGTTTCTAGATAATTATCGGGCCCAATTATAATTCCCAATAACAACAGTGCAAGAGCACACAACCGAACCTTCGGAGGTGTCACAGATGGGCAGCAAAAAGCAAACGTAACCAGAAGGAATACAGCATATATATATATACATTGATATTGGTACAGGGACACCATCACCATTGGGAAAGTGGTAGGCCCAATACTGTGGTCATTTGCCAGGCCAAACCCACTTGATCCCATCGGTCTCAGGTTGGCCTGTGCACCACTACACTGTTGGCCAGGGAAATTTAGCTTTTTTTGTTCACTTTTTGGTTAATCTTTGATCAACAAATATTTGCATTTAACATACACACAAATATATATATATATATTTATTTACATAGTTACATAATTTGCTATTTAATAACATATTCCGTTTCTTCAAGTTCAAAGGCAGAGAGAGAAAAAAGTATACAGTATATCCAAAATGTTACATATTAATGTAAATGCACAGTGATACACAGTTGTACCCTGCTTATTAATCAGATATTGAAAATGTATTGCTTTTCTTATCAAACACAAACATTCTAATGAATAGCTGCTACATTCTAACTATTGCATACTACTCAAAGAACTGTGTATATCAACAGCCCACAGTGACTTGATTGTATCTATTACTTTTTTTTCTGTCTTGTCCTGCCACCATTCACTGCATTTCTTTTTTATCCATGTGTCTAATCATTCTTGTAAAATACATCCCAGTATAATTTTTTTTTATTGGATTCATTTCAATGCCAAGGGGGTGAGGCCAGTCAATACTGTAGTTGTGGGTAAGTATATATTTAGTATTTAGTGTATAGTTTAGAGTTAAGTAAAAAAATATCTTACCATTAGCAATAACATCTTCAAATTGCAAATAGGACTTCTGCCATTGACTTCTACAGGACTTTGACAGGTTGACGATGGAGTATTTTAGGATTCTGACTTTTTGCAGCCTCAGGGTATAATAAATCTCGAAAAATTCAAGAAAAATCTCCTGCTAGTTTTTAGCATTCACACTTTAGTAAATAACCCCCTAAATCTTTTAAAAAGGAGATTTTATACACTACTATAGTACAGGCATGGGAATTGTTATCCAGAATGCTTGGGACCTGGGGTTTTCTGGATAATTGGATCTTCATACCTTAAGTCTAATAGATAACCATGTAAACATTAAATAAACCCAATAAACTGGCGTTGATTCCAATAAGGATTAATTATATCTTAGTTTGGATCAAGTACAAGTTACTGTTTTATTATTACACATAAAATCATTATTTCAAATTTTGGGTTATTTGATTAGAATGGAGTCTATGGGAGAGGGACTTTACATAATTTGGAGCTTGCTGGATAACGGGTTCCTGGATAATAGATCCCATACCTGTACTACTACTTTTAGCTTTCTCACATTCTTTTCCTATTGCATACTGTCCCCATGGCTACATAGCAGTTTATTCTTCCAGTGCAGCATAGCAGTAAATTATATTGTTATAAGTTTAGGACACTTTCAATTTTTGGTGTTACTGTTCCTTTAAAGCTCCACCCCAAGGAAACAATTCTACTGTGTTTTAATTTACTCACATTGACCATCCCATGACACAAATTTAATTTTGTTAACAGAAGTCCATTATACAGGGGGATTACCGTATATACTTGAGTATAAGCCGACCCGAGTATAAGCCGAGGTACCTAATTTTACCTACGAAAACTGGGAAACGTATTGACTCTAGTATAAGCCTAAACACAACTACAGCCCTGTCTCCCAGCAGCGCACATTCTGCCAAAGCGACCCCCCCAGCGATCAACCGGACTTCTTTGCAAAGTTGATGGTGACAGAGAATTGCCGGATTACTGTGTGCATTGTCCCACTGTCCCACTACCATGTGCAGAGGGAGCTGTGTGATATTGCCATCACTGTTAATCCTTCATATAACCAACAGAGGGCACTGTGTGATATTGCCATCACTGTTAATCCTTCATATAACCAACAGAGGGCGCTGTGTGATAATGCAGTCACTGTTATTCTTAAATATAACCAACAGAGGGTGCTGTGTGATATTGCAGTCACTGTTATTCTTTCATATAACCAACAGAGGGTGCTGTGTGATATTGCAGTCACTGTTATTCTTTCATATAACCAACAGAGGGCGCACTGTTATTCTTTCATATAACCAACAGAGGGCGCTGTGTGATATTGCAGTCACAGTTAATCTTTCATATAACCAACAGAGGGCGCACTGTTATTCTTTCATATAACCAACAGACGGCGCTGTGTGATATTGCAGTCACTGTTATTCTTTCATTTAACCAACAGAGGGCGCACTGTTATTCTTTCATATAACCAACAGACGGCGCTGTGTGATATTGCAGTCACTGTTATTCTTTCATTTAACCAACAGAGGGCGCACTGTTATTCTTTCATATAACCAACAGATGGCGCTGTGTGATATTGCAGTCACTGTTATTCTTTCATATAACCAACAGATGGCGCTGTGTGATATTGCAGTCACTGTTATTCTTTCATATAACCAACAGAGGGCGCACTGTTATTCTTTAATATAACCAACAGAGGGCGCTGTGTGATATTGCAGTCACAGTTAATCTTTCATATAACCAACAGAGGGCGCACTGTTATTCTTTCATATAACCAACAGACGGCGCTGTGTGATATTGCAGTCACTGTTATTCTTTCATTTAACCAACAGAGGGCGCACTGTTATTCTTTCATATAACCAACAGACGGCGCTGTGTGATATTGCAGTCACTGTTATTCTTTCATTTAACCAACAGAGGGCGCACTGTTATTCTTTCATATAACCAACAGATGGCGCTGTGTGATATTGCAGTCACTGTTATTCTTTCATATAACCAACAGATGGCGCTGTGTGATATTGCAGTCACTGTTATTCTTTCATATAACCAACAGAGGGCGCACTGTTATTCTTTCATATAACCAACAGAGGGCATTGTGGGATATTGCAGTCTCTCCCCAAGTGAACTGTTGGTATAGGAATGATTAAAAGTGACTGCAATCTCAGCTACTGCCCGCTGACCCGAGTATAAGCCGAAGTAGACTTTTTCAGCACATTTTGGATGCTGGAAAACGTCTGTGCACTGGGAATCTACAGTAATTATCTACTTTACAAGGGCCAAACATAACGTATCTTCAATCTCCCTGTCTGCCCTTAACTCAAGAAATAACATAAAACAATTGATTTTTCATGATAAAATAGGAAAAAAGTATGTTCAGCACAAGTCCTATTCATTGCACTTACGTTGGATAGGGAAGTATAATTATATTATACATATATATGAATTAATTTTAAAAGTCATGTGCATCTACCTCATTGCTGGCGCATGTACAATTCATCTGAATTTATACATTTTTCTGAACTCTCCATAGCCATGTTCTGCACATACATGACCATGTGCAGGAACTCGATATTAAAAAGGGCTACCAGCACTCTCGACAAAATCAATTTGTATGCCTGGGTGCAGAAACATCAATATTTAGGTCATACTTCACGTAGAATCTGCACTCTCAGGACTTATAAAATAAAATAATCATTTATTAACAGAACTTCAATCTGACGTTTTGGCCCTATCCAAGGCCTTTCTCAAAGTGCTGAAACATTGTAAGTATGCCTTAAATCTACACTTTTGGTGGGGAACCAACAGTGTCACAATGATGTGTCAGTAAAGTTAAAATACATTAACTCCCTAGTTACATATACCTCAACAAACATATACCCCACAAAACAATCCATCAACAATTATACATATAAAGAACATAAATGGTTAAAAACAATGCCCAAAGGAGCCCTAAAACCCTTATGTTTCAGCACTTTGAGGAAGGCCTTGGATCGGGCCAAAACGTCAAATTGAAGTTCTGTTAATAAATGATTATTTTATTTTATAAGTCCTGAGAGTGCGGATTCTTTGTGAAGTATGACATATATATATTTATATATATATATATATATATATATATATATATATATATATATATATATATATATATATATATATATATATGCAAATTTTTCAGAATTTATTATATCCGAGGATGGAAAAGTCCAAAATCGAGGCTGCATATAAGTCAATGGGAGAAGTCCCAATGATTTTTTGATGTGCGCTGGGTTTCCTGCAATACCCTGAAGATTTCGGGGAAAAAAGCATAAGAAATCGGAGTTTTCGGATGAAAAATCTGAAAAAAACGTGAAAATATGATTTTTCGGGAAATGTAATAATAAATAAGAGTAAAAAACCACAGCGAATTTGAACGGAGTTTGTAGCCGAAAATGTTGAGATAAAATCGGACTTTGATAAATAACCCCCTTAGTGTTACTACAAGTACAATTCATGCACTAATGAAGTCTTCTTTAATTGGTGTACCTGCTTGGCTATGAACTGCCTGCTGATTAGATAAGAAATTTCATGCACGCATTTGGAACCTAAGCACGCTTTGATAATTCCCACTGAACAAAACATTGGTTATTAGAGTAATCTCTTATTCAGAAGGTGATGTCGAACATTCATATTGCTCTATGAATTCAGACCATCATAAAGTTACCAGGTTTATTTATTTTCTGTTTAACACTTCAAAATGCAGACAGATTATGTTAATGATATCCGTGCACAGAGTCTGAAACAAGGGCTATGTTCTAAGATCAATTATATTGGAAAATTGTTTTTATTTTATGTAAAACTTTGCACTGGTGTGTTTTCTAGGAAATCTTTATTGTATCACTGCCAGAATTTCCCTTAAACAGTGCAATACCCGCCCAAAAAAAATAAAAGAAAAAAATGACACTGACTAAAAGAAGGCTTTTTTTTTCCCACTCGGCCCCTGTTGCTAGGGAAACCACTTTCCTTGTCTAAACGTGTTAAGATCTAACTCATTTGAATTGTGGCTTTCCATCATGTGAGCAGCCCCTTACTTACAGCACGAAACTAATACACGTGCTAAGAAAAATAATAAGAAAGTGGGGTTTTATCTATTATTGCATTTTTCTGTTACTGTTTGCACTACGCAACAAAGATGATATATATACAGTTATAAAGAATAAAACAAATACACAATGAATTGAGACAACTTATTGTGTATTTGTTTTATTCTTTATAACTGTATATATATCATCTTTGTTGCATAAGGATGTGGTACAGTTTTGTCCTAAGAGCTCAATAATTAGTAATAAAAGGAATTCAAATGTTTCCAGTTTGGATTCAGATTGAGTTGGTAAACGCTACATGGTGAGGGTTATTTATTACATATTGGTCATTTAACAGATTTTCTAAATTGTTGCTTGAGTTCTACAATGAAATCACTCAAGGGATCTCAACCCCAGTCTTTGTATAAAATATCTAGAGCCAACACCCTTGAAAATTATCCAGTACTGCATTTATTGATCTGTATGCCAGTTATCCAGCCAGTGATCTGGCTTAAAATCTTGTATTTTAGGCTTACCTTTTAGATATCATTGAAATTCACAAAAATGGTGATATTGAGACAAAATAAAAGTGGGATTTCCTGCCATACTGACAAAAATCTGCACTTCTGTGAATTTGTCTTTTAAAGGAGAAGGAAAGGCATTTTACACTTGGGGGTGCCAAAAGTTAGGCACCCCTAAGTGATTATATTTACTTACCTGACACCCCGGCCCTGGCCCAGGGTTATTCCAGTGAGTACCATGGAGAGATCCTTTTCCTTCTTCTTCATTTTCCAAATTTGCCAGGGCAGATGCATGTGCTGAAGAATGAAATAACTAACTTTTTCATTGAAGCTCAGCTGTTAACTCTACTGCATATGCTCAGCTGCAAGAAGACCAAAGAAGCTGGAAGAGGATTACTCCGTGGTGCTCATTGGAATAACCCTGGGCCAGTGCAGTTTTCTGCTGATAGGAGCACCGGCCCGGGGCATCAGGTAAGTAAATATAATCACTTGGGGGGTGCCTAATTTTTGGCACCCCCAAGTGTAAATTGCCTTTGCCTTTAAACAGACAGTTTAAGCAAAAATGATAAAATAATGCAAATGTGAGGTAAAAACACCAGTTTTAACACCACTTTTTCTCCAAAAAAAATGCTATCTCCCCATAGTGTCAGCCTCATCTTCTACTATTAAGTTCCTTTAAAAGTAGAAATGTATGTCAAGGGAAAAAATTGGTTTAAATCATGTTTTATCTATTAAAAATAACAGTAAATCAGAGCTGCAGAGACATGCTTTGCACTGTGTGTCTAGACTGAAATTAAGGCTGGGCGTGTCTTTTCATTCTCCCACAGGAAATGGTCACAACAACGAGCGCCAAGCAGAACTTGCAGTTGCAACAGCAGCAAAGTCCTGCCCCATCTTCCTGTTTTCCACCCTATCAAACTGTGGTTAGGAGATCTGCAAGTTTCCTTAACTGATATAAAGTAAGTAGAGAGACTGAGAGTTAATCAGGCTGGAAGGGGAGAGAGAGAGAGAGAGAGAGAGAGAGAGAGAGAGACAGAGAGACAGAGAGAGAGAGAGAGTAGGACTCAGGATCAGAGCAGAGAGACAATGTAGGATTTAGTCAGGGTGGGAACAGAAATACATGGGGGAGGGACTTGGGCTGCTATTGCAGAGTTCTACGTTCTAATTATCTAGCGAGTTCTAATTATCTAGCGGGTACACTCAAGCAATTTTATTAATTCAATTTAACTCATTATATTACAATCAAGGGTACAGTTTTTAAATTAATTAATTCATTCATTTTTTTTTTATTGATAGTACTATTTAAGCACTGACTAATGAATTTCTGTACACCAACTCACTAATTACGAATCAACTCCATAATAATTGTGTTCACAAGTTACTAATTTTTTATATTGTATTCAAGAAAGTGGGGGGGGGTTTACCACTTTTTTCTCATAATAAATTAACTAATAGCAGTAAATTATACCTCCCTCTCTCTTAAAGGTGAATTTTCTATAATAATAGGTCTGTCTCTTTTTCTTGTTTTATCACCAGGTTATGCTAATGAGGAAGTGCCGTGGGCTCTCCCAACTCACCAGACAAGGGGAGGTGAGGTGCAAGAGATTTTATTTTTAATGGAGAAACGTTATCTAAAATGTATACTACAATCTGCACTAACTTCAAAATTGTAACCTATAAATTATATTACAAAAATCAGAGTGTATGTTCCTATCTCTCTGGATGCAAGATTTATGTCCAAAGCAAGTAAAAGTGTAACATCGGAACAGTGTAAAGCCTTCAGATCAACATCTGGCCTTGCTTAGACCCTCAGGATATTAACAAGGATTAATGTTGAGCCCCTAATAATACAGGGTATTGAAATACAAAGTATCAAATAATAGGTAATCCGTGAAGAAAGCTTCTTATGATTCTGAGG
Source organism: Xenopus laevis (assembly GCF_017654675.1). NCBI lineage: Eukaryota > Metazoa > Chordata > Amphibia > Anura > Pipidae > Xenopus > Xenopus laevis. Next base: position 78,427,550 of record NC_054386.1, read on the forward strand.
GAAATCTTCCCAATATTTAAAGGACTAGGAAAGTCTAAAATAGAATAAGGCTAGAAATGCTGTATTTTGTATACTAAACATAAGCATGAACTTACTGCACCACAAAGACTAATCAAACAAATGATTTATGCTTTCAAAGTTGGCCACTGTCCTCTTGTAGCTTTGTTTAAAATCTTTGCCTGACCCTGCACATGCTCAGTGTGGTCTGGGCTGCTTAGGGATCATCATAAACAAAGCTGCTGGAATTCTGCATGGCTGGTAAGTAAGGCAAGGGCTCCCACTGCTGTTCATAAGTATGATTGTTTCCCTGCTCAGCAGTTAGGGACCGCCTGACAATTCCTATCCACAGCAGTAAATGAAGGGAGAATTTCACTGCATACAGTCAGGTTTCTTATAAAAACGGTACACATTTTTTAATTAACGTATATTGGAGATAGGTTTCTTTTTCATTAAAGAAAGTAAAAATGGGATTTTATTTTTTTGCCTTTCCTTGTCCTTTTTTTATTTGGTGAATTTGACGCAGTTTCACAAATTTTCTGCAAAACAAAAGGGGTCAGATTCTCCCAATACTATTTATAAAGAGCTGTACAATCTTACAATATATAAAAGGACAAACAGGAATGACAAGTAACATAATATAGGGAATAAAGTACCCCCTATAGTAAAATATAAGTATATTATAAGTTTCCAAGGCGTTTCATGACCATATAAAAACACGAGGCCGAAGGCCAAGTGTTTTTATACAGGTCATGGAACTCCGAGGTAACTTCTAATATCCTCATATTTTGCAACTGGGGGTACTTTATTTATTATAATACACAAATTTCAGTGAGTCGTGTGACAGAAATGACATCAGAACTCACCGTTTATAAGGATATAATTTACAAGATATTCATGGCTTTTGTGTATTATAAACATATATACACAGAGCTTAAGTGACATGTGGTAAGAGAGACAGTAAGAAGGAAGTCCCACCTTGTAGAGCTTACAGTTTAAGTATAATAATATATATATATCATACTGTACACACATATAATATATAACAAAATAGTAACACCATCTTCATTGGAAGATAAATGACAGCCAGTTCCAGTTATAGCTGTTATCTGCCAGCAAAGCAGTTTATAGCCAAGTTGAAAAAATTGGTTTCTGTGAGCCTCACTGTCTGATCCTGTCCAATGTCAACCAGTTGTTCCAATACATCCCCTAACAGCTTTAGGTTTAAATTGAATAATTACAGTAGGCATCGATAGTAATAGGTATACAGCATGAGTAATGCATAGAGTCAGTAGGAATTGAACTAGAACGTGTATCTCCACAGTAGAGGGAAATAGGTTGTGATGTTGTGAAGGAAGATTCTATTAATGCCTTTAAGAGGGACTTGCGGGATTTCACGGACAAGCATAATATCCAAGGCTATAGTGATATATATATATAATAATTTGGAGGAGTTGATTTTTTTTCCACTCGGATAAGCTATGTAATTGTTTAGCAAAATCAATTTCCAACATAAGTAATTTTCATTTTGGATTTATTAAGAGGCATTGGGTGTACTTTATAAACAGGTGAAGACTAATAAAAGAGCAAAAGCTGGTATATGCATGGGTAAAGATGAAAATAATGTAGTGAAAGTATAAAAACGCATATTTAAGCATTGTGGAGCTAGGAGAAGCAGAAAAGTCATGTTTAAGCTCTAAGTCTGTGGCATTTTGAAATCTCATGATTTGTTAATACTTTTAATTTTTTTACAGTCACAAAAAAATCTGCTTTTGTTTAGAAATGTAACAGTTGGAAACCAGAAGACGGTCCAATTAGTATTCTTTATACAGAATGGTAACTCCTCTTACATAACTGAAATATATTTTGTGCACTCGTTCAATGCAAGAGCAATTCTGAACAGTTTCTCATCATGGTTGTAGAAGTACGCAGCCTAGAAAATGACAAGATATAGCTCTCTCATTCACTAATGAACATTTGGATTCAGGATGGAATTACTGTACGTGACAACTGTAGGAACATCAGGATTCTGCAAAGCTCTAGCTAATAGACATAAGGAAGAAATGCCTGATGAAGTCAACCTTATATCTTAAATGGTCAAAAAGTATTTCAGGGAAGAATGATTAAACACTTGGGGACAGATTTATCAAGGGTCAAAGTGAAAATTCAAATTCTGAATTTAAAAATTTGAATTTTCAAGTTTATTTTAGTGTAATTTGACTGAATTGCTGTTTTTAGCTTATGGGAGGATGTCCTGGAATCATGTTGGGTTGTTTGGAGACATCCTGAAAATCTATTTTATTCTATTTTTTTGTGAAAAAAAACTCAAATCCGATTCGAATTCAATTAAATTTTTTTGAAAAATTTTGATTGGTCGGTTTTTTTTGAATGTCGAGTTCATTGGAGTTTATGGGAATTTTTACAAACTCCCATGAACTAGAAATTGAACCACATTTTTTATATATGCCTGATGTTTGCTAAAATAACACTCTCAATCACATATTTCCATGTAAATAAGTAAAAAGTTATAGGATTTATTATTTGCAATTATTGTAATAAAGTTACTTTAAAGGGATACTATCATGGGAAAATATGTTTTTTTCAAAATGCATCAGTTAATAGTGTTGCTCCAGCAGACTTTTGCATTGAAACCCGTTTTTCAAAAGAGCAAAAGGATTTTTTATATTTAATTTTGAAATCTGACATATTGAAGGTGCCCCCAGTCATGTGACTTGTGCTCTGATAAACTTCAGTCACACTTTACTGGTGCACTGCAAGTTGGAGTCATATTGGCCAGTCTCTCTCTCTCCCTCCCCTCCCCCCTCAGCAGCCCATCAGCAGAACAATGGGAATGTAACCAGATAACAGCTCCCTGGAAGATGTAAGAACAGTGCTCAGTAGTAAAAAATCTATGTCCCACTGTGACTCCTCCTTACATTGACTAGGAGAAACAATAGCCTGCCAGAAAGCAGTTCCATAGAGCAGCACTGGCTCTTTCTGAAAGCACTTGACCAGGCAAAATGACCTAATATAGCTCATTAACCCCAATATTACAACTAATAAAATACACTTGTTGGGTTAGGAATTAAATTTTACATGGTAGAGTGAATTATTATTTAAATCAGATCCATTCAACAAGAAGGGGGAGACAAATCAACAATAACAGATAGGAGTAAAGGCAGGATAACAGGAAACAAAAATAATGTGCATTGCTCAGTAGGGATCTACTGCCTCAGTTCAATTATATGGGTATGAAATCCGTTATCCAGAAAGCTCAGAATTATGGAAAGTCCATCACCCATAGACTTCATTGATATCCATTAGTGATGGGCGAATTTATTCGCCAGGCGCGAATTCGCAGCAAATTTGCACGATTCGCCGCCAGCGAATAAATTCGCGAAGCGCCCGTGAAAATTTTTTTTTTGGAAAAAACGGACGCCAGCGCCGTTTCGCGAAATTCGCAAATTTTTCGGCAAAACGGCACAAATTTGCCCATCACTAATATCCATATAATTCATGCTTTTAAAAGTGATTTATAAATCTCTGTAATAATAAAACAATATTTTGTACTTTATCCAAACAAAGATGTACTTACAACTTATTGGAAGCAAAACCAGCCAGCCTATTGGGGTTATTTAAGGTTTACGTTATTTTCTAGTAGACTTGAGGTATGAAGATGTAAATTACGGAAAGATCCCTTATCCGGAAAACCCCAGGTTGCAAAAATGCTGGTTAACAGGTCCCATGCCTGTACTAACTGGTCAACAGACTTCAATATTAAAAATGATTAAAAATTTGAAACATACAGTACATTGACATACATAAATGTATTTGGAAGTTGAGATTTAAAAAATCCTGCATAGCCTGCTATGATCCAGCTGTAGACTTAAGGGGCTCTTTCAACCTCATCTCATATGCCCTGTGGCTGGATCATTAGTAGGGATGGCAAATTTTCGCCTTGTTTTGCCGCGGAAATGACCCCATAGACTTGTAAGGTGTTGTGCGTCAAAAAAAAAGACGCATGTCAAAAAGATTTTGTCGCAAGGCAAAAACTTTTTGACGCCCATAGACTTTAATGGGCAGCGCCGAATTTTTGGCAAAACGAAAAGCGTCAAATTTGCCCATCCCTAATCATTAGCCTTTCTGCTGAGACCAAACCTTCTGAGTTCCTGTCCTGAGTTCCTGATTTGTCAAATTCACTTTCAAAATTCATTTCAAAATATCCCAATTCCCTGGACGAAAAATCTGCCCTCAATTTTCAATAAATATTCAATACCTAAAAGAATAAATTAATGCATGTGTACTAATTCTTGTCATTATTTGTGATGGCCCACAGAATGATCAGTACTAGTGTACAAATTCATGTTCAGCAATTTTAGCCACTTCAACTATGTAATTTCCATCCATTCACAGTTTTAGGGGAAAAAAAAACTCTTCAAAGCCAAGTATTGTACAAACGTATTAAGATCAAGTGATGTTTGAAAGAGAAATCACTGTCTGGTACAAAGTTCAAACCTTTAAAGGAGTTTTTATGCATAAGTCAAAGTACAGGAAGAAATATTAATCACATTATCACATCCCATTTCCCTTGGTCTTGATACTTCTCCCTCTGCTGCTTTGCTCCAATCGATTCCTTCTATGAATTTTTCCATTTTTCCGTTCTGGTACATCTCTGATCTCTATCTTAAAGGAGCACTTTTCTCGTCATCACTGGTAATTCACTTTATTCCTCTTAATATCACTATGTAATATGTGAAGATAAATTCTGCAAATTCCTATCCGACAAACTAAATCTCTATTTATTAGTTCTTAGACTTTGCCAAGTATGAACATTATCATTATCAAAGTCCACTTTTTGCTGCATTAAAACATTTAAGACCAAACTATTTACATGAGGTTTTTGAAAATCATAAGCAGCAAAAGGCAGTTACTTTTTAACCGGATACTGTCTTATATCATATATTGCATTTTTGCTAATTGTAAAGTGAAAATATCAGGACAAGGACAGTCTAATATAGTTTTTAAACTGCAAAGTCACTGCAGCTGTATGACACTAGAGGAAGGCTACCATAAGTTCTAGGCTTAACATGCACTGCGCAATATATTGGTGCTCTAAAAATACATGTAATTAATAATAATAATTATAATAATGTAATGTTCTGCTAAGCATGATACTTAAAGGGCACCTGTTGGGTAAAAATGTTATCCCCAACCAAAGGTGCGGGCTAATAGAGCCCACATTCTGGTGGGGTATAAAAGTTGTTGTTTTTTTTAAAAGAAATGCCCCCCGCCAGCACTACACTGCCCGTACTGGGAGCTCCCAGTGCAAGCAGCCATGTTGAGTCACTCGCATGTGCATAACGTGCATGTGAAGTCATGTACATGCGCATAATGAGCAATTCGTAGCACATTTTCATTATCCGCATGTGAGTGACCGGAAATGGCTTCTCGCACCGGGAGCTCCCTCCCAGTGCGGGTAGCATATCGCTGGCTACTGTTATCCCCAACCGGAATGTGGGCTCTATTAGTTCCCACTTTTGGTTGAAGATAACATTTTTACCAAACAGGTGCCCTTTAAATGCAATGGGCACTTGTAATGCCCCATTGTACACTAGGGCTCAATAACAATCAGACACAATTCCCCGTTTTTATTGGTTGCAATGGGTTACTGCCCATGGGCAAATGTGCCCAGTGTTGATAAATGACCCCCATTGTGTCCAATTAACCCTCGATATTCGACCATTAGTAAATGTGCCCCTATGTGTTACATGCCCATAAATATATATATATCATCCTTGAAAAAGGTCCAAATGTGGACCGAAACGTCGGTTTGATACCATGACAATAAAAAGTATTACATTTTAAAAGGGAGTGCTGGTCTACTGATAATTGATATACATACAATTACCGTGCACCCCGCCATTAGCAACAGCCTTGGAGTGCGGATACTCATTTGGAAAGAGTATATATATATATATATTTATACTGTATATAAACAGAGTGTTTTCCTGAAACGCTTCATTAGGCACAGATGATTATCAATATACTGTGTATGACATAATAAATCAAAATCTTGCTAAACAGAAGCACAAAAATAGTTACAAATATCACATTATGAACCAGACAGCCTTTGTTGCAAAGTGACGCTGTTATTATTCTGACACCATGTTGTTAAAGGAGAAATCTGACAGTACCAATGTTCCATGCAAACAGCATTTCATTATTTCTGGCCTGTGGATTACACTTGTCAACTGGAGCTTTACAGGAAAAGCATATTGTCACCAAACGGGCTTAGACTTGAGAAATAATAGTGAATATTTTATTTTTTTCTATACTGAATATCAAGACAAATATACTGTAGATCAGAGAAGGTAAAATACATCAGTGCCATTTTGTAAAAGCAAATGTATTGAAGTGTCTTCTTTTGACCATAACATTTACCTTATGTTATTTAAATTTAGTTTAACGGAAATCATTATTATGTCTTACCTATATTTAGTATAACAACAGTACTGTTTTACAGGGATGTGCTACATTTTGCTGTGAAAATAACACTCATACCCCTATATGTAATATAAGGCACTAAGTTTGCCCAGGAGCAGTAACCAATAGCAACCAATGAGATGTTTGCTTTTAAACAGGTGACCAGTAAATATTACCTGCTGATTGGTTGCTATAGGTTACTGTAATTGGGCAAACTTAGTGCCTTTTATTACATAACCCTAATAGACTCTAACTAGTAGTAAAAAAAATGTTGCATGGTTTGAAAAATTTCTTGTGAAAAAACACTCATTAACTTCAATGTGTCTGGCCTGTAGCAATATGATATATTACAACTGGCCACTAGAGGTCTCACTGTTTTAACTTATGCAAGAACTAGCAGGATATACTTGTTGGTAGTTTCAGACCGTGTGGTCAGCAGCTAATGGTCTCTCTTGGGATCAGTTAATAAAGTCTGTGCTACGTGATCCTGAGTGTGTACCTCCTTGATGTAAGTCTCCCTACATAACATGGCCAATTCTTCACAGTTTCACGAATTTTCGGTGAAGCGCAACGGGTTAGATTTGCCATCGATACTGTTTTTCAAAGTTATAGCAGTGATAATTAAACATATACATTACAACAACTTAGATGATATATATTAAGCACTCAGGGGCGGATTTATCAACGGTCGAATTTCGAAGTAATCGAAGTTTTTGTGAACTCCCATAACTTCAAATTCTAGTTAAAATTAGACATTTATCAAAAAATCTACGTTTTTGTTTTTTTGGCCGAATAGGTCAGTTTTTTTGATTGAAGTAACAGTGTATTCGATCCAATTTGATTCAAACTTTTTCCAAAAAAGAACTTTGATTTTTCACTTCGACCTTTGATAAATCTGCCCCTTATTTCCATCACAAGCATTTGTTATCTGCAAATTCAGGAACACTGAGCATCTTTTAAGACAGTGATCCCCAATCAGTGTAGCCAACATATTGCTCAACAACCCCTTGGGTGTTGTGCTCAGTGACCTCAAAGCAGGTGCTTATTTTTTGAATTCCAGGCTTGAAGGCAAGTTTTAGTTGCATAAAAACCATGTGTACTGCCAAACAGAACCTCCTGTAGGCTAAAAGTCCACATAGGGGCTACCAATAGCCAATCACAGCCCTTATTTGGCACCCCAGAAATCTTTTTCATGCTGCTCTCCAACTCTTTTTATATTTGAATGTGGCTTGTTGATAATAAAGGCTATCCGTGAACCAAACGGAATTATTCATAAATGTAATTGTTATTGAGAGCAGTAACCGACTGGCTGTTTGTATTCTCTGAACACCTGGTTAGGACTTGTGAAACATGAAGAAGAACCCAACTCATTAACAGAACTGAAAAAAACCCAAATACATATTTTAAAGAGAAACTAAGAGAAACTAAAACATGAATACTTATTTTAAATACATTTACAAATAACTTTAAAACCACTAAACATTTTTATATAATGTATTCTGGATAGTTGCCTAGAATTGTACATTAGTACATAAAATGTCAACGAAAGCCCTCTCCCCTTGGTTTTTACAGATGTTAATGCAATATATTGTAATAATAAGTTGCCAAGGTTTCCTTGGTTCAAAGTTCAAAGGCCAAATACGATGTCAAAGGCACAGAACTCCTTGGTGACTCATTGGTAATTCATGTTTAGTAGGTGGTATATTATCCTATATATTAAATAATCTCTGGTGCATTAAACCAGGAATGTTGCTCTGACAGTCAGCCATGTAAGTATCTATAACAAAGATCAAAGTTGACAGTGATCATGTACAGTATTAGCCCCTTGACCTTTGCTTTCCCACTTCTGTTTCTTTTTTTTTTAATCCAGAATTGCTTTTCCTTCAGTACCTTATTCGCTCAAAGGCCTTTGATCCTACAAATTTGTAAGATCCTGGCTGGAGTTTAACCAGTGACTCTATATGAGCAAACAGCTCAGGTCCTCGTTCACTGCTATTGCTATCCATGTAATTGCAAGTAAGGCATGGCTTGTTTCACCTGTTGCTAATCTGGTCACGGCTGAACTCCACAATCGATTCTTGTCAGATCGCTGCACTGCGACAAAATGTAGGCGACAAGTCGGAAGATAATGGGAGTGATAGAAAAATAGCAGGTATAAACTACACGACTATCCGAAACTGTTGGGTGTGAACGCCGCACCTTCATCCGACAGTCGTGTTGTGTGTAGTTTGTATCTATCACTCCCATTATATTCCGTGCCTGCTGCTTGTCACCTGCATTTTGTTTCATGGCAATGGATCCAACAAGAATTGTTTGTGGAGTTCAGCCTTAAGATATTAGTCTGGCTATTTAACCCCCTGCATTGGACTGACTCATTGCCCAACATAGTTCTATTCTATTCTGCTGAATCATTGCCTGTACCAACCTTTGCCTGATTACTGACTACTCTCCCAGATTCTGATTCTGTTAGTAAATGACCCGGGTCTGTTCCATGACTACACCTACACTTTCCCATTCCTCCTGACACACATTACAGTTCCGTTGCATGCCCAGAACCCTCACCTTGGTTCTCTCATTTTAAGACCTGGTGACATCTGAGTAGCAAAGTGCTCTTCCCAAAATGAAAGGTGGCTGGAAGCCATAACCAGAGCCTTTGTGTTTGTTCTGGGTTTTGGGATACCGAACATGACAGAATTGTTACTGGGTTAAGTATTGTCTAATGTCCATTGTAGGGATGGTGTCATAAGCACTGCTAATTGCTCTGTGGCGTGGGCTTGGGGATACAAGATGGAGCAACAATGGCCATGACATTATCCTATCATGACCCTTCTGCCTGGGTCTCTGGTGCAGAGATATCAACAGACTGACATACATATAGGGGCACATTTACTTAGCTTGAGTGAAGGATTCGAATGCAAAAAACTTCGAATTTTTAAGTGTTTTTTTGGCTACTACGACTTCGAATTCGTCGAATTCGATAGTCGAAGTACTGTCTCTTTAAAAAAAACTTCGACCCCCTACTTCGCCACCTAAAACCTACCGAGGTGCAATGTTAGCCTATGGGGAAGGTCCCCATAGGCTTTCTAACAAATTTCTGGTCGTAGAAAAATCGTTCGATCGATGGATTAAAATTGAACGATTAAATCCTTCGAATCAAACTATTTGAAGGATTTAATCGTTAGATCAAACTAATTTACTAATTGCGGTAAATCCTTGACTTTGATATTTGAAGTCGAAGGATTTAACTTCGACATTCGAATATCAAGGGTTAATTAACGCTCGATATTCGACCCTATGTAAATCTGCCCCATAATGTATTTGTGCTGTGGGTTGGCACCAAAATTCAAAGTAAAACCATGTCAAAGACATGGGTTCAATGTCTAATTAGTTATAATATATATATTATATTTATACAGTATATGTATAAATAATTGTATTATTATTCTATAGGGAAGGAGACAGATAAGAAACAAGGGAACAAGGAATGCCAAAGAAACTTGAGTTTTGGATTGGAGCAAACTTTTTGAAACAAGTCTTACAAGAGCTGCTTTGGGTTCTGACCTTCTGTGAATGTACAGTATGTTAATGAAACATAATCAATATAAATCAATTAAGTCAGAAGAGCAGTACAGCATGATTTTTTTTAAGCAGAAAGGCCAAAAGGTGAATATTTTTTATAAATGGCATTGTAGGCACAATGAATGACAATTATTCAATAGACTGTCAGTAAGCTAATAAACGTAAGTATAACAAAGCTGAGAGCTGAGAGATCACTCACTTGACCCCCATTTCTTTGTATGCAGAAGACTGAAAGCTCTTGCACACAGGGCCCTCATTACCTAATGTAGCAATCTGTTGGTAAATGGTGTACCCTTTTGTACACAGCTGCAAAAAATGTAGGTGGCTTATACTGTAAATAAATGTTATTATAATAATATAACATTTGCACAATCACTGATATCTGTAGGATTATGCTTATATCAAAATTGGGATGATATGATATTGGTTGGGTTGTGCTATTGCCCTTTCTATTTTTCCTAAGCCATTCAGACGGGTATCATAAAAGTGGGTGTCACCATTAACTAAAATTTAAAATCCTTACTTTGTAGAGGTCTTCTGTCTGGCTGCACCATAACAGTGGAACTTACAAGTTGCCTCTCAACTATGTTTGCTGCTTTTATAAGCAAGTGTGTTGGATTCAGCTGCTGTTTAACTAAAGTTCCCAGAAAGCCTCAATGTAATGTTTTTACAGGGATACTCTCATGGGAAAACATGTCAGTTAATAGCGCTGCTCCAGCAGAATTCTGCACTGATTCCTCAAAAGAGCAAACAGATTTTTTTATATTCAATTTTGAAATCTGACATGGGGCTAGACATATTGTCAGTTTCCCAGCTGCCCCAGTCATGTGACTTGTGCCTGCACTTTAGTATGTAATTACTTTCAAACAGGCTGTTATTTCTCCTACTTAATGTAACTGAATCAGTCTTAGTGGGACTTGTCTTTTACTATTGAGTGCTGTTCTTAGATCTTCCAGGGAGCTGTTATCTTGTGTTAGGGAGCTGCTATCTGGTTACCTTTCCATTGTCCTGTTGTTAGGCTGCTGGGGAGGGGGAGGTGGGTGATATCACTCCAACTTGCAGTACAGCAGTAAAGAGTGACTGAAGTTTGTCAAAGCACAAGTCACATGACTGGGGGCAGCTGGGAAACTGACAATATGTCTAGCCCCATGTCAGATTTCAAAATTGAATATAACAAAATCTGTTTGCTCTTTTGAAAAATGGATTTTAGTGCAGAATTCTGCTGGAGCAGCACTATTAACTGATGTGTTTTGAAAAAAATATGTTTTCCCATGACAGTATCCCTTTAATAATAAATATCACTTCCTTAAGTGGGTTTACTGAAGTGATACATGAGTGTCCCTTTGAAGGGCACCTGTTACAATAAAATATTTTCCTAACCAAAGGTGTGGGCTAATGCACCTGGGATGTAAAAATATCCAAGCCACTTATACCCTTAATGGGACTGCACTAGGCAAATCCATTATGGAAAAGGACCTTGGAGTCTTGTAGATGATAAACTTGGCTGTAACAATCAATGCTAGTCAGCAGCATCAAGGGCAAATAAGGTCTTGAGCTGTATTAAAAGGGGCATTGATTCAAGGGAGGAGGGGGTCATTCTTCCACTGTATAGAGCACTTGTAAGGCCCCTCTACAATATGCCGTACAGTTTTGGTCTCCATCATTCAAAAGGTATGGAAAATCTTAGCTATAAGGAAAGACTGGCCAAATTGGGGATGTTCACGCTGGAGAAAAGACGCTTAAGGGGTGAAATGATAACTATGCATAAATATATAAGGGGATCATATAATAATCTCTCTAATGATTTATTTACCAGTAGGTCTTTCCAGCTGACACAGGGTCACCCATTCCGATTAGAAGAAAAGAGGTTCCACCTAAATATTCGGAAGGGGTTTTGTTACAGTGAGAGCTGTGAAGATGTGGAATTCTCTCCCTGAATCAGTTGTACAGGCTGATACATTAGATAGCTTTAAGAAGGGGTTAGATGGCTTTTTAGCAAGTGAGGGAATACAGGGTTATGGGAGATAGCTCATAGTACAAGTTGATCCAGGGACTAGTCCGATTGCCATTTTGGAGTCAGGAAGGAATTTTTTCCCCCTCTGAGGCAAATTGGAAAGGCTTCAGATGCCTTCCTCTGGATAAACTGGCAGTTAGGCAGGTTAAAAAAGTTAAAAGGTTGAACTTGATGGATGTGTGTCTTTTTTCAACCTAACTTACTATGTTACTATGTAGAGTCTGCTATGTAGGGGGCAACCGTAGTTTTTTTTTTTTTTTAATTGCCCCCCGCAAGCGATAAGACACCCACACTGGGAGGGAGCTCCCAGTCTGAGCAGCAATGTTGAAGCACATGCATGTGCATAATGGACAACGAAAATTTTAAAAAAAAGAAAGAAAACTGCCGTTACCCCCAACCTGGGTGCAGGCTCTATTAGACCACACATTTGGTCTGGGAAAATATTTTAGGGCAACAGGTACCCTTTAAGATGGTATTATGCTCGGCACTCTCAGCGATTGTAGTTTAATAACAGTGTGATCTTCTTTGTAAAGCCAGCATGACTGGTCAACTGTAAGGGATGAAAAATTCAGTCTCAGCTTTAAAGGGGAAGGAAACCCAGTCGGACAAAAACCCTCCCCCCCTCCCGTGCGTTGCCCACCCTCCCTCCTCCCCCCTGGCCTACCCGTCCCGCTGGGCAAATGCCCCTAACTTGTTACTTACCCTTCTGCGCAGGTCCAGTCCAGGGAGTTCACAGACGACATCTTCTTCCACGAGATCTTCTTCCTGCTTTGAACGCCGTTTTGGCGCATGCGCAGTAGGAGCGTTTCGCCAGTACGGATCTACTGAGCATGCGCCAAAAGTCACGAAGTACTTTGGCGCACGCGCAGTAGATCGTAACGGCGAAATGCTCCTACTGCGCATGCGCTGGTCAAAGCATGAAGAAGATCGCGTGGAAGAAGATGTCGTCTGTGAACTCCCTGGACTGGACCTGCGCAGAAGGGTAAGTAACAAGTTAGGGGCATTTGCCCAGTGGGACGGGTAGGCCAGGGGGGAGGAGGGAGGGTGGGCAACACACGGGAGGGGGGGAGGGTTTTTGCGCCGACTGGGTTTCCTTCCCCTTTAAGGCAGGTAAACCTTTCTTGGAGTAGCTGTACCAGCACAATGCAGTGCATATGCGTCTGTACTTCCATCCAGAGATTCCAGATTGTAATTAGGGGCGCACAAAGGTTATTATTAGCAATTGTGTTCCCCTATAACAATGTTACGGTTTCACGGACAACAAAGAAAAAACGAATACAGTTGAAGGAAACATTTTATTTTACAAGTGCACAATCTGCTTCAACGTAAACAGGGTCTTAGTTTCAATTAAAAAAATGAAAGAAAAAGAAAAACGGAGGAGGAAAAGAAACATCTGGATCTGAAGTAAATCAAATTCAGAACAAATTCTCGCGACTTAACAAGTAAACAGTAAAAATGCATAGCCTGCTTATATTCCAGAATACTGAATAGCGTTTGGGTGGTGAGACAAAAGAACAAAAAGAATATAATAGTTTAAAAAATACACATTAAATATAAATTGCTTCTTCAGTGCATTTGGTGTTTACAACAAAGGATGAACATTTTGCACAATACATGAAAATCCTTACCCTTATTACTGTATGTTCTGTATATTTCAGAGGAGCGGAATCCAACATTGATTAATGCACAAAACCAAAACATATCATGCATGTCTAATCCCATTCTCCTGCTTCCTCCCATGCAATAGAGATGATGAACTAAATGGCAAAATCTAACTTAACATTGAGGGCTTTATTTATCAAAGTCTGATTTTTTCTCATTATTTTAATCCAAAAGGTCAGACCAAACTAGAATCCACTTTTGGACCTTATTTATTAATAAAATATCACGATTTAATAGAATACGGGACAAACACGAAAAAGTTGAGTAACAATCCAAATAGTTTTTTCTAGGATTTTTGCCTGAAAAGGCCAAAATACTCGGATTTTTTTTTATCAAAGGCCAAATTTTTTTGATAATTTTACTTTATTTTTTAATAAAAAAAAATCATGATATAATCGGATCGGGGGGTTGAATTGTACAATTTTTTCTGAGTTTTTTTTCCAGAATGGTTTGATTTTTTCTGCCTTTTTCCTGAAAAGCCCACATTTTTCAGATTTTTTTCCTGAAAAGGCCGAAATAGTCGGCTTTTCTGACTAATTCCAGTGTAGACCACAGAAACTTCCAAATAGGAAAGAGTCCTCTCCCATTGACTTATATGCAACCTCGGTAGGTCTGAGATGCCGGATTTTTGGATTCTGACTATTTATAGCCACGAGGTATAATAAATCTCTAAATATTATGGGTTTTTTTCCACCAAAAATTCAGATTTTATAGTAAAACAAATTTGAATTTATCGAGTTTTTGGCCCTTGGACTTTAATAAATAACCCCCTGAGCATTTCATTGGCAGGCGTGGTTACCGTGTCTTGTCTTTGCCTGCCCCTTTCTATATCTCCAGTTTTATCTCCATTTCTACTATACATACGCCATACACTGAAAAACTTTTACAAATAAGACATTTCTTATAAAAATGTTCATCTTAATTTCACCGCTTTTTATTTATTTATTTTTTCTTAGAAAATAAGCCACACAACATTTATGTAACATACACAAAAAAATGGAAATGGATGTATGAGGACAAGAGCATCTGTAAATGTATATTCCATTGTTTTGGATTTGACAATACGATTCTTTGCCTATGGACAGTGATCCCCAACCAGTAGCTCGTGAGCAACATGTTGTTCTCCAACCCCTTGGATGTTGCTCTCAGTGGCCTCAAAGCAGGAGCTTATTTTTGAATTCCAGACTTGGAGGCAAGTTTTGGCTGCATAAAAAACAGATGCACTGCCAAACAGAGCCTCAATGTAGGTTGACAATCCACATTGGGGCTACCCAATGGCCAATCACAGCACTTATTTGGCACCACAAGAACATTTTTCATGCTAATGTTGCGCCTCAACTCCTTTTACTTCTGAATGTTGCTCATGGGTTCAACTGGTTGGGGATCCCTGAGTTAGGGTTTTGCACTATACTGTGAACCAGGACACTCCATATAGAATTGATGGGTTTTTTTTAATGATATATGTCAGTATGGTTGAAATCACAGAATCACTGTTTACTTGAGCATTGCACCTCAGTTTAGACCTGATTTTGATATTAGGACCCAGCTTTAAAGACCTCAGAGAGTTCAAAAAGCTGCATCTGATGAAAATCAAAGTGTTCCAAGTTTTCTAAAACTAATAATATATATATATATATATATATATATATGTAAAACTTCTAGCCAAGAGAACAACAGGTTTTACAATGTATAGGTTCCCCCTTATAAAACATATAAGCAGCAACATTTTCTTTGAAGAGCAAAGGTGGTCTTTTATTCTTGGTTGGAAAGCATTTTGTATTTCTTTAAATCAGCTGTGAGTTCTGTGAAATGTTTCTCTCTTCGTTCTCCTCAAACCATAGGTGATATAAACCGAGAGCAGGGTATGTCCTCTTCGTGACTTATTCCACGTTATGTTTTGCAGTTTTGCCTTCTGAGATGCAAAGAGCACATTCTAATGGGATCCAGTGGAGATCTAACAGCTTAAATGTGAGTGACCTGTGCAAGTTCAGTTCTGTCCTGAATAACTGGGTACTTGAATGAAGGGCTCCTTGTAACAATTCAACAGCATCCAGAGGTAAGTTTCCATTACTGTATATAACGCAGCACCTCACTTGCCTGTAGCTGGCTACGTAGAGTCATTTTGACTCATAGATTTACCCCCATTTAATGCTCCTGAAACACTTCTGCTTTTTGTTGGAGTTCCGCTACCGGATCTGGAGAATTCTGTGAGATCATGAAGTGAAGGTTCTTTGTACATGGCCACTGGGAAAAAAAAATAGAAACAAGTAAATACATTAGACACCTGCCTAATATATAATCTATAAAGTGATATCGTTTTTATATCCTGAAAGTGTAAGCAACCCACTATCATGGACATACTTTATAAATAGGGGAAGGGAGCTGTTGCATAATTTAGGATTTAAGGGAAACTCGGTGTCCTTTCATGTGTATTATAGTAACTGCTGCTTTATTAATAAGTGATTTGTTTTATATAGAGTTTTGCCATATTTGGTATAAAATTAACATTGCAGTTTTATAAGTCCCTGGGTGACGAGTGTAATAGCACCACTAGGGAAGTACATACTGGAGGCCTAACGTAGTCTTTAATATTAATAATTAGCCTTTATTTAAAAAAAACAACTTATTGCTAAGTGCTATAGATATATTATATATAATTTCCAAATATGAAAATGGTGCTGTGGTATAACATGGTCCCTTTGACTCTTAAACAGTAGCTCTATAGCCACAGAAAGACACGTGAACAACAAAAATCAGTTTCCATGGGTGATTAACCATAAGGGAGGAACTTCACGGGCAATTTCAGTGCAATCCGACTTGCTGCGCAAAAACGTAGGTGTCAAGTCGGATGCAATGGAAATAAGGTAAGCAACAGGAACGTCGGATGGTGGCACAGCTTTCATCAGACACGACTGTCGGATGCAGACGCTACACGCTGCGACTTCATCCGATAATTTCCATCTCTTATCTTATTTATATCATATCCGTCTGGACGCCTGCGTTTTTTCGCAGCGCGTCGGATTGCACCGAAATCGCCCGTGGAGTTCCTCCCTAAGGATCAGTGAGACTAATTACCTGCAACTAGATTCTCCTGGAGAGAACTGAACCACGCATCGTAAAGTAACTCAGTCCTCAAAAGCTGAAAACAGTCAAAATGTCTGAATTCTTGTTCTTAGTAAAAGTATTGTATCCAATTTCTAATGCCCCCGACAGGGCTGATCCTATCAAATGTGGGGCCCAATTGGGACCATGTTGGCGGGGAGAGTGGACTGGGCCAATTAGTTTGGGGCAGGCTGGGCCGATTCAGCTTGGGAGCAGGTTTGGTTGGATTGGGGGCAGGCAGGGCCTATCAAGGTTGGAGGAAAGCTGGGCCTATGAGAGTTGGGGGCAGGCTAGACCTATGGAGTTGGGGGATAGGCTGGCTTATCAGAGTTGGGGGTGGGCTGGACCTATGGATTTGGGGATGGGCTGGACTCTCAAAGTTGGGGGCAGGCCAGGCAGCAGCATGTGCTGAGGGAAATATTATCTTTGCTGCCCTGTGGTGCGGGGCCCCCAGAGGTGCGGGGCCCTATTGGGCCCAATTGGTCCAATAGGCCTAAGGCTGGCCCTGCGCCTGAACCCCTACAAACTTCACAGGTGCAAATCAAATGCTTTTCTGAATCACATGCTCAAGTGACTTCAGGGAATAGATTTACTTATTTCAGAACAATATAGTTGCAAGAAAACCAGAAACATTGCTGGAGGGTATAAGATTAGCAAATAGAGATAGGAGTTGGGCATAGTAGGCAATGCATGATCACTAATTCCATTTCATTATCTATATGTCTTCCATTATTTAATTACTAAACACACAGCCCACCTACAATTTTTGGTACACGGGGTCCCTCATTTTTTTTTAATGTATTTGTAATAATGTCATATATGGAATATACACAAGCCTCCAATTGCAAGGGGTGTCTAACAGAATATTCAGCTCAATAAACTGTGTGGTTTCTGTGAGTAGAATAATCCATAACATGTAGGGGGGTTATTTATCTAAGTCTGAGTTTATCTTAATATTTTCTGGAAAAAAAACTACGGCCAAATCCGCACAGGTTTTATTGCCTTATTTTTTCCGAAAATGTTGTTTGTGGTAATAAACCCGAAAAAATATCGAAAATACGAATCGTACAAAACTGCAACTTTTTTGGATTTGACACCCGAAAACTACAACATCTTTTTTTCTGAAAACTACAAAATAATTTTTTCTGAAATCTTCGGGTTATTGCACGAAACTCAGTGTAGATCAAAAGATCTTCTCCCCTTGACTTATATGCAACCTCGACAGGTCTGGCATTCAGACTTTTTCCATCCTCGGGGTATAATAAATCCCGAAAATTTTGGGGGTTTTTTTCCACCAAAAATTTGGATTTTATACTAAAAAAAACACAAATTGTTCAGGTTTTTGGCATTCAGAGTTTAGTAAATAACCACATAAATGTAACTAGGAAACTAGGTGACAATTCCAAACTAAAATCTGTACATATACAGTCAAAACAAAAAGAAATCATTCCTGTTTTTGGCAGTTATATCTGGCACATATTTATTCTGCTGTTACACACACAGCTAGTAATGGGTGAAATGGGTAAATTTGGCTTGCGCTAATCCGCTCCAAATTTCTGCGTTTTGTCAAAAGTTTTTGGACGCGAGTCCGAAAAGTCACTCACGTCAACACTCTTCGGACCCCTATTGACTTACGCCGGCATCAAAATTGATGCTGCCGTCAATGTTCGAGTTTCCTGATTTTTCTGCGGATATTTCACCATTTCGTGGGAAATTCACAAATTTTCCCGCGAATCGAAGTGAAAGAAATACACCCATCACACAGCCCATGCAATTTAAACTCTGTTCCAACATGTGAGATTTCATATAGATATGAGAGGATTTCAGAAAAGGTTCTTTCTCTTTGAAGTCATTTAGATAAGAAACAAAGTTCCAGGTACAGAAAGAGTAAAGTGATTTGAATACCATAAAATAGACCATGATTTATTGCCCAGATTAATTCTAAGACTATACAGGTTCAGTTCTCTATCTGTGTACTAATTTCAGAGCACAGTATTTCAGAACTTTTCCAAAAAAGTGAAGGTTTGGTTTCAAAAACTCCAAAAAACTCCAAAGGGAACAACAGACGGATGCCCATCAGTTCAGTGCATGTGAGGATAGAAGAGAAGCCAACACCACAAACTGTAATGAAAACAACTGCACAGTTGAACTGGAAAGTCTAATAGTAGTTGAACAGAAGCTGCATAAAAAAAATCATGTTTTTTTAATAACAGAAAAGCTTATGTGGAGACGGCTGCTGGGAAGAGGGTTTCCAGTTCCTCCATTCTGCTAATGCCAGCTCTGCTGGGGAAAATCAGTGCAACCAACTGGAAAGTTTACAGATAAGGGAAAGAAAGGCGGCAGGGGTTTCTAGGAAAGGTAGGGCCATTGCTTCAACCAAAATGCTGAACAAGGCTGTTAGGTTAAAGAAGCCAAACTGAGTTTTTGGACTGTGTTTGACCCTTCAGTTGAAACTTGATATAAATATAGTACAGCAGAAGTATTCACAAAGAATTGTTTTAAAGGTTCTAGTAAAGCTGGGGACACTGAGAAGTCATAGGGTGTTAAAGTGGGAAAGCACATTCACTGGCACACAAGGGACAGACAAGTCATTGCAAACGTTATTGTGGAAATGCAACGTTTCATGGTAAAACCCCTTGTTAAACAAAGGGTTTTTACCCCCGAAACGTTGGAATGGCTTGTCCCTGCTTGCCTTGTGTGCCAGTGAATTTTATTTCCATTAAGTATTGTTTGGTTACTAATCCCTCTATTACTCTTTATCACTTTGTTTTCCTACTGACTGGGATAAATACATTTAACCAGTCAGTATTTATAGTTAAAGCAACAATATAAAATATGCAGCATTACTAATAAACATCAGACGAATAACAATAGATTAATGGCACTGAACAAAGATATGGATTTAAGTGCATGTGTAAGTTTGCTGGGGCAGCACTATTAACTGATGTGTTTTTGAAAAAACATGTTTTTCCATGACAGTATCCCTTTAAACAATGAATTAGAGCTACTGTAACTGTCTTTCAATTAACTGTCCGTCAAACTCTGACTACAACTCCTTCCTGAAGAGGCAACGAAAAGCTGAGGGGGAGATACTAAGGATTATCTTGGTTATTTCAGAATGAATATAGAATTTTTTAAATTTACTCCATTTATAAAGTATTGTATTTCCATTAGATAAATGCACATTAAGGAGTTATTTATTAAAGTCCATTTTTTACTGATTGGCGTTTTAAAGGGGAAAACACATTTTTTTCTGAGGAAAAAAACATTTTTTTTGTGATATATATAGGCTGCTAAAAGTCAGAATAAAAAAGTACTACATCTCAAAACTTCCAAGGTCATGGAAATCAATTGCAGACGTCCTGTCAACAAATAGAAGATATCATGATCTGTGCTGGGTTTCGTATAATAAGACAAATAATTTGTGTTTTTCAGGTGATAATCTGTGTCAAATCTGAAAAATGTTTTCACAATTTTATAGATCGAATTTTTGTGAGTTTCGGCGCAAGTGCAGTTGTCGTGAAACCCAACCACGCCTTTAATATATCATTTTAATATATAATTTAATAATTTTAGGTCACTTATGAAGATAAAGAGGTGGAGTAAGTTATCTGGAAACCAGAAAGCCCCAAATTACAGGAAGGCCATCTCCCATAGACTCAATTTTAATCAAATAATTCTAATTTTTAAAAATGATTCTGTTTTCTCTGTAATAATAAAACAATACCTTGCACTTGGTCCCAGCTAAGAGATAATTGATTTTTAATGAAGAAGAAAAAAATCCTATTGGGTTTAAATGATTTTAATACACTTAAAGACCCCTTATACAGAAAACCCCAGGTCCTGAACATTCTGGATAACAGGTCCCATACCTGTATAAATCATCTGTTGGTTGAGTATTCATTATTACAGTTTAGTCAAAATGTTTTTTTTGCATTAGGAAAGTGCAGTGTAATTCTAAATAACTGCATTTACAAATAGCTTTTAAACCATTCATAAAGATACAGTACTAGAAAGTTGCTTAGAATAAAAAAAATACAAAGAAAAAAGCAAAAAACAATGTTGGGGAGGAGATCCCCCTTTAAAATACATGAATTGATATTTGAAAACCTTTCCAAAAATATATTATTCTCCTTACCTTTTAATGGTTTTGGTAGGAAATGGGCAGCTGGCTTATTTTTCTTTACATGATTGCCCTTCATAATTTCTCCCTCCTTGTTGAGACCCAAAAACCAGCTTCTTCCAGAATGTTGTTGTCTGTAGATCATTGAAGAATATGTCACGTAGTAGTTTTCAAATACCGACTCTTTGAATTTGCATTCAGGCGTGAAATGCTCCTGTTGAGAAATGATATGTTCATTATTAAACAACAATTTCTCCTTTCCCTATAAATGGACTGTTTGTTATTATTTCAGCTTTACATAAACAAAAATCAGATCAGTTTATCTTCAAATGTAGATCCATAGATGGGCTTCCATTTAAAATACTACTCACATACAAGGCAGCCAAGAACGAGATGTTGGATGATTCATCAGCATACCAGGGAAACATGAGGAGCAGAAAGATTGTTTGGAGAGTGGGGCTATGGCCTGAAGCTGCTCATAACATCATACACATACATTGTATTTATAGGGCCAAAATATTTGCACTCAGGTAGGGCTATTTATAACCAAACAAGAGGAATTGATTGACAGCTTACTCCCTTTCTGAAAAGTAGGCGTGATAACAGCTTCTGTCATGATAGCTGGGAGAAACATACAGTACATATATAGTGCTGGATTTAAAGGACCTGTAAACTGCCTCCACAAAAATGTAATCAGTGCACAGACTTTTTGAAATCTTCAGATAACTGCCACTCTGGTTGTTAAAAGGTTAACAGTAAGGCTGCTGCATCTCCTAAATCACTCGGAAATCCTTCTTCTCTGCTAACCCACTCGGCCCCCTACCTCCGGAATCTGCTTTGGCTGTTGACTTATGAGCATGCTCAGTTCTTTTCAGTTTAGATCACTAAACACACCCTCCAGCCTAACAGCCAATGAGGAGATAGCATTGCTGCTTCCCATAGAAACTCTGCTCTAGCTGTCTGTCCTATTTTATTCTCCTAACCACCTCTACTGAGCTCAGGTTTACCATTACAGTGCTTTTTATCAAAGTATGTTGTGTCTGTGTAATTCTGCATTGCATGAACTTTACAGCATACAGTACATGTCCTGTTTGTACATGTCAATGTTACTGATGTGTCAGGGGGAAAATAGTCGCTAGGTGAAAGCTGTTATTGGTTTTAGGAAAATGTGGCAAATGGAGGAGGTACATGCAGAACAAATGATGAGTTTAAATGTGTTTTTCTAATTGCACGTTTTTTTCTGTTCCGAACGGAACCCTATATTCTATTGGTAGCTGAACATGCATCAAGCAAATGCAGCATGCTGCGTCTAAAAAAAAATGCACTGAAACACAAATGGAGTTCATGAGAACGCTCATGAATACAGCCAGGCAGAAAATAATGAAATCAATTAGCAAATGCATTTATTTGCACTCAAACCTGCATTTAAATAAGCATTAAACTCAGAAAAAACATCCACGTGTAATAGCTCTAATTTTACCATCCCCCCTTAACTAGAGTGTTGTACTACCTGTAGAAAATGAGATCGTATTCACTTGATTTTTCATAGGCCTATTTATATGAATTTGAGGTTTCGTCTTTTTTTCTTTCAATCAAAACAAACTCAGAAACTCTAAGGTGTGCTTCTTTGTTAAAAAACTAGAAACTCAAAAATAAAAAAGTGAAAAAAAACTCTAATTGCAGTAAAAACTTGCATTAGAAATTCAGTAAGAAATAGTAGTAAGATATTAGTGTTGTAATGTTACTATACAACAAATAACCTTTTTATACCACATATATCTTTACACCTTTTCTAGAAAAAAATACCAGCTGTCCTATATATGTTGTATTCTTCCCTATTTATAAAAATAGGGAAGAATCATCATTTCTACTGGCCAGAAAACTCTACAGATAACTAAAGTGCAATGATTTCTATTTGATATTTATCTGAGCACAATCAGAAATTGCTGAAATGGATATTACATGTATTTGTTGTGTATGTTGTACTTCTTCACTGAAACCAAGTCAAAAAAGTATTCCCTCAGAGAACATTGTTGATAGTGAAAACTGAAACATATAAAACCTTCTGTCTTCATAAAACGGTAACCATTACAGTCAGTAGAAAGGCTACTGGGCAAAATTATGATATCCCCAGAGGAGCCAGCAGTCAAAACTATGGTGGTGGAAATTGAGACGGAAAACCCTTTTGAATATTTATTCGTTGTGGTTTGTGACAACAAGAAGCTCAGAAGAGAGTTCTGTTTAAATCACAGTTATACAAGTGCCCTAATCATGCTACGCAAACCTTTAATCAGACTTTGCTTAAGCATATGCTTTTTATTTCCCTTGGCAGGAAATACTTTACTCTGTGCAGCAAAAGAAATGGAGAAACAACTCTAGACTGCTGTGACTGTTTCCCGATCCTTGTTAAAAGCTGCAGGAGAATAATTAGACATAAATACAACCTTTAACCATGGTTTGCATTAGTAATTCTTTGGTACCATATTCCTCTTTAGCAATGATTCAGTTGTTTCTGCTATGATTAGTATAAGAGGTTTCTGTTTTTATCTTTGGTTGATTTATTATGTTTTGTATTTATTTTGTATTCAGATATTCTAAAAGCCTTCTTTTTGTAAAAAGCTTTCATTACCCTATAATTCAACCAGAAAGAAATCTTTAAAATGTGTGTTCTATGTTTTATAAAGCTCATATACATATTACAAGCAATTTAAAATGCCATATTTTAATGGCTGGAAAGTGAATACTAGTGATGGGCGAATTTGCGCCGTTTCGCTTCACTGAAAAAATCGTGAATTTCCCGCGAAATTCGCTAAACGGCAAAAAATTCGCTGATTCGTTGATTTGTCCCCCACCCTGACCCCTGTTGGGGATGCTGGGATGTCGTTCACAATAGTTGTCCAGCCATGCGTTGACTTGTTAAAGCTGAATGAACACATGAAAACTGTTATATGCATTAAAAACCTGAGATTCTAAAAAGATTATAATCCTACTTTAACATGATAATTTAACTGACATTTCTCCTATTCTCAATTTAATTCCATGTCCTTAGATCTAAAGACAGGCTAATAAAATGGCTTTCTTTTTGCCAGTGGGATTTTGGTCAAATGAGAAGACTGAGACATACAGAGTGCACCACACTAGGGACTTAGACTAGTTCTATCATACAGCAATACCTACTTAAAGCACAAAGAAAGGTTACAAATACTGTAAGTAAGCTTTATCAGAAAGATCTATATAAATACATCAGAAAACCCTCAAAGTAATGCTGCTCTGTCAAAAGAAACACTACATTTCTTTCCTTCTATTGTGTAAACATGAGCTTCTGTATCAGACTTCCTTTTTACCTCCAGGGCTAGGGCTTGATCATGCCCAGTTTGCTCCTCTCTTCCTCCTCCCCTCCCTCATGTAATCTGAGCCCAGAGCTATGAGTGAGCAGGGACAGACTCAGGTAGGAAGTGATGCCACACCAAGCTAATATGGCAGCTGCTATCCTAAACAAACAGAGAGCTTCTAGAACTATTTCCTCAAGTATTGTAAAGCATGCTACAGAATAAATATAGTGTTATAGCTTGCACTACTGTGGCTAATCTACTGTACTGACAATTAACTGCTTCAGTAGCTTTCATTCTCCTTTAAGGTTATACTGGCTAATGGAATAGAAAGACTAGTGAACTAGAAAATAAAAGACTTTAACTTGTTCAAACATATATAATTCACCCTTAAGCAAAAGCAAATATCCATGAAGCTCTGATCTATTGTGCTGACAATTCTTTAATAATATATATATAGAATACTGCTGATATTATAATCTAGTATTTGGGGTATGTTAATTGCTTTAGGACCATATTCTTGCTCAATAAACCATATCCATGATGCAGTTTCTTAGGCATATATATATATATATATATATATATATATATATATATATATATATATATATAGATAGATAGATATATATATATATATATATATATAGAAAGATAGATAGATAGATAGATAGATATATATATATATATATATATATATATATATATAGATATAGATATATATAGATATATATATATAGATATATATATCATATAAAATTGCCAACCCTGTTCCTTATTCATTTTTAAATTATAATTTTAGACATCAAGGTTTACAATGCCTACTCATTGGAAGGATTTCTTTAGCTGAAATTATGTACAAAATCCAGGGCTAATATATAATAGGTATATTGATGATCAGCCATTGTTAGAATATATTAATAACAATATTAATTTATAATACTGTACAACTACTCAATGTGAATATAAAACTAAATAAAGTATCATGCAATAAGTATCATAAAGTATCATAAAATAATAGACACAGTATCAATAAATATATACTTTTCAATAAATACACACTAATATAAAATATAAAAAACATAGTTATGGCTATTACAGGCTATGCCCTTGCCCCTCTACTGCTGTGGATATAAATATGGATGCTGCTTAGAAAATACGGGGGGTGACAGGTCTAATAATAGATCAGTTCGTATTAATGCCAATACCTTGTAATAAGATGAATTATGAAAATGGAGATTTATGAATCCAGATGGAATTGATTAATCAATAAAGTCAATAAAGTCAAGTCCAAGCGAATATAATGAATGGCAGATCATCTCTAGATTTGTCAAGAAAGTTTATTCTGTAAAATGACATGAGCGTGGTAGATGAAAACCCATGCACTGATGGAGTAAGAATCTGCCTAAGCAGTGTAAAATCATCAACAAAGATGAATTACATTTTTGAATAGGCAAAAACCATATTTTATTTTTGTTGATTTTTATTTATCCATGATTCTGTCAGAAATGAAAGTAAGAGTGAGCTAACAGCTCCGGAAGGCTAATTAAATGTCCTGGCTTCACAATTCTGCTCTGATAAAACAAACAAAGGGATGGACTGTCAAGGTTTGATTCACTTAGCTGAACATTTGAAGTCCTTGGGCTAAGAACTTTTTGGCATTTCTGTCATCTCGCTATACAACAAAAAGGAAGTGCAGATACCCGCTAGCTTGAAAATATGGATAATTGTATTTATTGATAAATGTGGTCTGTGGATTTTTTTCAACGGCAAAAAGTACAACAATTGCATATTATTTTTAGTATTGTTTATATGGATTTTACTGGCAATGACTTACCTTAAGCTTAAATGCAATGGCAATGAACCCTAAATACTAATGGCAAGTAGCATGTTATTCACACACACACAAACATGCATCTGAAAAATGTTCAAGTAGGTTGTGACATAGCAAAAGTAGGACTAGTTTGAGGTAAATGGTGCCCTGTGCAAAATATATACTGACTGTACTTTATACAAATTGCATGTGATGTTTCCAGGTGTGGAAACCTTCCCCTTTAATTACTGTTCTTCTAAGAACCCTGACATACTTTTCCTGTCATCCTGTCAAAATTCTGACATTCTTACAAAAGTGTATTTAAATTATCATTATTTATGTTTGTTTCAAAAGATAGAATAATAATCATTACCAAATAGCATCTTTCACGGTTCTTAATTACTCCATGTATTTACTTCCATTTATTTTTCTTAAGGTTTATTTAATTCTTATGTGGGTATAAACATTTGTGAATAGAAGCAGCATCACATTTTTGTATTTGCTGTTTTCCAACACATTAAGGGGCAGATTTATCAAAAGTCGAGGTGAATTTTCGAATGAAAAAAAAATTGAATTTCGAGCAACTAGGGGTTAGTCCAAATTTGAATCGAATTTGAAAAAAATCCAAAAATCTAAATTTATCATGTACTGTCTGTTTAAAAATTCGACTTTGACCATTCGCCATCTAAAACCTGCCGAATTGCTGTTTTAGCCTATGGGGGACCTCCTAGAAACTGTTCTGAGTCAAGTGGTGGACTTTGAAAAATCTAAGTTTTTTTGGGGAAAAACTGCTAATCAAATTCAATTGAATGCGATATATTCCTATTTGACCAAAAAAAACCTTTCACTAAATTTCAGTTGGTCTTTTGAATTCGAATTTCGAAGTTTTTTCAATTCATATTATATCCTCTGTTGTTTATGGTTGAAGACATGGATGCACAATTCTGACAGCCATTAAAATTAGGCATGTTTTGCTATTGATGAATTTTATGACATTGTCTATTAGCGTATATTTGCATAATGCTGTTTGTTCCATGCAGGATGTTGCTGCTTGTGCATTTGAGTAAAAAATAACAAAAGCTAGATGTTAAAAATCCTCTTTAATGGAGATGGATTTGGGGCGGGGTTATGGATACCAGACTGTGCAACTATATGCACAGGCCCGGATTTACAAACTTGCCGCCCCCAGGCCGGCTCTACTCATCGCCCCCGCTCCCCTGCCGGTGCCGTCCCCTTCGCTTCCCCTGTCCAGCACTGTTACCTCCACTTCCAGTTTCCCCCTGTCCAGCGATGTTCCCTTGCCTTCCAGGGCCTTCCGCTTTCTGTGCGTGTGCATGCGCGTAGCTTAACACTCGGGAACAGCACTGTGCCGTCCCCTTCGCTTCCCCCTGTCCAGCACTGTTGCCTCCACTTCTGCTTCCCCCTGTCCAGCGATGTCCCTCCCCTTCCAGGTGGCGTCCTCTTCCCCCTCAGTGTGTGCGCGCGCATATCTTAACACTTGGGAACAGCACTGGAGACTGACGTGAGTCTCTAGTGCAAGTTACTGAAGCGGCTGGGCCGCCCTTGAAATTGCGCCGCCCTAGGCCCGGGCCTATGTGGCCTTGCCTCAAATCTGGGCCTGTATATGCAGTGTGAAAAAGAAACAAAATTTAATATACAGATAGCTGAGAAACTTTTTTTCCCATAGCAAAGTAAAAGAGGCTTTTTGTTGGTTATGGTTCCACCCCATCTCAGTATATTAATTAGGATGACTTCCAGGTTGGCAGCTATTTCACAGAATTGTCTGTAATGGTACCAAGTGTTTTTGACAATGTAATTGCGCTACATTTTAATTTTGAAAATTGAATTGTTTAATCACAGAACCAATTAACACATGGAGGAGATCTGTAAATATTTTCATAAAAATGCCATTTATGAAATCAGCTAAGATTAGAAATGACAGATGTGACCCCCTTATTAAACAAATAAGCAGAATGTTACCTTGAGGCATTTTTACTTAGCAAATCATTAGTTACAGTCACATCTTAATGTTAGGACTCTGATTATTAAAACAGTGTTCAGATACCTTAATTTTGCATCTTTCTTGTTATTTACAAATTTCCTTTCACTATACAGTATATACATATGTAACAGTATATTGGAGAGCAATAAGCACCAACTTTAGCAACTGATTTTAATTTCTGTTCATAAAAGGAAATGCATTACAATAGATGTAGCAGGCACTTCAATAGGAATATTCCAAACCAGGCTTGTAAAATCAAAAGGTATTTCTATTGAAGCACAGACATAGGCTCTCTGCAATTTATTGCACCATACTGTACATTAAATATACCAAAGAATGTATTAATTTAAAAAAGTATTGTTTATAGTTGTAAAATTATTACAAAGAAAAAGCAAAACTGGTAAACAATAAGAATTGCTTATTTAGAGAGGACTCTTTTATTGAATACATGAAAATACTTCGAAATTCCAATTTTTTTTCATTCGAATTCTCCACTCGAGCTTAGTAAATCTGCCCCTAAGTGAAAATTAAATTGTTTTACTTACTTTAGGTAAAATAATGTCTCACAATAAACTTACAGAAGAATCCTGTGCCCCAAAAATATGTGACTTTTTACCTCATGTCACATACTACTACCCAGGATATAACTCATTCATGGGTGAATATCCATAGAATAAATATCACTTTCAATGTTTCTCAGCAAAAAACAAAAAAAAACAAAACTGAAAACATACGGAGAAGAAGGGCAATAGCCAAAAGCCTGGTGACGTTTATTTAATGCTTAGAATGCAGAGCAGATTCTCATTTGCAGGTGTGCCATATTTCTCCAATATTCATGGGAACACTGCTTCTTCCATCACAAAAAGGTTTAAAGAACATACAGTATTTACTAAACCAGTGAACCTTAAGCAAATCGAGACATTCTGCATATCTGCATATGGTAAATGTCTGTGTTTGGTATATGGATTTAGGGACAAACAGTTAAAATAACAAAACCATTTGGGCTCCCTATTATTATTTTTATTTTGTAAAAATGCAACTATATATAACTTACATATATTTCTCACATACTTTCAACATATTCTCACATATTTTTCAAAATCTGACTTGAGAAAGGTCTGCGTGCAGAATGAAAACGTCTGACGACACACATTGGTGTGATGTAATAAATCATGTACGGACATTTGTCCTTTTAATTACATTACCCCAAGAGAAATAAAGAAGCACTCTTGTATCTTTGGAGTTGTGTCTATCCCATGCAATGCTTTTTATCACTGAGAATTGGCAGGAAGGAGCTATTGTGCCCTATATAGAAAACCATAGGGAAGGCACATTACTTGTGGTTGTGGAGATATAGTGTAAGAGACCAATAAATTATCCATCCAAGCTTTTTTTCCATTTTGTAAACAACAAACCACTGCAGGAATCTTAAAAGCCTTGGGAGTGGGGGTGGGTGATCTTAAGCAGTTGGTGATGGAATGTTTTAGAATAAGTTTCTGAAATAATTAGGCATCTTTTTCCAGGGGATATCTGAAAATGAGGGAATTAAAATTCACACCGTGGATGAATGCCAGTGGTAGTCACAGTAATTCAGTAAGCATCTCACATTGATGGGTGTTATGGTTACATAGTGTAGCTACTGCACACAAGACACATACAGCTCTGGGCACATATACTAGAAATAAGCAGTATCAAAGCAATCTACCATGACTAACTTTCTTACATAATTCTTCTTTCTCCACATATTTCATAACACAAGTGGGTGAGACCTAAAGATATTTCTCTAATACATTTTAATGCAATTTATTTCTAATTTCTGTGGGTTAGCATCTAAACAGAATAGGATAGATTACAGCAATCAGTCCTGTAAATCCATGAAAAGTCTTATTAATAACAAGTAGGGAATTCATTTATTGAACTGAAAATAACAGGAGAGAAGTTTAAGAAGAATCTTTGCAACATACAGTATTTACAGCCTAGTTAATTAATTCTCTGTGTTACATTTCAGCATTCAACAGACTGGAAAGCTCAGCTACAGTACAGGCAGATTTATCAAGGGTCGAATTTAGAATAAAAAAACCTCAAAATTCGAAGGAAAAATGCCAACCGAAATTTACTAAAAAAATCCAAGTTTCTTTTTCCGGGTGAATAGGCTGTTTTCGTTCGAATTCGAAACGTAAGAACCGAAGTAACATTGTATTCGATGTTTTTTTTCTAAAAACAATTTTGATTTTTCAAAGTCCACTAATTGACTCCAAATAGGTTCTAGGAGGTTCCCCCATAGGCTAAAACAGCAATTCGGCAGGTTTTAGATGGTGAATGGTCGAAGTCGATGATACATGATAAATTTCGAATTTGGACTATTCCCTAGTGGAAGTACACAAAAAATAGCTTGAATTTAAAAAAAAAATGAAATTCGAATTTTCACTTCGACCCTTGATAAATATATATTCATTTAATAATATTTTGTTATTAAACATTTAATACAAAGAGGGTTTTTTGCTGTTTACAACTTCAAGACAAATTTATTTATAAATATATATATTTTTTAATGTTATGAAGCCGATAAATATATTTTTACCTGTTGCGTTAGTTTAGAATAAATCTATTTCCAGTCTGAGCAGCAGCATGGTAATAGGGCAAATGGAGGGTTATAAACTATCTAACACTATTAAATTACCTATACTGGATACCCACCCATTGATAAATCCATTAAACCAGAATGTACAGAACCTTTTATACATTACCATTAAAGGACACTATCCCAATAGTGTGATTTGGGTTGGTCTGAAGATCATTGGGCCCTATGGTTAAAATGGCCCTGTAGACAGATATTAATTTAGAAAAAAAGATATTTGAAATGGCGTGTTATGTTTCTTGTGGCAAATAAGTTGAATCGCTTTGTGAATGTGGAGTCTGAACATAGTTTTGAGAAGTCAGCTTCTTTTTCTCTGTATATTGCATTAGTTCTTATTTCTAACTAATGCTGCAGTAAATAACTGTTAAAGAGTTTTATTTCAAAATATAATCTATATAGTTCTTTTTTGGCAACTTTCTGCCTATGGTTATCTAGGACTTCTTAATTACAATCCTTGGAGGGAAAGCAAATATATTATAATGAAACTGATTCTAAAGTCTTCTAACAGCCTCACAAAATGTACACATAAATATAAAATATAAGGCCTTAATCTCACAAAACAATGGATGGCTTTACATAAACCCAGAATATAACAATATGTTTCCCCATCAATATTAGATTTGCTCACTCATAGACTTGGAGTATCATGTTAAATAGTTACTTATACCCTTTGGATAGAAAGGATTTGAAAAAAAAAAGTTTTGAGGGATTTGTAGAATAATTTTTTCAGCCTCAACATTTTACTATGTTACCAACATATTATTGCTGCTAGTAAAGAAAGAAATCATCGGAGCAGATACTTGAGCGTGCGTCACTTGTACGCAGCGTTACTGATTAATGACTGTTCTGCCTGACAATATGCTAGTGGCAAGATGCAGACAAATTTATAGCTGAATTGAATCTATGAACAAACACTTACTGCATGCTGAATACCCAATGCTCATTATTTTCCTCTTACACTTTCTCCTAGTCAAGAGCAGACTGAAGACTTCAGATCAAACCTCCTGTCCATTCAAGACTCTCATTTTATTCATTGCGATGTACTGTGTCTTTTGCAATATTTTTGAGAAGTGAAAGTATACATTCTGTGCTGCAGGTTTTCTTCTAGCATTTAATTTTTAATGTAATATCATTTAATGGTGCTAAACTTGAGTGCAGAATAAGTAATATATAACAACTCTTTTTTTAATGTCCCTATTTGTTCAAACATGTGTATAATAGGCACTTTGGGTGGGATGTGACCTCAAGCTTATCTTGTTTTGTCCATGAGTAACTAGGCAAGGCTAGAACCAGCCAGAATCAATCAGCACATTTGAGTATTTACAATTAAAATGGTCTACTTTATGTAAAACTTCCACTAGCTTGTAACAGCAACAGCATGCATAAATATACCTCTCCCTGTACAGGTTTGCTCATGAATTCAACTTATTTCCTCCACGCACAAAACAGTTAAGCATTGACTATCCAGAAACTGTATTTCTCTTCTGAAGCTTAAAGAGTAATTACATTTTAGAAAATCCAATAAATCAAAGATTTTACATAAAAAAATAATTATAAAATGAATTAAAAAATGGAAGATGAAAAACGAATGGAAAAGTTGATAAGAATGGAACAGTTCAACGACAAACTAGAAGTTAACGTAGGGTAGAACACCACAAGCATTTTTCGTTGGATCGATGCCCGGCGACAAAACACACGTGACAAGGCGTCAAGATTCTAATTGGACTGAATGAAAAGTCGCAGATAAAAACTAAATTACATCTGACGCGACACGACTATCGGATGTGGATGCAGAAAGCAGCGTCTTCATCTGACAGTCGGACTGTGTAGTTGTTACCTCTGACTTTTCATTCAGTCCAAGTATATCTTGACGCGTGGTACTCCATCCAACTTGTCGCGTGCGTTTTGTCACCGGGCGACGATCCGACGAGAAAAAGGCTCATGGAGTTCTACATTTAAAGGTAAGCTACCACTATATATATATACGCCATCGTCCAGCTCTTTTTTGTTCCTGAAGACGGCTCCAGCGGTTTGAGCCGAAACGTTGAATAAAAGGTTTTCTATTTTTGTATAAAGACCTGTTGGTGCGGTTTTTCTCTCTTGCCTATATATAATAATATATATATATATATATATATATATATATATATATATATATATATATATATATATATATATATATATATATACATAGATCTATAGTAACTAAATCATCCAAGCCATTCTTAAAGGCATTAACAGAATGAGCTATCACAACATCAACCAGCAGTGCATTCCACAACCTCACTGTCCTCACTGTGAAGAACCCCCTACATTGCTTCAAATGAAAGTTCTTTTCTTCTAGTCTGAAGGGGTGGCCTCTGGTACGGTGATCCACTTTATGGGTAAAAAGGTCCCCTGCCATTTGTCTATAATGTCCTCTAATGTACTTGTAAAGTGTAATCATGTCCCCTCGCAAGCGCCTTTTTTTCAGAGATAACAACCCCAACCTTGACAGTCTACCTTCATAATTTAAGTCTTCCATCCCTCTAACCAAATTGGTTGCACGTCTCTGCACTCTCTCCAGCTCATTTATATCCCTCTTATGGACTGGAGCCCAAAACTGCACTGCATACTGTAGATGAGGCCTTGCCAGGGACTTATAAAGAGGAATAATTAATAGTGATGTGCGAATCTGTCCCGTTACGCTTCGCAAAACAGCAAAAAAACGCAAAATGTCGAAAAATTTGCAAAACGCATTGAAGTCAATGGGCGTCAAAATAATTTTGAAGTGTGACAATTTTTAATATTCGCATGCAGCAAAACGTAGAAGTTTGCCGCAATCCATGGCTGCCGAAAAAATTCACCAATCACTAATAATCATGTTTTCATCCTTTGAGTTTATGCCTTTTTTATTCCAGACAGAATTTTATTTTCTTTAGTGGCCACAGAATGACACTGTCCAGAATTAGACAACTTGTTATCTACAAAAAACCCTAGATCCTTCTTAGTGAAGGAAACTCCCAAAACACTGCCATTTAGTGTATAACTTGCATTTATATCATTTTTGCCAAAGTGCATTTATCAACATTGAACATCATTTTCCAGTTTGCTGTCCAGTTTTCCAACTTAGTCAAATCACATGGCAAAGTGGCAGCATCCTGCACAATTTTGTATCATTAAAAATAGAAACAGTACTTTCAATGCCCACCTCCAGGTCATTAATAAACAAGTTGAAAAGCAAAGGACCAAGTACAGAGCCCTGCGGTACTTCAGTAACAACACTGGTCCAATTAGAAAATGTTCCATTTACCACCACTCTTTGTAGTCTATCTTTTAGCCAGTTCTCTATCCAGGTACAAATACTATGTTCCAGGTCAACATTCCTTAATTTAACAAGTAATCTTCTGTGTGGCTTCAAATGCTTTAGCAAATTCTAAGTAAATCACATCCACTGCTATCCCAGAATCAAGGTCCCTGCTCACCTTCTCATAAAAAGAAATTAAGTCTGGCAAGATCTATTACGCATTAAAACCATGCTGGCACAAACTCACAGTATTATGATTTGCTATGAAGTCCAGTATCTTTAATTTAATTTTAATAACCCTTCAAAAATCTTTCCTACCACTGATGTCAGACTAACTGGCCTATAGTTTTGAGGCTGAGCACAGGATCTCTTTTTGAATAGCGGCACCACATTAGCAATCGACAGTCTCTCTGCACTATGACAGACCTCAATATATCTTGAAAAATGAAGTAAAGAGGTTTGGCAATCACAGAGCTAAGCTCGCTAAGTACCCTGGGATAAATACCATCCGGCCCCAGACCTTTGTTTATCTTAACATGTTCTAGTCTCTTTTGAATTTCCTCATGTGTGAACTATGTATTATTAGTTGTTTTACTAGAATGAGGACTATTAAGAAGGAAACCTTCATTAACTGGTTTCTCGTTTGTGTCGACAGACGAAAAAAAACAGTTCAGAATCTCAGTTTTTTTCTGTTCTCATCAACCAGCTAACCTCCTCTGATATTTAGGGGCCGATTCACTAACTTTGAGTGAAGGATTCGAAGTTAAAAAACTTAGAATTTCCTAGTTTTTTTTGGGCTACTTCGACCATCGAATGGACTACTTCGACCTTCGACTATCGAAAGATTCGATGTAAAAATCGTTCGACTTTTCGACCATTCGATAGTCGAAGTACTGTCTCTTTAAAAAAAACTTCGACCCCCTAGTTCGCCATCTAAAAGCTACCGAAGTCAATGTTAGCCTATGGGGAAGGTCCCCATAGGCTTGGCTAACTTTTTTTGATGGAAGGATATTCCTTTGAATCGTTCGATTCGAAGGATTTAATCGTTCGATCGAAGTAATTATCCTTCGATCGTTCGATCGAACTATCTGCGCTAAATCCTTCGACTTCGATATTTGAAGTCGAAGGATTTTAGTTCCTAGTCAAATATCGAGAGTTAATTAACCCTCGATATTTGACCCTTAGTGAATCGGCCCCTAAGGGTCCCACCCCTTCCTGCTTAATTTTGGATTCTTTTTACTGCAATACCCTTTTCCATATTGATTTAAGCTTGTCTGTTTTGCATGATTTATTAGCCTCCTTGTACCTTCTAAATGTTTCCCAGCTAACTTGAAAGCCTTAAAAGCAAATCTTTTCTTACCCACCTCAACAACAACACTTGTATTGACCAAAAAGGTTTTGCTTTGCTACAACATACAAAAACATAGTGTTCCTGAGCGTCACAGACACTTTCCAAGATTGTGAATGTTGATCCCCTGTGACAGGTTTGAAATCCTGGATCATTGCTGCTATTGAGAAGCTGAAACTGGTGCAATAAGGTCATTATATACAATATGGCATTTTTAGCCATATTCATTTTTAGGGTTTAGTTCTTCTTTAACTTGTACAGTACTTTCAAATGTAGAAAAATATGTATCTTGTACACCTTATGTTAGCAAATGGACATACTTTTTAAAATGTTTGTTTTGCTGTGTTAACATAAGCTTTGTTACAATATTTAGCAAATAATATAAATATAAATAAAATAAAAGATGTGTCCTGCTAAAGAACTAATGTGCAGTGTGTGAGCAAACAGGTGAAGGAAGAAAAGATTGTATTCAAATTATCATTTTGAGCTATTTTATAATCCTAGCATCACATAAACTGACACAAATTAGGCTGAATGCTTGAACTCTTCAGGGCATGGAGCTGAATTTTCAGGCTTGGCTGGACTGTTTTGAGGGCTCAACAGAGGAAAATGATACAATTACACAAATTGGATGCAGTTCTCATCCTTTGCAATCATCTTTTATAGAAGAATAGAAATATAATGTATCCAGAGGGTTCATGCTTGCATTATTAAAATCTTTAAAAAATATATGGTAGCATTCTCCAAGTAAGATGGAAATATTTTATTCTATTTCACACATATCATTCTGCAGTCTCCAAAGTCAATGTTGCAAATCCCTGGCTCTCAAGGGAAAGGGACTCAGTATTTTCAGATGCCCTTGTGAGCACAGATGTGTCAGTCAACTTGGCAGATGCTCTAAGTCAGCTAATAGGGCTCAGTCTTAATGGCCATTAACTGTTGCTTGGTGATTGTTCCCATTTAAGGGTTTTTTTTTTAATAATAAGGGTGAACATTATATGAATCAAATAGTTTCACTATATAATGCCAATAAACCAAAAAATGTCCCACCTTAGCTTTCTGCTTCTGAACGGCATATCTTTTGACAAACACAAATGGATAGTGGGAACTCAAAGATCTGAGTACATGATTAAGTGCCCTGTTGGACATGAAACATGTAAGACTGTAGAGATGATCATATCAATAAATGTTTTACTTTTTGACTTTTTGTGATTTTTGTGGATCTTTTCAGTGCCCATTAGCCACTTATGCTGCGTTTGCCGTATTTCCGCTTCCCTTATCTGAGGCTGGAACACTTGAACCACTATTTTGGATAGGTCTGTTATGTACTTTTGATCGCATGACCATGTTTTGGTGCTATTCTCTCTTTTACTGTTTGCCCTCTTTATAGTATCACCCACTTTTGAGTTAAAACACCCACTTTCATTTTATTTTTATTCTATGTAATAGTTGGTGCTATATAACATTTTAAGCCTATAAAGGTATGGGACCTGTTATCCAGAATGCTCGGGACCTGGTGTTTTCAGATAACATTGTCTACTAGACAATCATGTAAACATTAAATAAACCAAATAGGCTGGTTTTGCTTCCAATAAGGATTTCTTTGGATCAAGTAACTGTATTTATCATTACAGAGAAAAAGAAAATTATTTTTAAAAAATTAGGATTATTAAAATAAAATGGAGTCTATGGGGTATATTTATCAAACAGTGAAGTTAATAGTGAAGTTCCGCCACTAGAGTGAAAATACATAGTCAAGATATATTTAGATTTTTTAAAAAATATTCTATCATAAGGTAAATATTTTACAAACAACAGTTTCTAAAACTTGCATTTTGCTTATTATGTTTTTTTACAATATACATGTGGCTAAATTTAAAATCAAAGACTATTTATAAATGCCCTTTGCTGTAAAACATATTTAGTGGCTTGCTGAGCACATCCCCACCCAGGAGGAGCTTCATAAATTGGCTTATGGACTGGAGATGTAAAGAGATCCCTGCATTTATCTGCAGTTATGTGTTTTTGATCATTTTATGCTGACATCAATAGTTTCCATAAGTGTCAAACCTACTAAACATTAAGGGGCTGATTGACTATGGGTCGAATATCGAAGGTTAATTAACCCTCGATATTCGACTAGGAATTGCAATCCTTCGACTTCGAATATCGAAGTCGAAGGATTTAGCGCAGATAGTTAGATCGAACGATGGAAGGATAATTCCTTTGATCGAACAATAAAATCCTTTGAATCGAACGATTCGAAGGATTTTAATCCAACGATCGAAGGAATATCCTTCGATCAAAAAAAGTTAGGCAAGCCTATGGGGACCTTCCCCATAGGCTAACATTGACTTCGGTAGCATTTATCTGCCGAACTAGGGGGTCGAAGTTTTTTTTAAAGAGACAGTACTTCGACTATCGAATGGTCGAATAGTCGAACGATTTTTAGGTTGAATCGTAGTCGTAGTCGAAGGTCGAAGTAGCCCATTCGAAGTAGCCCAAAAAATCTTCGAAATTCAAAGTTTTTTTACTTCGAATCCTTCACTCGAATTTAGTGAATCAGCCCCTAAATGTGATGTACTGATGTATTCATACACACACTTTGCACACATATACAGATAGATTGATGCATTTGCATGCTTTACCCATAAATCCCATGTGTTCAATAAATGTATATTACTGTTTTTTAATAAAGGTAATGAGATAACTATGTGAGGCATTTTGCACCATGGGCTTTTGAGATATAAGGATTCCGCTATCAGCTGCTTGAGAATAGAACTTATTTAAATCCCTTTGGTGTTGTCAGCTATTGTACTTCATTTCTAGAAAAAGTAAAATACATTACTGATCAAAAGTAGAATGTTTAATAGTGACGGCACTTTTCTAAACAAGTATTATAAGAGCCAACATTATGCTGAATTCTGTATTTGGAAAACATTGATGACTTGATGGTCTGGGTGCTCAGGGAAAGCTGAGTGGGTGGAAGCTGTTTCATGAGTATTCCCAAATCACCAGTCTAAAATCTGTTGAACTGCTGGAGCACAAAATACCTCTGGGACTTAAATCTCTTTTATGAGTATCTGGCTGTCTTAGTTAATGTTTCCTATAACCAGATGGCAAAGTATATGTGATATGCAAAATAAATCTTTTAATATTGTACTATTTTCATTTCTTCTAGTTCTCACAATCTTGGTTGAAAGAGATCTGCCCACTATAACCTTGCTTCAATGAACCCTACAGTCAGAAGCAGCAGTGCAAAAAGTAGCATTAATTTAAGAATAACGTAAAAAATGAATGGACATTTGAAATTAATGTGTATCGGTTTGTTTAATTTTCTTAGGCAAAATTGTAGTTTTGGATGTACAAAATGTGTACTTGTGTAATTATCTACAGTCTCAGTCCTGACTTGAACAAATGCACAATTCTGGTTTAAGAAGATGCACATTAAGGGGATTATTTATCAAAATTCGAATTTATTTCACGATTCAAAGGATTTTACTTTGATCAAAAAAAGCTTAGAAAAGTGATGGGGAAGGTCCCCATAGGCTAACATTGTACCCCGGTAGGTTTAAACTGCCGAAGTATGTCGTTTTTTTAAAGAGACAGTACTTCGACTATCGAATGGTCGAATAGTCGAACAATTTTTATTTCGAATCGCTTGAGTCGAAGTCGAAGGTCGTAGTAGCCTATTCGATGGTCGAAGTACCCAAAAGAAAAAAAAAGTTTTTTTCATTCGAATCCTTCACTTGAGCTTAGTACTGTAAATATGCCCCTAAATGTTGGGTTATTTGATTATAATGGAGTCTATTGGAGACTGTTTTTCCATAATTCTGAGCTTTCTGGATAATGGGTTTCCGGATAATGGGTCCCATACCTGTACTACATCCAAATTCGCCTTGGTAAACAAATTGCATTTTTGACTTTGGCAATGATTCATTGTGTAAGCAGTATTCCAAACAAGTATGCCAGCGCTGAGTGACTGTATGTCAGATACTGTATGCTATAAATGGGTAATGTGCAGAGAGTGAGAGAGGCCATCATCTATAATTAATGCTTTTGGAGGAAAGGAGATGGCTACACCGGGCTGGCTCTCGGCATCAAAGAAACCTAAAAACTATGGAGCTATTAAAAAGCTTTATCTTTGAGAGTTTGAGCTATAGCTATATCAGTCAGCAAATTTTGAAGGCACTGGGGAAATGTGAATGTTTAGCCTAGTGGAATTTAAAATCTGTTTAATCTTCTAACAAGTAAAGTACTACTGTATATACAGTACATTTCAATATGTAATATATTTGGCATATATTGAATTTGTTAAATGCTGCTCTGCTTAAAGGAATAGTTCAGTGTAAAAATAAAAACTGGATAAATAGACAGGATGTGCAAAATAAAAAAATGTCAAAATTATTTTGACAAGCGTCAATTTTGACGCCCGCGACAAATTTTATACGCCCGCCTATTTTGTCCCAATGCATTAAAGTCAATGGGCGTCCGAATAATTTTGATGCACAATTTTATGCACAAATTTTTTTGACATGGCGGGTTTTTCACCGGGGAATTTTCGCCACAGGTTTTCAAATTTATTCGCCAGCACCGAAACATTGAAATCTAGCGCGAATTTACACCTGCCGAATTTATTCGCCCATCATTATTTATAACCCTTAAATACTAAAGCTTATTATGCGAGAAGTAAATGTTTAAAGGATAAATAAACCCTTTTTTAATCTCTGAAATCACTCTTTACAGCCCCCAAAAAACATACCTTCCTCCCTATATTCAGTTTTATTTCAGTTTTATTTTCTTACAAGCACCTCAACCACAGCATTTTTTAAATACTTGTCTATTGTGAAGTCCCAACCCCTTTTGCTTTCTGATTTCAGAGATTAAAAAATGACCTGCAGTTGAGGTGCTTGTAATAGAGAAAATAAATAAAACTAAATGCAAGGAGAAAAGTATGTTATTCTATGGGCTGTTTAGAGTAAATGTAGGGAATTTTAAAATAAATAACGTACTTATTCATTTTAAATAGCTTATTTATCCCTCCTCTCCCAGTGATTTAGACTTTACTTCTCCTTTAAAATGTTTCATTGGAAAATATTTCCATAAATAAACCCCTATTCTATATAGAACCATTGCTGAAATCATGTATCCCAAATTCTTAGAAATAGAGATGCACAAATAAGGTAAGAAGACTTCAACATGGGGAGGCCCATTTATCATAGGTCGAATTTCAAATTCATGAGAATACTTTTAGTATGTTATGGAATGACCAATTTGATTCAACTCTTCAATTGGCCTTCATTATTTATTATTTAGCATTTAATTATTTGCATTCTTCTTCTTCTGACTCTTTCCAGTTTTCAAATGAGGTTACTGACCCCATCTAAAAACAAATGATCTGTAAACCTACAAGTGTATTGTTATTGCTACATTTTATTACTCATCTATCTATTTTGGCCCCATCCTATTCATATTCCAGTCTCTTATTCAAATCGCTGCAT
The DNA here is from genome assembly GCF_017654675.1 of Xenopus laevis. NCBI lineage: Eukaryota > Metazoa > Chordata > Amphibia > Anura > Pipidae > Xenopus > Xenopus laevis. Next base: position 78,468,424 of record NC_054386.1, read on the forward strand.
GTTGCCTAGCAGCCAGATTGCTGAAATTGTAAACTAGAGATCTGCTGAACATAAAGCTAAATAATGCAAAAAACACAAATAATAAAAAAAATTATCTCAGAATATCATTCTATACATCATACTAAAATGTAATTCAAAGATGAACACCCACTTTAAATGCTCTAAAAATGGTGCAGAGTAGGGATGGGCGAATTTTTTCGCCTCGTTTCGCCGAAAAAATGACGCCCATAGACTCGTATGGCAGCGTGCGTCAAAAAAAAAAGTCGCGCGTCAAAACAGTTTCGCCGCGCGACAAATTTTTTTTTTGACGGGTCAAATTCGCCCATCCCTGGTGCAGAGTAAATTGGTACTCTGGAATACCCATAAACAGTATGTTGGTTACCAAAATCAGTACATAACATTTTTAGATAGAAGTCTTGCAAAACATTTTATTCCTTAAGGGTCTGGAAAGGGTTGGAAGCTGAGGCCTGCTAAACAGGAGTTGCTGTCCCACAGGCCATCCTTCTGAAAAGAAAAGTGTCTTCCCTCCACCATCTTCAAAACAAGAAATAAATGAAAAACTGGAAGCTGGAGGGGGCTTTGCAGGGGGGGCCCAGTTCAATGCTGAACCTACACAAACTAAGGGGCGAATTTCGAGTTCATGGGAGTTATTTAAAACTCCCATAAACTCCCATGAACTTGAAATTCAACCAATCAGAATTTATTATAAAATTTGAATTTTTCAAACTCGGGTGAATAGAATCGACCCAAAATTTTAATTGAATTCAAATTGAATTCAAATCAAATTCGATTCAAGTTTTTCTCCGAAAGGCTGCAAACAACTCCAAATTGATCCCAGGACATCTTCCATAGGCTAAAACAGCAATTCGGCAGGTTTTAATTGGCGAATAGTCGAATTTGAGTTCTTAAAGGGCCAGTGTAGGATAAATCTCAAAAATTCTAAAAAAAACTCAAAAATTCTAATTTTCACTTCGACCCTTGATAAATCTGCCCCTAAAACGAATGCATCATCAAGGCCCTAAAGGCACAAAATACTTAAGGATCCCTATACTTACCACCCAGTAGTTGAGTATAAGGACTGCACCTGCTGTCTCATGCTATTATATCTCTTTGCATTTAGCATCTGCACCTAGTTATTGTACAGCCTTATAAGTCTATACTACAGCTTTACAACTTTTTATTCTACAGAGTTTGTAGCAGAAAATATTGAGATAAATAACCCCCTTAATGTGAAGACGACAAATCGAAGGTCACAGAGAAATTGATACTTTCGCTGTAGCATATTTGCACTTGGCTGTTGTCTGAAACATACAGTATTTAGTGCTACCCTATGCAACCTGCATATTTTAAAATAGAAATGTCATAGCTACAGTATAATTCCAAGCTATATTGACTACTTAAAACATTTTCCACATTTTTCTAAGTTTTTGATGTGCTTGTTAGGTAAATCGTTTATTAGGTAGCTCCATCAACCCAACATTTTTGCAAAAAAAAACAACGCAATTCTTCTACCTGCAGCTGTCTGAACAAGTTTATCACTGAACGGATGTTATGATCTATTGCCCAAGTTTAAATTCACTCAGTGATAATAAATGACGCACCTGACCCATCCTGAAAACAATTTATTAGGTAATTGTTGGTTTGGCTGCAGTAGGAAGGGAAATCTTGGGTCCAATCACCTGTTAAGAATTATTGGTTGCTATATGTTACTGCTCCTGGGCAAACGTAGTGCATTTTATTACATATCGGGGTTTGTTGTGCACTGTAACTTGTAGAAATTAGAGATAAGCATTTTTCAGCATGTGTTTTGGATTACAATGGCGCACTGAAAAAATTCAGCTCTCCCTCATCTATCGAAGGATCTCTCCAGGCACCATGTTTGGAAGAAACATGGCAGACTTTTTTATGTTGTATGAAAAACATAGAAAGCTTGCATAGTAAGCTTCTCTAACAAGGTATACAAGATCAATAACAAGATATAAATATATGCATATGCTATTGCCTCAACCGCAATCTAATTTCGCCATTTACTTGCATTACTGCAAAATGTACCGTTTTGCAGTTTCCATGGTTCCACAAATTTTCAGTGAAGCAAAATGGGCCAGTTGCACACATCACTAGTGAAAATATTATTAATAAAAATACAACTACTGTGTTTAATCAAATTTTAACCTATAAAAAAAGTTTTCCTTTGATAAATGCCTACTTAAGGCAAATTATTGCCACTCCTGGTTTCATCCTGTAGTGAATTGAACCTTTTTGTGAAAATATCAGTTTGTACAAATGTAACCCTAACTTATATATATAAGTAATCCTTACTGGAGGCAAAACAAGCAAATTGGTTATATTTAATGTTTAAATTATTTTTTAGTAGGCTTAAAGGATGGTGACCCCAGGTCCCAAGCATTCTGGATATCAGGTCCCATACCTGTACAAAAAATAGAATTTTGTTGGAGGGATAGAATACACTTTGAGGCAATTTCATACATCTAAATATCTTCTAAAAAACTATTAATGGATTGCTATAATCTTATATATACCGTATATATGCGAGTATAAGCCGTCCCGAGTATAAGCCGAGGTACCTAATTTTACCTCCAAAAACTGGGAAAGCTTATTGACTCGAGTATAAGCCTAGGGTGAGAAATGCAGCAGCTTCTGGTAAGTTTCAATCAAAAAATTGAGGGTTTCTGCTCCCACTGGAGGTGCCGGCGTCTCGTTTATGGATGCCGGCGACCACTCTTGGACGCCAGCGAATATTGTTGGCGACTATTCTTAGGCGCCGGCGACCGTTTTTGCGCTTGACCCGAGTATAAGCCGAGGTAGAGTTTTTCAGCATATTTTGGGGGCTGAAAAACTCGGCTTATACTCGAGTATATACGGTAGGTGTATGTAGAAAGGGATTGAAATACAATATATTTCCAGTTCAGAGATACTAATCCATTACCATTTGGGAAGTAACAGTTGCCACAAAATCGTGAAGAAGCAATTCATTATTAATGTTCTATTCTTTATGTCTGTCGTTTTCTCTGAATCAAAATAATAGAATTGCTCTTTAGAACAGCCGACATAAATCACATTGCTATAGCTAAATCAGGACGGAGGACCTTGTAATAAACTGTCATATGCTGTGGAACACTCACAGCACAGCTATCGATTTAGCCAGCATCCTTCAAAACGCTGGGCAGGTATTGCTCCAAGATTACTGGGAATGGGTGTGCTGCTATTTCTGATGAGTGGCAACAAAAGATTAGCAGAATATAATCAGCACAGCAAACCTGGACAGAAAATGAAACCCCTAAGGAAAAAGTAGCCAATAAATCAGATTCCTAATTACCCAATTTATATTCTAACTATAATGATTATAGCATGCACAAATAGTGCAGATATGTATCTCTGCTAGAATGGTCAGGCTACCTCTCTCTTCCATTCTTTATGCCTGGATATGTCACTGATTGCTTTCTTGGATTCGTCTGAGCTGAAATCAAATCATATTCAAGCACTCTTAGCCTCTAATTTACAATAATATTAGTTTCCATCAGGGCAGAATAAGGCAAGGCTATTTAATGCAATTCTGCTTGAGTAAGCTGCCAGCATAATGTCAGTGTTTTAGGATCAGCCTTTATAAACTGGTTATACATGCCATACTACTACCTTATATCTATATGCTAGTTGTCATACCCTTACCCCTACAACTATAGGTCCTGCACTCAAGACTCAACTAAAATTCTTAAAATCATAGGTCATGTTTAAAAAAAATAGAGTTGTACATAAATATGTGTAATGTTAACTTCAGCCTAGTAAGTAGCCTAGTGTTAACCTTTCCTATTGTGCAGAATGAATAATGAAGGCAAATATCTGATTGGGTAGCTATGACTTACCAACCACCATCTTGTTTTATAATGCAGTTTTAAACTGATCAAAAGATCATGTTACAATAGGTCTAACTAAAACCGTTATCCAAGAGAACAAAATTGGCATTATTTCCTAAAGATACGCAGTGAGATAATATTGGTAAACTTTGGCAGTCTGTTTAGTCAAGATATTTTTCGAAGGCAAACATGCAGTTAAGAGAAAACATATTCACAACGACAGATTTGGAGTAAGAAGTATAAGGAGTAAATTTATTAAAAATCCTTATGGATAGATCATTTCCAATTGATCCATAATTATTTGAGGCTTCATTAATGACAATAACAATTTAACAGTTGAACCAGAACAATTCTCAATTAATCTAATTTAGGTCTAGTCCCTATTGAAACATGTCTACAATTCATATGCAGCTGATATCAATCAATGTTAATGGTAATCAAACGAACAGCGACAAAAAAATCTAGAAACGTTGCCCATAACCTACTACGGATGCATTAGAGCAGATCAGTTGTTCTTTTGGGGGTCTGAGATACTAAATCCCTAAAAGCTACAGACAATGACAAGTAATGGTTTTGATTGGCTAGGAACCCTGTAAGATTTTCCATTTAATCTAGGATATATTAGATACTAAAATTTTTCTCTGGTTAAACCACACCTTTTAAGATAAAGGAGGTGCAACAATATATCAGATGCTCTTCCCTGGGAGTCCTCTACAATACATTTTAGAAAGTAGTTGTGGATAACAATTCAATTGCCAAATAAAGAGGATGTGGTTAGAGAACACAGAGTAAAACTACTGCAAAAATGTGGCTTCTCAGGATACAAGCAATTCACTCAAAAAATTAGAATAAGAATTTTAATATGTCTATCGTGTTTTTCAACAGAGACAAATCTGGTAAAAGAGGGAGGAAAATTATTGAATCTATAAATTAATAACATGGCAGATATTCTTCTGTTTTGGGGTTTTATTTTTCATTTGTTTTATTTTCCTTTGTATATGCAGGTGTAGGACCAACTTTGCAGAACGCTTGGGACCTGAGGTTTTCCAGATAAGGGTACTTTCAGTATTTTAGATCTCCATGGCTTAAGTTAATTAAATTATTCAATTATTTATTTAAGCCCAGTAGGATTGTTTTGCCTCCAATAAGGATTTGTTATTTCTTAGTTGGGCTCTAGTAAAATGTACTGTTTAATTATTAGAGAAAAAATAAGGCATTTTTTAAAATGTGAAATGTTTGATTAAAAGTTAGAGTATGGGAGATGGGCTACCCATAATTCAGAACTTTCTGGATAACAGGCTTCCGGATAATGGATCCCATACCTGTTTACATACTTTTATTTCTTTAATTGAATGCATCCTTTTCAGTTACACCATTATCCATTTATATCCAATTTGTGGTTCTATTTTTAATTCAGTTTATGTTTCTAAAAATGATCTTTCATCATAGAGGTCACTTCGCCTGATTATATTCTTTCCAATAGTGCTATTGTGTGTATTTAATAAACATAATTCTAATATGCTAATTCTAATAATGCTTTTAATACACACTCTCATAAGCTAGATTTGTTTTAGTAACGTGTGGTGGGTGTTTCCCTTCTGTGTGTTGCAATGGTTTGGCCATAGCTGTGCAAGCAAGTGATTCATGACGTGCAAGTAACATAGGTGCAACACACACATGGGGGCACATTTACTAAAGGGCAAAGTGACTAATGCTGATGATGATTCGCCAGCGTGACGTCATTTCGGCGATTTACTAATGGGTGCAGGCGTCACTTGGCTAGCGAAGGAGATAGGCGCTAGCGCTGCTTCGCACTCGAACGCCAGATGAATTTTCGCTGTGGCGAATGGATGTAACTAAGATGCGGATTTTACTGAATGTTACCTCTTTCGCCAGACTTGCCTTCGCCAGCTCAGACCAGGTGAAGTGCAATGGAGTGCATAGGACTTCCTCAATTTTTAGTGGAATCATTTTCCAAAAAACCACTGGCGTCTTTTCCTTTTTTCAGAGTGATAGCCTGCAAAAGTGCTTAAAATTTTTTTGGGGTAACTGGGTTCCCCCATACATTTTCTAACATATGGAACACAAACTATGCAGTGGGCTCATGTGTAGGGCATTATAACAACTCTATTTTCTTTATTTTCCCTGGACTTGTGTAATGTAATGTATTTGCTGCAACATATATGTCCATTAAACGTTATAATTTCCTGCCGTATGCAAATTAGCCTGAGCGAAGACCTCTAACGAAGTTGTGCTAGGCATAATTGAACGCTAGCACATCTTCGAATTGATTGCCAATGTAACACTAGCAAAAATTCGCCAGCGTTCGGGGCCCTGGACGCAAGTTTGCATTTTAGTAAAATAGCATTGTCTGAGCAAATTTTCGCAAGGTTAGTTAGTTTCCCCAATGGAGTCTGAAAATATCACAGAAGGCAGTTTTTAATGCCATAGTACTTTGCACCTTGCACCTAATACAGCAAAGCAAGCTCAACCAACAGTGTAGTGCAAGGCACAGGGTTAGAAGACGGTATACACAAGTAATTCTGTGAATAGAGTTTTAATGGATGCCCCTAAGTCTGTACTTTGAACTTCACCTTTGGATCCTCAATAAGCCCTAATGTAGTTACAAGAAAAAACAAGTACTTACTGATGTGTACAAATATCCTTCACTGTTCATGGCCAAGTATAGTTTCGTTTGAACACCTTGAATAGCCACCACTCGTAAACCAACTGGTATAAGGTTGAACATAGCTAAAGAAAAGGAAAAAAACTAGTTACAGTAAGAACATTGCAACAATCCCACAAATCCTCCTTCTATCGGCAAATTATTTACAAGGATTATAGATGGCATAGAAATATACAGTACTGGTGCATCTACAATAATGAATTATTTAATTAATTAATTTAACACTCTCCAACCATACATTAAACTCACTAGATAATGTACATTTTGTAAAAACTAAAGATATTCTTAAATCCAGACAAGCATTTGTACAGCATTATGCTGTTATTTTCAAATGTTTATGGTCTGCCAGCTATTGCTTACAAGATGCTGGAGGGTTATATTATGAAAGCTCAATGATGCTTTTCTTTTCTACATACGCCTTTTGGCCCCCAATGGTCTATTTACTCCAGGGGTCCGTTTACTTAACCTCTGCTTACTTCACCACATTCTCTAGTAAAGGTGCCTTGATGTTCCCTGCAAGTAGCAGCAAGTTGGAAGGATAATGTAGGGGCACAAATGGGTTTTGTGAAGAGCATCAGTGCAGGCTCAGTTTTGCATCCAAACTAGTACTCTTCCAAACTAGTGCTCTTCCAAACTAGTACTCTTCCAAACTAGTGCTCTTCCAAACTAGTGCTCTTCCATACATTTAAATGTACTGCAGGATTATATAGTATTGCTAGTAATATAATTTTAGATGCACAGTGGATCCTCATGACCTAAGTTAGAAAATAGAGACTGCGGCTGACTGAACTGAAACCAGTAGCAATGACATAACAAATTCTAATATCGCTAGTAGGGTAGAGTGGAGGCCCTCCCATTGGGGCTGTAGAAAGTGTTAGAAGTTGTTTAGCACAGTTTGACTGTATTTCACTTTGCTACAGCAAAGTTGTATCTGTAACACTGATTATGAATTTTGCACCATTAAGGGGGGAGTGGAAGCCTAAAACCTATATGCTAGGGGTCTAATCAATGAAATATGCTTGCAAGTAAGAAACTGAAATGCATTTCAAATGGAGAGAAGCTCCTATGGGTTAAAAAGTGTAATTATTCATGACTCTTGATGAATGTTTCTAGAATTGTTGTTGTAACTACTGAGCACATGCTTTCTGGTCTCTGGTTGTTGAAAGTGGTTACTGTGCTAACAATTAGAAAGGAATTTGTTTGCATTGCTAAAAGGATGTATATACTTTTGTTGCATACCACAAACTGTTCTACAAAGAGTGAAGGGAAACTGTTCATTTTGTATAAATGGTGATTTATTTATATTATTCCTACAGAGGAAAAGTGCTACTTGTTAAGCTAAATGTACAGGTAGCTCGGGCTAAATCAGTGTGTGTTTGTGTCGCTCCTTTGTGTGTTCCCTGCTCTGATACTGCAGTGCAAACACACATTTGCTTACACACATATGAAGTGCTATGCTTAGTACAGCAGGGAATGGCTTCCCCAGTGACTACTCAAAAGAGACTATTGCTTGGAGTTGGAGATAGCACCTTGATGGATGCAGCCACTTCAGAGCTTTGTAACACGTTTTGACCACAATTACTTTAATAAAACCCCGTCCCACATTGATGGATTATCTCCTTTGCTACTCCATGAGAGACTAATAGGCAATTATCTCTAAAACGAGAACATAGTACTTTTGCTGAGAGTGGTATTACAGAGAAAAAAAGTCTATGGAGTTGCAATTTCATTAGAAACATCTTCACTTCCAAAAAGACATGTAAACAGTGGACACTATGGGGTTTTTTTTTTATCAAAGTCCAAATTTATCCCAGTATTTTCTGAAAAAAGCTCCGACCAAATCTGCACAGGGTTTTTGAGCTTTTTTATTAATACACTTTCCTGAAAAAATGTTTGTGGGAAAAAATCATGAAAAATCCAATTTTCACGTTTTTTTTTTTCATCCAATTTTCACAATTTTTTTCAGGTTTTTCACCCAAAAACCCCAAAAACTTTGGGGTATTGCACGAAACCCAGCGCACATTAAAAAATCATTGGGACTTCTCCCATTGACTTACATGCAACCTCGACAGGTCTGAGATGTGGAATTTTCTGATTCTGACTTTTTCATCCTTTGGGTTTAATAAATTGCTAACAATTTGTGATTATTTTAAAAGTCCGATTATATATATATATATATATATATATATATATATATATATATATATATATATATATATATATATATAAAAATCACTAACTTTTCGTGATTTTTGCATTCGTAGTTTAGTAAATAACCCCCTATGTGTGGGTGAAGACATGCTCTTTGATATATTGCAATATAATCAAGTGTACATCTGTGGATCTCCATGGAAATAACTTTTGATTTGTTAGCTAACAATGTCCTCCGCTTGCCTTCATGATCTCTACCATTTAGCCCACAACACAGACTGTTTGTTATGAATTTATGGCTTAAATATTGATAATTTGTTCTGATTTCATACCCCTGAAGCTGGTACAGATATCTGCAGAGGTGGTCAAGAAAACAGACACCAAGACCAACAAATACACTGATCTCCCATAATTGAGAAGCTTGAGCACTACTTACTGGCACTGCTTTCCTCCTCCTTTGCTCCATCGATTGTGCCATCTGGTTGCAACTGCAAGTGGTACCCTTGCCTGCTGTAGAGTTTAGTTACTATTCCTTTGAGTTGAGGTTCTGCAAGGAAACAGATAACAGATACATACATGAGACCTTTCTTATTTCTTGTCCTTTTGTGATTCAAATGCATTCCAAAACATGGAAAGTAAGATTTTTTTTCATTAATTATGACTTATCTTCATATTTGTGTCAACACAAAAATCATATACATGCATGTCATATTAATAGGGAAATGAAAGCCAAATGAACATTGGTTAAAGCACATGGCTGGTTTATCATTGGTCACATTCAGTTGGCCAGTGCAGTTTAAGTTACACAGATCTTAACGCTCAAGCCGCTAACTTTTTAAGGAGCTATGCCTTCTCCAAGTCCTCCCTGATATAGCAGGTGGTTACCCAAAGCAACACATACATATAGAGCAACTGGAAATTCAGTACACTATATGGCATTACACTGTTACTTTGCCGTGATCAAAGGGAAGGGGGGAGGTAGAGGGTTGAAGTAATTTGAAGGTGCAAATTGAATTATTTATGTGTTCTTTATGTCAAACAGTACAACATACCTACCAAAACCAATAATCATTTATGATCAGGGGTTAGTTCCCCATTACAACTGAATTTGTGGTGGCCACCACTAAATGCAACTTAAAAAAAAATCAAAAAGGTAATATACCAATTTGAAAAAATATTTTTGCACTGAAATTCAAGGGACTTTTCTTTTGGGGATGCCAAACTGCTGGCTTATTTAAACATTTAGAGAACCTCATGGTTGTGAAACTGAAAGCTACTGAGATAAAAGCTCTCCGTGTAACATACACAGAATATCTCTGCTTTACAAACCCTTCAATATGTAACCTGGCCATGGCACACGTCCAGAGTTTACTACAGTACACTACAGTACTATATGTGTGTGTGTAAAAATCATTAAACCAAAATTGTTACTTTCACTTAGATATCCCAATAATTCAATATGTTAATTATTAACCCCTATGCTGTTTAGTCAAGTCCCTAAGAAAAAGAAGTTTTCATACATGGCATTATCAAATAAAATAAATTAATTAAATTTTATATATATTTTATATATATCAAGATAAATATGGGTCTTTATGGAAGAGATATGGAAGACGGACACAAGGGACTTTACTGTACATGAAAAAGGTCTGTATGCATGTACTGTATATAGACTATATGAATGAGACTTTTTATTCCCATATAAAAATGTATTTTCTTTCTGCAACATGCATCAAGGCAGTCACTGCATACAGTATATGTATTATTGACCGACACAAATTGCAGGGCATCTGCTATAAAACATGTCTTTTTTTCATGTATATGCAGTAAAATGTTCTAAGTTATGTCATGATTATATTTCTCCATTTCTGTTTCTCAATTTCTTAACATCCCCGTCCATATGAGCCAGCAGATAATTTATTGATGCACAGTTTCAGACAAGTCTCCACACATTTCTCAGTAACATTCTCTCAGGTATTAAGGTAAGCATGCTGGGAATTATTAATCAGCTATTGGTATAACACTATTCTTGGACAAGAGACATGATAAAATATGACATGATCAATGAATCGCACAGACAACAAATGACTATAAATACACCATCGAACCTGGTCGTCTTCGCCTTCTCTTCTTTGAGCCAAATAGTTTGACCCGAGAAAAGAGGTTGAGTTTGTTTTTCTCGCAGTTTCCTTTGCTCTTGCTGGGGCTGCTTACGCATTTGCATGCATTGGATTTTTCCCTTTCCCGGGCTTGTCTCTTCTGCCTAATCAGAGAGCTGGCAATGGCCGCAGCCATGGCTACTGTTTTATTTTCCAAAAAAAAAATCCAAGTGAGCTTGTCAGTTAATATTCTGTAGGTTCAGGTATTTAGATTTAATCACAACTTTCCCTTCTGGTTGGAAAGAAGCGGACATGCAGGCAACCAGTATTGTTCTGTTGTCAGTAGAAGTAAATCATGAATCCCTCTTGAGTAATCCCAATTGCCTTATAGTAAGGTGGATTGCTACAGTCACATCCAAGTCACTTCTTGTCTTCATAAATATTTAAAACTTTTCCCATTCCTGCCTTCGTGCTTACCCGTCAAGATGCCTTTATATTGACTAATACACTGGTCCTTTCTTCTTCCAATTAATAGCTGCTCCAAGTCTTAAAGGAAAAACACAGAACACCTTTGCAGTATGGATTTAACCTCAGTAAAATAATGCAGTGTTTTTTTCCTCTTGTAAGCCCTCATCACTGATACAGCTCACGTCTGGCTTTCTCAAGTGATGCATCTTAGTTTTCTTAGCCACGCTGCTTGCATTTGATAGAAAATTCCCCCTTTCAGGATTCCAAGAAAATAGTGTGCAATGCAGTAAGCGAGGCAGTCTTCCCAGACACTTGTAACTGTGTGTGTGTGAGAGAGAAATGCAGATGGCTTGATCCCCTCCTTTTCCAATGAGAAACAGAAAAAGCTCTGACCAGTCTGCTATTGTGTGTCATCTGAAAACATCTGGTTACTTTTAGAGAGAGAGCAACAAAAGCGTTTGCAGATCAGTCCTTTCAATTGTTGATTGGAGCCTTCTATGGATTTATATTGCAGCCATTCTTATCTATGCAGAGGTTTGGCATAGCAGGTCCGGATGAGCTGCGTGTTGATAAAGGGAACTTGCTCTGAAGAGCCATCTCCCGGAGAGAGAAAGGTAGTTTGAATTAATTACTCAATCACTCTTTCCTTGCCAGGACAACATAAAGAGAGGCAGATAACTTTGGCATGTGATCTGATCCATAACTGCCAATTTGGATACATTTTCACATTCTAGAAATTTAATCTCAGTTGGCCTTTGCCTTTTCTATAACCAATCATTTAGAGGCAGAGTTGGCACAGGTTAGTGATGGGCGAATCTGACCCATTTTGCTTCGCCAAAAATTTGTGAAACTGTGAAAGTTTGCCAAAATGCATTGAAGTCACTTGCACGTCCCTCTATACTTTCTTATATATATATATATATATATATATATATATATATATATATATATATATATATATATATATATATATATATATATATATATCAGTACTTTGTACTTGAACCTAACTAAGATATAATGAATCCTTATTGGAGGTAAAAAAAAAAATCCTATTGAGTTTCTTTAATGCTAAAATGATTTTCTTAGTTGACCATTATGGAGATCCAAATTATAGAAAGACCAAAAAAGAGAGAACCCCAGGTCCCAAGCATTCTGGATTCCATTTTCCATTCCTGCATATGTTTAACCTCCTGAAACTTCTGTATTCTGTAAAGAGCAATCACTTAGGAAATAGGTGATTAAACTGTTTGTCAAAAATATTTCATGCCTTAATAATACACAGTAAAAATATTTTCCATTCCTCCACTATACCCAGTTTTCTAAATGGACATCTGCATTTTATTATATGTCATTTGCATTCGATGTTCACTCTTTAAAAAACTCAAAAGTCCAAACTATTCCCGAATTAAATATCTTTGAAGGCAAAAGGGAAAAAGACTAAAAGACAGTAGGGGCAGTAGGGATAGGCAAATTTTTTCGCCTTGTTTTGCAGTGGAAATGACGCCCATAGACTTTTATGGTGTCTTAAGTCAAAAATATTTTGCCGCACATCAGAACATTTTTGACGCCCATAGACTTTAATGTGCGTCGGCGACATTTCGGCAAAATTAAATGGTTCCATCCCTAACTGGGGTAGATTTATCAAAAATCAAATGTGATTTTTTTTTTCATGTTTCAAATTTTTTTGCACCCAAACTCACACATTTGAGTTATATTTTTCGAAACTCAAACATTTGAGTTAATAAGCAAGTTAATAAAAATTAGTTTTATCCCCAAACTTGATCAATTTAAGTTTTCGAAACATAAATTTGATCAGTTTGAGTTTTTTTGGGACATGAACTCTATAATTAAAGTTTATTCCCTGTCATTTTTCATTCAAGTTTTTGATGTTTGTATTTTTCCATAAACACGCATACATTAGAAATTCGAGTTTATCCGAGGAAGAACCCTCACACAACTCACAAATTTGATTCTTGATAAATATGCCCCTAAAAGCATTATATCCCCCATTCTTCTACATACAACTGCAGTACTGTGGGCCCCCTATTATTTCAAGGTCCAGGGCAATTTATACTATTTGTACACCTCTGATCTGTTACCAGTTAATTTGTTTGCCTCTATAGACCTATATAGTCATATTTTCAAGCAACTTCACAGCAGTTTGAGGCATTGTTCCAGCTATATCATTGTTTGGACACAGCACTGGGTATATAATCATTTTGGGTGAAACTGAACATATTATTAATCAGCGTATATGGTGATGATGAATCCAATGAGCGGCTTGGGCTACATGAGTACACATTGAAAGGAAGCTGAGCAATTCTGGAGCCCTGCAAATGAATTAATTGTACAGGGAAGAAACACGTGCCAGTGCAAAAAGAGCATTTAAGAGTTTGTCAACCATTTCTATGGCAGCTCAGTAACACGGGCAAAGCTATTTGGAGTTTCAAAGCAATTGCGACCACCTCCCAACACTGTTTGGACCAAATGAGCTAAAGGAAGAGGCAGCCACGCTGCTATCATAAGTCAAATATTACAGTGAAAATAACCTGCATGCAGATGGGTATGATGGGATGTATCATAGATTCCGTCTCAGATAAGTATGTGAACATTTCATTGGCTTTACAGATGTCAGGTTTGACATAGTCTACGTTGATTTCTATCAAGTAAAAGGGACATGTTTCACCAAACTGTCTTTTTCTTACCTGTATATTCATTTTAATTCTATCAGCCCTGTCAGAAAATATTACATTGTATATATGTTCTGGCATGCTCTGTCAAATAAGAGAAAGTTGCAAGATTTGCAGGAACAGTATATCAAGCTATGTGTCAGTGACATGATGAACAGGAGGATCCAACACTGGAGACCACAACACACGAAGACATAAACGTCACTACAACAATGTCCAACACACATCATTTTGGAGTTGTGATCTAAAATGTAGGATTATACTGTATAGGAAATAATTTAATGATGTAATATAATAGTACAGGCATGGGATCCGTTATCCGGAATACCGTTATCCAGAAAGTTCAGAATTATGGTAAGCTTGTTACCCATAGACTCCATTATAATAAAATAATCTAAATTTTTAAAAATGATTTCCTTTTTCTCTGAAATAATAAAACAGTAGCTTGTACTTGAGCTTTGAGAGCTCAGTGTATAAACCCCTTGGGGCCTGGCTCACTCTCATTTGTGTAAGAAGCTAATGAAAACATTATAACATAATGTAATGTAATTAGGGATGCACCAAACCCACTATTTTGGATTAGGCCGAACCCCCGAATCCTTTGTCGAAAGATTTGGCCGAATACAGAACCGAATCCTAATTTACATATGCAAATTAGGGGTGGGAAGGGGAAAACATTTTTTACTTCCTTGTTTTGAGACAAAAAGTAACGTGGTTTCCCTTCCTGCCACTAATTTGCATATGCGAATTAGGATTCGGATTCATTTCGGCCGGACAGAAGGATTCGGCCGAATCCTGCTGAAAAAGGCTGAATCCTGGCCAAATCCTGAACCAAATTCGGTGCATTCCTAAATGTAATAGTACAGGTATGGGATCCGTTATGCGGAATACCGTTATCCAGAAAGTTCCGAATTATGGTAAGCTGTTACCCATAGACTCCATTATAATCAAATAATACTTTGTCTCTGAAATAATAAAACAGTAACTTGTACTTCATCCAAACTAAGATATAGTTAATCCTTATTGGAAGCAAAACCAACCTATTGGGTTTATTTAATGTTTACATGATTTTCTAGTAGACCTAAGGTATGAAGATCCAAATTATGAAAAGCCCCGTTATCCGGAAAGCCCCAGGTCCTGACCATTCTGGATAATAGGTCCCATACCTCTATATATATTTCTTGATACACTGTATATAATATAAGCAGTCAACCAGGGTAAAGGTAGACCTACAAGACTGGAGCAATTAAAAATAAAAACAGGCTAGTCTTTTAAAGAACGCTTGAACAATCGACTGAAAAATATTAAGTAAGGACAAAACTCTTCTTATAGGTCACTGGGAGAGAATGCAGTGGTTCTCAATGAGCGGAATGTAATTGGTATCCATACTGGAAACTCTTGCTTTGCTCCTTATTTGGTAATTGTCTGTGCTTAATAAATCAATCGGGATGTCTGTCTTTCTGACATACAAGTTTCATTTTCTACACATTTCCTTCTTCTGCAGCTGGAGCACAGACCGATCGGTATCCTGATTAGTTTAATAGGATCTTTTAAAATAAGGGGTTCCTTTTTACGCAATAAGTTATTAATGTATGTATGAGTGGAGCTAGTATGCATCACCTTAAATATGTAAAGGGCTTTATTACTGAACAATTATGGACTATGGAAACAATTGATGCTAGGGTAAGGGTTTCATTGCTGAATAAACCATAATTGCCTACTAGAAAGAAACATACTTCTAGGTTTCAAGATAATTTGATCACTGGTTAGGCATTCCAACTGACTCTCCAAGAACCTGAATCATCAGGCATGGTGCAAGTGCAGGACAAGAGGCACAGGCATAGGGAAAGGTAATAATAAAATAACTATTCTGAGGGGCTCAAAAATAAAAGTTGACAGTGGTCACTGTCCAGTATATGTCAAATGAGCAAGTGAGCTTGGCATGATATATTGGGGTAATCAATTTTTTTCATTGCTCTTCAATATACTGTAGCTGTTGTTTTCAATAATATAACTTTAATAGGAATGCCCTTTGTACATTTCCATGGTCGGTGTTTGTTTCTGACTTTACAGGTAGCATTAAACCTGCTCAGAGCTACATTTATGGAAGACACTTTCTTGGAAATGGCATGTTGGATTACTTGGAAACAAACATTCAGCAGCACTATTCTGTTCCATTCAGCTTTATCACTTGGCCCTAGAGGCTAATAATACTCTTAAAATGAATTTTACATATTTTTCTGAATAGAATATAGCAATTTCTTAAAGGGATACTGTCATGGGAAAAACATTTTTTTTTCAAAATGAATCAGTTAATAGTGCTGCTCCAGCAGAATTCTGCACTGAAATCCATTTCTCAAAAGAGCAAACTGATTTTTTTATATTCAATTTTGAAATCTGACATGGGGCTAGACATTTTGTCAATTTCCCAGCTGCCCCAAGGCATGTGACTTGTGCTCTGATAAACTTCAATCACTCTTTACTGCTGTACTGCAAATTGGAGTGATATCACCCCCTCCCTTTTCCCCCCCAGCAGCCAAACAAAAGAACAATGGGAAGGTAACCAGATAACAGCTCCCTAACACAAGATAACAGCTGCCTGGTAGATCTAAGAACAACACTCAATAGTAAAAACCCATGTCCCACTGAGACACATTCAGTTACATTGAGAAGGAAAAACAGCAGCCTGCCAGAAAGCATTTCTCTCCTAAAGTGCAGGCACAAGTCACATGACCAGGGGCAGCTGGGAAACTGACAATATGTCTAGCCCCATGTCAGATTTCAAAATTGAATATAAAAAAATCTGTTTGCTCTTTTGAGAAATAGATTTCAGTGCCGAATTCTGCTGGAGCAGCACTATTAACTTATGCGTTTTGAAAAAAACATGTTTTCCAATGACAGGATCCCTTTAACTGGTTAATACCACAAACTGCCCAACATTATTCACTTGTCAAGCAGGTGTCCTCGTTTCATGACATGGCTGCTTTGCCATACTCACAGTATTGACACGATTGATTATTTTCTAGGAGAGCGCAGTTTGCTTAACACAGTGTCCCAGCAATGTCTTATCGATAAATAACTGGATGGCGTAAGAAAAAAAAAAAGCAGAGGAAGAAGCCTGACGTTTTGCAAAGATAAGAAAGAAGTGGCATGTGTGGGCACTCTAGTCTTTATTACTGGGACCCATGCAAATGTCAGTTCTCTAAATCCCCATAACATTAAAGAGATACTGACACCAGAAATTAAACCTTTTTTACATCTATCATAACAATGTCTTTGCATGCTCTCTATAATTTTGCCATAAAAGTATTTGCAGATGCTTTTACATTGCGCATCTGATCCTCCATATGAAGGGGCTGCCATATTTGTGCAGCTGTAGTCCGATAGCATTAGAAACTCTGACATGTTGAGAAGGGACAGTCAGGTTGGCAAAACAGGTTTAGAAACTTCAAGTAGAAATTACTTACAAAAACAGATCTATCAGTGAAAAATGATCAACATGACCTATAGGTAACTTTTAATGTACATTGATAATTTGAAGTATAATTTGAAGTATAATGGGACCCGTTATCCAGATAACAGATCTTTATGTAATGTGGATCTACATACCTTAAGTCTGCAAGAAAATCTTGTAAACATTAAATAAACCCAAGAAGCTGGTCTGGCTTCTAATAAGGATTAATTATATCTTAGTTTTGGTCAAGTACAAAGTATTGTTTTATTATTACAGAGAAAAAGGAATTCATTTTTATAAATTTGAATTATTTGATTATAATGGAGTCTATAGGAGATGGCCATTCGGAGCTTTCTGGATAACAGGTTTCTGGATACCGGATCCCATAACTGTATTTTCAAACTCCAAATAATGCTTAGATTAGATTCAGTATGATCAACTAGGAAAGCAAATCCATGCTTTAAATAGATGAGTATCAATCAATATCATTGCTGATCAGATTAAATGGAAATGACAGTCACTTATATCTTACTGTGTGGAATCTCAAATTCTACAGGAAGCCCATAAGATTCCCAGTCTGATCCTTAATAAATATACCCTTATATTTAACTTAAAGGAAAACGATATCCCCTGAACAATGTAGGTCTCTATAAAAATATAGTGAATATAACAGCTCATGTGAAAAACCCTGTTTCATGTAAATAAAACTTTATCATAATAATATAATTTTCTAGTAGTATGTGCCATTGGGTAATCATAAATAGGAAATTGCCATTTTAAAAAATAAGGACCACCCCTTGGGATCCAAGGATTCACGGTGCACACAAACAAACCATACATGTTAGGTCACATGAGCCAATTAACAGACAGAGTTGTGTCTTTTGCTTCCACACTTCTTCCTGTTACAGTTAGAGTTGTAATATTTCTGGTCAGGTGATCTCTGAGGCAGCACACAGACCATCACAAAATGGTGGCTCAAGGCAAGAGATGTCAAGGGCAATATTTACTTGAACATATATTCCAGTTTGGTAAGATTCTTTAATATGCCACATAGGGGTCCGTTTACTAAAGTGCGGTAAATCTGACTTTAAGTTTCCGCATGTTATCGCTGAGAATATTTTTACGCCAGAATATTCGCAGCGACTAAGTTTACTAAACAGCGATGCGCTCAGAAGTCATTGCGATCACTTGCGGTAACTACGTTAAGGAACCAGCTTACGTTAGCGGTAATTTTAGCGAGTTGCGAATTTTCTGGCGAAAAATTACGTTTTTGCGAATATTTATGCTATAAAATAGTCTTGTTTTATGGCGGTTATTATGGCAATTTTTACTGTGACATTTATGGCCAGAAATGCATCTTCAAAACTTATAAACTTTATTGACTGATGATTATACCATACAACAACATCACCAGAGTAATACCAATCAAACATGTCTGCATCATATAAACTCTTCTGCCAATAGAATCATAGGAAATGATACCAGTCAATCTCTTTGCTTCATAGAAATGCACAGTTTAATGTAGCCAATCCCAATGAAACCAAAAAGTGTAGAGGCTGACGAATCCTTGGACTGTGATGCCACTGCCAATAATACGACTCTGAGCTGAAACTGCTGCTGTTGCACCAGATAGAAGCAGAAGCCAAAACATCCTGTCAGCAATAGCTACAGATCTCTCTCCTGTCAGCAAAGAATGATGGGTAAAAAAAAACATTATTATGGGATATTTCCTGCCCCTTGAGAATTTTCTGGCAGAAAAAATACTTTTACGCCACTTCATATGTGGCGGTAAAAGTTTGCGAATATTCTGGCGTTAATTTTGTCTTTAGCACATTTCGCTGTTTAGTAAACCATGCGTTAATGTGTACGTAGCGTTATTTTCAGCAAATGCGATAACTGGCGAACAATTATTCTTGCGCAAGAAAATTCGCAAATTTATATTTACCGCAGGTTAGTAAACTGGCGATAACATATTTGGCGAAAATTCTGTCTATATATTGTGCGAATATTTTTAACGCACTTTAGTAAACGGACCCCTTAATTTGATATAAACTATCTATTGTTCAAGTATTCATTTTGGGGGTATAGTTTTACTTTAACCATCAAAGCAACCCCATATATATTCCTCTGAGGAGATGATGTACCTGGTGCACAGAATAAGAACACAGGCCTGGAACAAAAGGCTCTAGCAGCAGGATTTAGTTAGTATGTAGGTGTTTAAAGAAGAGTGGATTCACGAGTCAAGTCCGGACAGTGCTATTCATTAGCAGAGTGAGAATGTCAGCGAGACAGTGCCAGTCATTTTCTTCAATGCAGATTTCAACTGTCATTTTTACCTTCATCTAAAACACAGCTCTGTGTGATAAACGAGTAAATAATGCAAGTAGCTGAAAGAGCAAAATAACGGAAGGCTTTCTACAAAAACACTATTTGTAGCCTCTGATTTCATTCTGTATGGATAATGCACTTTCAAACACTTTCCCTTTACAAGCTAAGTCCAAATACTGTTGTTTTGTTTTAGATAAATTTGCATGAAAGCTCCTCTGAGAGCCGAAAATTTAGGAATTCCTTTAGTCTGCATTTCATCGGTCCTGGGAGCATTAGCCGAATTTTTTAATGCACTAAACTTACCTGGGCAGTTGTGTTTTGTGCAATGGTTTTAGAATGGTAACTATCCAATAAATTCAAGTCACCAGTAACAGCCAGAGGAGTCAGATATTCAGTGCACAGTAATTGCATTTTTAGCAAGGCAGAAGTCAGGGAGCAGTTATCTTCCCATTGTTCTGCTAATAGGCTACTGGGAGAAGAGAGGGGGGTGATATCCCCAAGTGCAGGAGTAAAAACTGAAGTTTATCAGAGCACAAGACACATGCCTGGGGACACATAGGAAACTAACAGCATGTCAAGATTTCAAAATTAAATATTACTCTTTTGAAAAATATTTACTCTTTTGAAAAATGGATTTCAGTGCAGAATTCTGCTGGAGCAGCACTATTAACTGATACATTTTGTAGAAAGCATACAGTATTTTCCTACCCTCTCATTATTATCTAAATAATAATAATAATAATAATAATAATAATAATACTGGAGCCACAAGCATGTGTTATGCTCCATTCCAATGTAAGTAGTCTGCCTGACCTATGCTGCCTGGGCCTGCCCTACTCTGTATCCTGTAGGGTTTGTCATGGGGGTTCTTAGCATTGTTCTTGTTGGAAATTGTTGTTAGGGGCCCCTAAGGTGTTTAATCATGTGCTGGGGGTGCTGTGTTATCCAGAGGGGAGGAAGCGGCATGGATTTAAGGGTATGTTTATGGTATATTTAAGGGTATGAGTGATGAGTGATATCCCTGCAGTGTTCTCAAAACATTTGGGTTTTTTGTGTATTACCACCATTAATGTGGACATGGCCTTAAACATTCTTGTGATTACATGGGTGTGGTTTAAAAGGGGGAGTGGTCAATACTGGCTTCCATTATCGGCCACCACGTGGCCAGAAAAATTCCGGCCTTCAGTAACACCGAAGTTGGACAGCACTGCCCTATAGGAGTCCAACACAAGCTCCATATGTTAAAAGCAAGGGGTATATTTATCAAAAAGTGAAATAAGAGATCGCCACAGTCCTCTAGAGTGAAATTCCGCCACTCTCCATTCATTTCTATGGGATTTTTAAAAGTGTATTTATCAATGGGTGAAAGTGAAAGTTTATCCTTTGATAACTGCGCCTTTCAAAATCCCATAGAAATGAATGGAGAGTGGCGAAATTTCACTCTAGAGGTTTGTGGCGATATCTAACTTCATTTTTTTACGGGGTTTCCTTCTCCTTTAATGCCCCTCCACATCCCATAAATAAGCAAATAAGAAACAGGTACCTTATATTGAGGGAAGGTAGAACATTTTGTACACGCAGATATAATGTGATTGTTCTGTTCTCATTAGCCACAGACCAATATACCTATAAATCCAATATTTTGTAAGAAATACAGTGTAGCAAGAAGTACCGGTTATTGTGCTAAAGCACAGCTTTTGCAATATTCAGTGAAGTTGTGAGAGCAGTGGCACCTAGTGGACAGTATAGAAAATGCAACATGTTATTCTCAGCCTCTTAGCCCCAATATGTTAATCTTAGTTTGGCTCAAGTACAAGGTACGGTTTTATTACTACTGAGAAAAAAGAAATCATTTTTTAAAAATTTGGAGTATTTGGATTATTGTATATAAATGGCTTTCTGGGTTTCTGGATAATGGATCCTAAACCTGTAATATAATATATAGCATGCCTTGGTTGGCAGAGTGATCCATTTACTCTTATTACACAATTGTTACTTATACCCATAAATGTGTTTACATTTGGCCTTGTTTCTGCAATACATAATGCATTCCGTCTAATCGCTTTTAGCCTCCAATCAAAACCAAATGTATTCATTATGACCCTTTCTACCCTGGCAAATGTATTTCAAATGAATTCTCCATATACTGTATACATGTGGATTCCTGCCTACCCTTAGAACAGGTTAAATGTATAAATTATTGTAAATTTTTGTTTAAAATCTCCCCAGTATGCAGCATTAAAACATTTATGAACCACTTATAATGTAAATATATAGTCTTGTATATATGAATGATCATGTGTTATAATTAGAATCTAATTAGAATCTAGTCTATAATGTAATATAATCTTAATTAACAAGCCTACTATCAATTTAAAGTGGACCTGTCACCCAGACACAAAAATCTGTATAATAAAAGTCCTTTTTAAATGAAACATCAAAATCCAATTTCTATTTTCCATTAAAGCATTCATAGCTGTTGTAAACTCATTTAAAAATCTCAGCTGTCAATCAAATATTGTCTGCGCCTCTATGCCTTTTTCTGAGAAAAAAACTCGAATCGAGTTTGTTAAAATTTGAGTTTTCGGGTCGATTCCATTAATCCGAGTTTAAAAAATTAGATTTTTTTTTTTTAATACATTTCGATTGGTCAAATTTATGGGAGTTTAGGGTTTTTTTTTAAAAAAAACTCACATAAATTCGAAAGTCGACCTTTGATAAATGTGCCTCTAATTGTTGTTTCTTAGTTCAGTAGTCAGGGTGGTTTTATTTCAGTGCACTTTAACATGGAGATCAGTTAGAGAGACATTTCATTTCAAAGGAAAATCTAAAGTCTCTTGTGCTACATTATTCATTGTCTTTTCAGAAAATTGCCCTTTTGGAAGGCTGCCTTCAGCGCCACCTTTGTAAGACAAGCGATGCAGAGCAGAAGCTCTCATTAAATGAAAGGTATTAAGTGGATGAAAGCCAGGTGATAACTTTATTAGCCAATATCACTTGTTATACCACTTATAAAGAGAAGATGAAAGTAGATTTGAAAGCTGGCAGTCCATACTCACAGTACTCAGTGGCAATCAATGTTTCAGTTACTTCCTGCTCTATTCAATATTGGCAAAGCATTTAATAGGGCATTATACAGACCATAAAAACGTTTGTATTGCTCTTCTTGTTTAGTAAAAAGAGAATAGTCCTCTGATTAAAGACTAATTTGTTCAAAGGATATTGTTTAGTGAACTCCAGTAAGTAGTGAAGCCACTGGGGGCGTTATCACATCACTATGTTTCTTGTTTTCTTGTCAAACCAACCAAGACAGAGGGACAGTATTACTAAAGAGCTAAGTGAACGCTGGTGGCGATTCGCCAGAGTTACCGTTTTTAGGCACTTTGCTGATTTACTAATGGGTGCAGGCTTAACTTCGCAAGCGAAAGAGACAGACGCTAGCGCTCATTCAAACTCTATTGCCAGGCGAATTTTTGCTCTGGCGAATGGACGTTACTCCGCAAATTCACTAAGATGCAGAGTACCAGGAGAAGTACATTGTAGTGCATAGATCCTCAATATTTTAGTGGAAAAAGTTTCTAAGTCCCAAAAAACGTTGGCATCTTTTGCTTTTTCAGAGTGATAACCTGCAAAAGTGCTTAACCAGCTTCCCCCCTACATTTTCTAACATATGGCACATAAACTATACAGTGGGCTCATGTGTAGGGCAATATAACAACTCTATTTTCTTTATTAAGGTTCCCTGGACTTGTGTAATGTAATGTATTTGTTGCAACATATACGTCCATTAAACGTTATAATTTCCCGCTGTATGCAAATGAGCCTGAGCGAAGACCTCTAACGAAGTTACGCTAGGCATAATTGAACACTAGCGCATCTTCGCTTTCATTTCCGACGTTACGCTAGGGAAAAATTTGCCAGCATTGGGCACCCTGGACGCAACTTCACATTTTAGTAAAATAGCGTTGTCTGAGCAAATTTTCGCCTGGTGAAGTGTAGCGATGGGTGCGAAGCCGTCGCTGGCGAATTTTCGCAGGTTAGTAAATTTCCCCCATAGTCTTCATACTGAATAACATGCAGACAAATAATGTCATCTATGCAGGAAAATTAATGGATTTTACTAAAAAATTATTAAAATGTACATAGTATCGATTCTGCTTTAAAAAGCATCACACCTATTAATTGCAGAGCATTAAGGTACATAAGGATTATTTACAGGACACTGTATGTCCTTTCAGTATAAAAGAAGGATGTGTTCAGAATAAAGGAAGAAAAGAAAACTCTAGTTAAAAAATGGTCATAATAAATAACTGAGATCACCTGTTCTGCCTCTGTGAAAGGAAAGATACAGTTAAAGGAAAACTATACCCCCAAAATGAACACTTAACCAACAGATATTTTACATCATATTAAGTGGCATATTAAAGAATCTTACCAAACTGGTCTATATATTTAATTAAATATTGCCCTTTTACATCTCTTGCCTTGAGCCACCATTTCGTGATGGTCTGTGTGCTGCCTCAGAGATCACCTGACCAGAAATACTACAACTCTAACTGTAACAGGAAGAAGTGTGGAAGCAAAAGACACAACTCTGTCTGTTAATTGGCTCATGTGACCTAACAAGTATGTTTTGTTGGTATGTTTGTGTGCACAGTGAATCATACGATCCCAGGGGGCGGCCCTTATTTTTTAAAATGGCAATTTTCTATTTAGGATTACCCAATGGCACATACTACTAGAAACGTATATTATTATGAAAATGGTTTATTTACATGAAGCAGGGTTTTATATATGAGCTGTTTTATGCAATATCTTTTTATAGAGACCTACATTGTTTGGGGTGTATAGTTTTCCTTAAAGACACCACGCCATGATCTATTTTCGGTTTAAGGCTGATGTAGAGGGATATATTGTTCAGAGATCCATACTGCTGCTTTTTCTACATTTCCCTGCTGGCAATATCATATTTGTGCCATGCACACTGAAGGCAGTTACAGTGGTTAGAACCCATGTCAATCAAAAGTACTCAACTTGAAAAATGAAGGGCTAAACCCTGTTTGCACTCTTTCAGGGGAATGTAATAAAACTATTCAGAAAAACTATTCGCAATGCGAAAAGTTATGCCTTAGCGCAAACATTTTTTTGCTTTGCGCGGATTTAATATAGCTTTTGCGAACCCACAAACTGTTTAGCGTCTGCTTCCAACAGTGGAAGACCGTTTGCGAATTTAATAATTTGTGCCAATGCGCAGTCAATGCAATAAAACTTCTTACTGAAAAAGTCGTTATGTTTGCTCCAAAAAGTCGGTAATGGAGAAAATATCCATAATGCGAAAAGTTATGCCTTTGTGCGAACAAATTTGCCTTTGCGCGAATTTAATATAGCTTTTGCGAACCCGGAAACTGTTTAGCAACCACTTCCGACAGTGGAAGAAGGTTTACGAATTTTATAGTTTGCGACAGTGCGCAGTGTATTTAATAAAACTTCTTACTGGAAAAGTTATGTTGGCTCCAAAAGATTACGACACCTCCAAGCTCTTCTTAAAAGTGGACAATGCGCAATTAAAATTCGCAGTGCAATAACAGTTTAAAGAAGAATATTACGTTGTCGAAATGCAAATTTTTATTCTTATTTGTACAAACTGTTTTGCTCTTTACTACTTTTATTACATTCCCCAGACACCTTCAAGCACTTCTTAAGAGTGCGCAATTAAAATTTGCAATGTTAAGGAACAATATTACATTGCGAGATATGGATTTTTATTCTTAATGGTGCGAATTGTTTTTGCATTTTTTAATTCTTTTATTTCCCCGATAGGAGCCTTTTTAAGTTATTGGCAGTCTAAAAGTTGCATTATTGCTGCTCTCCTATCCCTTTATCTTCAGTGCTGTACCAATATAGATACAAAATCTTGCATTATTGAGCTTAACAGGTTAAAAAATAATGCTGAGGAAGTAAGTTGCCTGTACGATTTTTTATCAGCATCTCTGCCGAACATAATCAGTTGTCCTATACGCTTAAGTATCAGGTACCTGTAACAAACAAGTATATTTTGAGTCTAAAAGAATACACCTGCTTGATCATAGCGCGAGAAAGAAAACATCAAGAATGATGTATTGCCATTAACTTGGACCGTTGCTTTACTCCACCTGCTTTTAAAGATGCTGATGTTCACTATATAAACACAGAGTGAAATAATAGGTCTTCTTGTTATTATACTACAGTCCATTTTCCGACCGCATACGGTATATAAGTCAGTATTTCTATTTAATGTTGCATATTATATGAAAATATTAAAATAAACATGTAAACCCTCAGCAGATCAGTCTTGCTATATTACATGTCTCAATACAAATGTTTCAGTAAATGCATCACCACAGTCTCCTCATTGGGGGGGACAATATATTTTTCCCGTAAAGGTGGCCAGTATTATACAATGAGATTAGTTCATCTAGAAAGGAGGATAAACCAAGCCAGTCTTCATTTTAGGGCGTTCGTTCACAAACCTGTTAAATGTTTACACTGTAATGTTCATAAACTGTGACAAAAAGCAACACACTAAAATATATAAATAGAGTGCACAGATATTCCACTGCGACTTATTTCTGTTTGTATCCATATGTACCCCTTCAGCAGAAATCAGCTCAAAATCCATCTAGAATTAACAGTGAAAACGTGTTTCTTCTCTTTAGTTATAAGAGTGTATTCTGTTGTATTCGGTAACACAAATCCAAGGAAACAAGGAATATCTAAATGAGTTTACTCATCCCCAAAGCACATCGTTGGCATTTATTCCTATAAAATACATAAGCAATGATTTTGTGCTTTGTTTCTAAAGTGCTGATTAAAAGCAATGTCTTACCTGAATATGACTTTCTTAAGCCCAAAGCCATCTTTCTTTTCAGAGGAAGCTCCCAGACACAACTGCACTCGTTTGCAGCAGGCAGATAGACAGGGAAAGTTTAAGGCATATTTAAAGTATTCTCTAAGGTACTGGCCAGAACCATCAAGCTCACAGTAGTGGTAAACAGAGATCATTAATGGGCATTAATGACAGACCATTATGACTTTCAGAGATCATTAATGATTCATCACGTAGCTGAATTGTTCTGGCAATAGCTAACAATTTCTTGGATCTGAATGTCGCCCCGTCC
The DNA here is from genome assembly GCF_017654675.1 of Xenopus laevis. NCBI lineage: Eukaryota > Metazoa > Chordata > Amphibia > Anura > Pipidae > Xenopus > Xenopus laevis. Next base: position 78,495,332 of record NC_054386.1, read on the forward strand.
TTTTATTCAGAGCTAAACACATTAGTTTTTAGCACAGAATTTATTCTCTGGCTTCTAGAATTACGAAAAAAGGGCTTGTAACCGGACACCGGCACACATCAGCTCTCCCAGTGTGATGGCCTTGTTTGCTGCTCCATTCGGCTGCATTTTACTGATACAGTAGAAACAGAAGGAGGCTGGGAAATGCATGGAACATTATTTTATGTGTTTTTCCGTTTTTACTATTTTGTAGGGTTCAATTATTTAGAACCATTAAAAACCACAAGCAGAGGAAGCATTTAAAATAACACATTTTTTTTAGAGGAGACAAATGTTTTCAGCGATACTTTATTTATATTATGCTTTTCCATTTGAAAATGCTAATTGATCATGACAGGGGACTGGGCTTCCTCTTACAGGAAAATACTTCACCATTTCCAGCCTTACTGATAACTTTGTCAGTTCACAGAATAACAACTGTGATGGGGAAGTGGAATATGTAAGACATTAGTGATGACCCAATCAGTCCAATTTAGCTTTGGCAAAATATATGTGTAACTGTGGAAAAATTTGCTAACGGAGACAATTTGTGAAACGCATTAAAGGGGTGGTTCACCTTTAAAGGGATACTGTCATGGGAAAAAAAATTTTTTTTCAAGATAAATCAGTTAATAGTGCTGCTCCAGCAGAATTCTGCACTGAAATCCATTTCTTAAAAGAGCAAACAGATTTTTTTTATATTCAATTTTGAAATCTGACATGGGGCTAGACATATTGTCAATTCCTCAGCTGCCCCAAGTCATGTGACTTGTGCTCTGATAAACTTCAATCACTCTTTACTGCTGTACTGCAAGTTGGAGTGATATCAACCCCCCCTCCCTTTTCCCCCCCAGCAGCCAAACAAAAGAACAATGGGAAGGTAACCAGATAGCAGCTCCCTAACACACGATAACAGCTGCCTGGTAGATCTAAGAACAACACTCAATAGTAAAAACCCATGTCCCACTGAGACACATTCAGTTACATTTAGAAGGAAAAACAGCAGCCTGCCAGAAAGCATTTCTCTCCTAAGGGTAGGGACACACTGGGCGATTTGGGGAGATTTAGTCGCCTGGCGACTAATCGCCGCGACTTTCCACGACCAATCTTCCCCGAATGCCTCCCCTCACTCTGCGCCTGGATAAAATGAAAAATCGCCTGCGCTAATCACACGCGGCGATTTGTTTTCCGAAGTCGCCCGAAGTTTCCTCGTGAGGCAACTTCGGGCGATTTCGGAAAACGAATCGCCATGTGTGATTAGCGCCGGCGACTTTTCATTTTATCCAGGCGCAGAGTGAGGGGAGGCATTCGGGGAGAAAAGTCGCTGCGATTAGTCGCCAGGCGACTAAATCTCCCCAAATTTGCCCAGTGTGTCCCTACCCTAAAGTGCAGGCACAAGTCACATGACCAGGGGCAGCTGGGAAATTGACAAAATGTCTAGCCCCATGTTTTCAAAATTTCTGATTTCAAAATTTAATATAAAAAAATCTGTTGACTCTTTTGAGAAATGGATTTCAGTGCAGAATTCTGCTGAAGTAGCACTGTTAACTAAACATGTTTTCCGATGACCAGGATCCCTTTAAGTTAACTTTTGGAATGTTATAGTATTGCCAATTCTAAGCAACTTTTTAATTGGTCTTCATTGTTTATTTTTTATAGTTTTTGAATTATTTCTTCTTTTTCTGGCAAGTTATGAAGAAACAGGGAATATTAGGGGTTTCTGTGTTATGTGGGCCTTTTTATCAAATTGTGGTGTCGAAGCCGGAGTTCCCCTTTAAGGATTACAAGAAAGTAGAAATTTCCAGTTTACCTTCATGAATTATATGCTATTCCTGAGTATTTCCTTAAATGACATAGAAACGTTAATACATTGGGGGGGGTTCCAATATTTTAGGCACCCTATTCATTTGCTAAATGTTTTCCCTGGCCCAGTGCTCGTGTTCAGCAAAAACTGGACCTGTTCAGGGATCTTTTAGTAACATTCACCAAAGTGCCCTTGCAGCAGTATAGATTTTCATTGTAGGAAACTCAACTGAGTACATACCAAAATACTGCAATGGAGCCTTGGGAAATACAACCAAACTAGCAGTGTGGCTCTTAGTGTGAAGGATTTCCAGACTGGTGCAATTTTTACTTTAAAAAACGATGCAAATGTAATAGCCATGGGCGTAACTACAGAGGAAGCAGACCCATGAGTAGGGTTGCCACCTTTATGTCTGGCTGAGACCGGGTGGGGGGCGGGTCCGTGACGTCAGTGGGCGTCTGTGATGTCAATGGGTGGACCCGTGATGTCAGTGGGTGGGGCTATGACATCAGTGGGTGGACCCATGACGTCAGTGGGCGGGCTATGACGCGGCGATCCGCGATTGGCTGATCGTCGTGTCAATCAAGGGAATCCCCTCCAGTTTTCCTTATTTGAAAAACCGGGCAGGAAGTATAGACCCGGGCAGGGGGGCCCGGCAGTGCTGCATTTTTGAAAGAGCTGGGCCCCCCATACGAGTGCCTGAGCCATGCGGCCATTTCGCAATTTGCCAAAAAGCCGAACAGCCGAAGCCGAAGTCCCGAAGCGGCAAAAAGACCCAGAGTCACGAAAACAGACAAAATTACAGTCCTGAAGTGGCGAAAAGACCCGAAGTCACGAAAACAGCCGAAATTAAAGTCCTGAAGCGGCAAAAAGCCCCGAAGTCACGAAAGGAGGCGAAGTTGAAGTCCTGAAGCTGTGAGTTCAATTCTACTGGCCACCAATGTTTTTTTGGGGCCCCAATTTTTTTTAACTTGTAAGGGGCCCCTGCCACCAATGTTTTTTTTTTTTTTTTTAAATTTTAAAAAATAAAATAAAATTTTTATTTGGTGCCCCAATTTTTTTTAACTTGTAAGGGGGCCCCTGCCACCAATGTTTTTTTTTTTTTTAAATTTAAAAAAAAAAATGTAAATTTTTTTGGGGGGCCCCAATTTTTTTTAACTTATAAATAGCTTTTTAGCTTTTTATAACTTGTGTGGGGGGGGTTTACTTTTTTAGCTCTGATGTCTGTGTGGTTTTTTAACTGTGATGTGGAGTGGGCAGGATCCAAAAATGTTGTTGTACGGGGCCCCATGATTTCTAATAGCGGCCCTGAATGCAGGCATAGTGTAAAAATTGTATCTAATACTTCAGGAAGGTGGGCCTTTACATAGAGCACAAGGAAGTGATGGAAAGCCAATGAGCCCTGAAGTTTGAAGCACTACATTAAATAAGATTTTTTTTAACAAATAATGCAAACCTGTTGAATTGGGAAATCAACTGATTGAGGTAAAGGAATTCCTTGCTGTTTTTGCCTGCCACAAAAAAAAGCATTATGGTTGTTGTCAGCCCATGTGAATGCATTTGTGTAGTGTATGTTTCCTCCCTCATTACATAAGCATCATGATTTATAAGTGCATGAATCATTCTGCCTGCATGGTTTTCCAATATAAAACCAGTAAAACTGGGGAGAATTCCCCTAGATTGATGGGACTAATAGCAAATCACGATCATTACGTCATCACCCCTTCCAGTGATGTCATCACCCGCCCTGCAACATTATCACCCCACCCCTGATGTCCCAGCCACTCCCCTATAATGCTGTCCATGATTGTATACTAGGAGGGAACCAGATTCAAGCCTTTATCTTTATATAACACCAGGCCATACAAAGATCTGCTTGTTTGGTGAAGCTACTGAACTTTTTTCTTATTTGATGACTAGGTTTGCCACCTTGCCAGTATTTTATTTACCCGACTAATAAACAAATTAAAACCAGTAAAACCAGGTTAATTGCTCTAGATTAATGGGGCAAATTACCGATCGTTACGTCATCACCCTTTCCAGTGATGTCATCACCTGCCCTGCAACATTATCATCCTACCCCTGATGTCACAGCCACTCCCCTACTTAAAGGGGTTGTTCATCTTTTAATAAACTTCTAGTACACTGTAGAGAGTGATATTCTGAGACAATTTGCAATTGGTTTTAATTTTTTATTATCTGTGGTTTTTGAGTTATTTAGCTTTTTCTCCTGCAGCTCTCCAGTTTGCGTTTTCAGCAATCCAGTTATCAGGGTCCTTATTACCCTAGCAACTAAGCATTGATTTAAATAAGAGACTGGAATATGAATAGGAGAGGCCCTGAATAGAAGAGCAAGTGATAAAAAGTAGCAATTACAATACATCTGCAGCCTTTACAGAGCATTTATTTTTAGATGGGGGTCAGTGACCCACATTTGAAAGTGGGAACGAGTCAGAACAAATAATTAAAAAACTATAAAAAATAAATAATGAAGACCAATTGAAAAGTTGCTTAAAATGAGCCATTCTATAACATACTAAAAGTTAACTTAAAGGTGAACCACCCCTTTAATGCTAATGTTAATAGTTGGGAAGAGAGATAAAAGTAAAAGGAGGAAGGCTAGAGTTTGTTAGAAAAGGTGGCAACCCTATTGATCACCCTAGACTGAGGAGGGCAAAGTTTGGGTGCAAGAACCCAGCTTGATGCCAATGTCTGTCAAGGTATGGAAATCAGCATCAATCTATATAATAAGTAGGTACTACCACTTTACATTCAGCACCGTATTCAGGTCCATTGCTGCGCTAGGTACCGGACATGTAAGTGTGACATAATCAGATGTGAACTGGCAGATAGGTAGTTAATTAAAAAAAAAAAAAAAAAAAAAAGGTTGAACTCGATGGACATGTGTCTTTTTTCAACATTACTTACTATGTTACTATGTTACTATGTTACATCATGACACATTGCACGTGGGTGTGACGTCACTTCCGTTGTGTCCAACTTCTAACCACTACCCCCCCCCCCCACACCTCTGCTGCCGGATTTCATAGGAAATTTTTTTTTAGGCAACCGAAAGCCACCCCTTAAAGCTGCCACCCTAGGCACAGGCCTTTGAGTACCTATATGGTAAATATATTATTAATTGCAAGGATATGTGCATGTGTGCCATGCAGTTTACTCTACATTTGCTGAAACAAGAAACATACTGCCTTGGCCTTGATTCTTTATTATATATCGACAACAATGGTATGCAGTGGGTGAAAATCTTGTTAAAGTAGCAGCACAGAAGTGATTATAGGATTCACATTAAAGTACAAGGGCTCATGCCTTCCTTTACATTTTTTTCTTTTTTGTACTGCATGAATCTCACTTGTATTTTCTATATACAATTCATATTATACAGTAAAATAAAGCCACTGCACTATACACAATCGCAGTACACACTCTGTGACAAATTACATGTATTACTGCAAAAGCCCTTCTTACATTGTACTCTGTTGCCATCTACTGGACACAATCAACAGTGTTCCATGTCTACTGAATAAAACAGAACCACAATTAACTTGCTCGACATTTGCTGCAGGACAACGTGGCAACTTTAATAGTGAAATGTGAATATTTACACTGTTATAAAAGCCCCTTCATAGTCCAGAAAGCACAATCAATTTAACAATTAACATTCTCCTGGCCCACATATAATGTGCTTAAATACACACAAGGATTTTCAATAGATTTATTAATGTAAAGTAACCCAGTGACTTATAAAACCTGTCTCATGTTATTTTAGGTTAACACTTATTTTATTTATACAGGTATGGGATCTGGTATCTGGAAACCATTTTTTATGTGCTGGGAAGGCCCTTTTATCGACTATTTTTATCAAATAATTTACATTTTCCCTGTAAAAATTAAACAGTAGCTTGTATGTAGATATAATTAATCCATAATGGAAGCAAAACAATCCTCTTGAGTTTAATATTTAAATTACGTTTTAGTAGACTTTTAAGGAACGGAGATCCAAATAACAGAAAGATCCCTTATCCCCAGGTCCCAAGCATTCTGAATAACAGGTCCTACACCTGTATTTTAATGCTAAAACTCTGTAAAAGGTTGACTTTTTTGATTCTTAAAAAGATGTATGGCTCTGAATCATTAGGCTGTATCTGTGCTATAAAACCAGTGGTTCTGCGTGCATAGTTGGCCACATGGACATAAAGGAGTGATTTGCATGTCTCCGCACACAATACCTTAATTATTTTATTATAATATATTATAATTATATATATATTAATATATTATTTATTAATATGGTATTAAGGCGGTGCTGTGTGTATAGCATATAAACAAGTTAATACTTCTGTTTTCAGAAGGTGATGAAACATTGTCATCCAGTCTCTACAACTGCAGTGCCCTCTAGTGGCGCATATATAAAATGTCACTGCACAAATCTACATTAAAAACACAACTAGAGGTATGGGACCTGTTATCCAAATTGTTGAAACCTGGTGCTTTCTGGATAATGGATCTTTCCATAATTTGGATCTTCATACCTTAAGTCTACTAGAAAATGATGTAAACGTTAAATAAACCCAATAGGCTGGTTTTGCGTCCAATAAGGATTAAGTATATTTTAGATTGGGTCAAGTACAACGTACTGTTTTATTATTACCATTTTTAAAAATTTGGATTATTTGGATAAAATGGTGTCTATGGGAGACAACCTTTCTGTAATTTGGAGCTTTCTGGATAACGGGTTTCTGGATAACAGATCCCATTCCTGTACAGGTATGGGACCTGTTATCCAGAATGCTCAGGACCTGGCGTTTTCCGGATAACGGATCTTTCCGTAATTTTGGTCTTCATGCCTTAAGTCTACTAGAAATTCATTTAAACATTAAATAAACCAAATAGGCTGGTTTTGCTTCCAATAAGGATTAATATATCTTAGTTGGGATCAAGTACAAGCTACTGTTTTATTATTACAGAGAAACAGGAAATCATTTTTAAAAATTTGGATTATTTGGATAAAATGGAGTCTATGGGTGACAGCCATTCCGTAATTCGGAGCTTTCTGGATATCGGGTTTCCGGATAAGGGATCCTATACCTGTATATGAATTCAGTGGTGTAAGTATTTCAATGGAAAGGGAATCAGCAACATTTAGTTAGTTGCATTTGTATAAAAGAAAAGAGAGAGTGCTAGTTCCCAATATTTTACCTACACTGATTCAAATAAGTCCTTTAAAAATCAAAGTTTCTGGTTGAAAGTTATAAAAGCAGTGCTGTTGGTAAGAATGAAGGAAACCCTTCTAATACTGCAAATGAAATACCATGCTATATTTGGTTAAAGTGCAGGGGATTTACAGAAGATTATCACAAGTGATGGGCGAATTTCTTGCGTTTCGGTTCGCCGAAAAATTTGGGCATTTCCCATGAAATTGCGAAGTGAAGTGCGAATTTCGGTTTCGATTATGGGCGCCTAGAATTGTCACCGGCATCAGAATTGTCACCGGCGTCAAATAATATATTTTGACACCATTGAATTTTTGCCGGCCAATTTTTGCGGCAATTTCGCAAATGTATTCGCCGGCGGCAAAACGCAGAAATTCGCCGCAAATTTGCGTCTGGCAAATGTATTCGCCCATCACTAATTATCACACTCTATTTATAAAACTCCCTTTCTGCAACTATGTAGAAGAGACATATCCCTGCTCAAAGATAAAGACAAACTGATTTTCTGGTGCTGCCCCAGCACATACTGTGCCTGCACTATCCTCTGATATAAGAACCCTGTGCTTAAGAGTCAGTTTTGTTTGTAGGTAGATATAAAAGTTTGGTCCAACCTGTGGCACTTTAATTACAGCAGAGTTGCAATAACAAGCATTCTCTGACTCACACTTGAAAAGATGGAAATGATCAAAAGAAGAAGGCAAATGAAAAAAACTAAAAATATGAAGACTAATTGAAAAGTAGCTTAGAAGTAGCCATTCGATAACATGCTAAAAGTTAACTTAAAGGAGAATTCAACCCTTAACTAAAAAAAAACTTACCCCCTACCCTATACCCCCTCCATCCTCTCCTCCCGCCTAGCTGCCCCCCCCCTCTCCTGCCCTAACAGATAATAGTATCCTATCATCTTGGCTTGGAAGGGGTTTGGCAAACGTATGATTAGCAGGAGCGTAGCAAGAGTTAAACTCTACCTTGGAATGTTTGCTAACTAAGACAAATGCCAATGGAACTAAGAACATTATTTATGTGAAAGTGGCACGTCTGATCCTTACAGGAAATATCAGGTACCGTCAATAATAGTGGCCTAATGAGTTCACCGTATGACTTGCATGTTGCAGCCAAGTCTTTTTGTAGTAACAGATGAAGTTACATCAGCTGCCTTTCCATCTTATTCAGTTGATTGTGGACGAACCACAAGTGAAATTTCAATGTTGCTGAGAAAACCTAGTTTGTGTGCTAGAGAAAAGCACCAGGCTCCCTGGGTCCTGTGACACAGAACCCTACACAGTGTCTTTCAGAACTGCATCACCCAGTACCCTCTGCCAGTCTTTATCTGTAATAATCCATGTAAAACTTTAAGGGCCGCCCCCTGGGATCATATGATTCACGGTGCACATAAACCAACCGAACTTGTTAGGTCACATGAGCCAATTAACAGACAGAGTTCTGTCTTTTGCTTTCACAATTCTTTCTGTTACTGTTAGAGTTGCATTATTTCTGGTCAGGTGATCTCTGATGCAGCTTGAAATGGTGGTTTAGAGATGTAAAAGGGCAATACTTACTTAAATATATATTCCAGTTTGGTAAGATACTTTAATATGCCACTTAATATGATATAATATGATATCTGTTGCTTAAAGGACATGTAAATCCATTCTACAAAAACAGCCTCTTTGAAATCTTTAGATAACTGCCACTCAGGTTATTAAAAGGTTAACAGTAAGGCTGCAGCATTCCCTTAATCACTTAGAAATCCTTCTACTCCTCTAACCCACTCTGCCCTCTCCCTCAGGAATTTGCTTTTGCTGTTGACTTATGAGCATGCTCAGTTCTTCTCAGCTCAGATTACTAAACACACCCTCCAGTGTAACAGCCAATGACTAGATTGCATTGCTGGTTCCCATAGAAATGCTGCTCTGGCTGTCTGATCCTATTTTTTTTCTCGTAAGCTCAGCCTAACCATAACAGTGTTCAACCCCAGCAGAACTTGGTGTGACATCACTTTCTGACTGAGTGTCTACCTGCTCGCTCATAGCTCTGGTCTTAGATTATAGCAGGGAGAAGAGGAGGGGGGGAGGAGCAAACTGAGCATGCTCTTGCCCGGGGCAAGGAGGTTTAAGCTGAAACTAGGAAGTCTGATACAGAAGCCCATGAGTACACAACAGAAGGAAAGAATGTGGTGTTTTTTTTGACAGAGGACTCAGAGCAGCATTACTTTGAGGGTTTACTAGAATAGTTATATAGACCAGGGGTGTCCAACCTTTTGGCTTCCCTGGGCCACACTGGAAAAAGAAAAATTGTCTGGGGCCACACATGAAATACACAATCACTTTTGATTTGTAAAAGTAAAGAAAATACACAGAAAAGAACTACAATACCAATTAGATAACCCAATGGAGCTATAAACTAGATAATGGGACACCTGGATAATAAATAGACTTATTATTATTCCTAACTTGGCAATGGGCAGAGTCCCCCCAACTCCATAGGTCACCGAATTATTACAACCTGGAATAGTAAGCCTGTTCCTAACAAGACAACAGACTGAGGTGGTTAATGTGTCTGGAGAGCACAAAGGGTTATTTCATTTCTTGTTTTCTCCTATTTCCATATCTTTATTTCTTAATTTCTTTCTTTTTTTCCCCTTCTCTTCCTTCACTGGCACCCTCCCCCCCCCCAGATTGGATGGAAGTCTATCAAAAATAATTAAGTCCCACAAACCTGCTCAACACCACTGCCCCCCCCCCCACTTGTTGGTTTGCTCACCGAAGTAGTGGAGGAGCCCGGCAGATCTAATGTTAAGTTTTGCAGCAGCTTAGGAGAATACACTGCCCCAACTCAGTGAAGTGCTCAGCGCAAGCAGCCAGACACCGCACTGATTTTGTTCCACAGCTGCTCCCTCCACCAATGCGCCTCTCTCTCTCTCTGATTCTCCCGCATGTGAAGAACGAGAGTCAGACATATGTGCACAACCAGAGCTCAGCAGTAACAACAAGCTGAATTGCCAATGCCAGGCACCAAGTAGTGGCAGCCTGCAGGCGTATTAGGTCCGGGGGGGGGGCATATCCTTTGCGACGGGAACCAAGCATTTCAAACTGGGCCGCATTCATATCCATCCTGGGCCGCATTCATATCCATCCTGGACCGCGTGCAGCCCTTGGGCCGCAGGTTGGACACCCTTGATATAGACCTTTCTGCTAAAGCTTACTTAATATTAGCCTTTCCTTCTCCTTTAAATATTCATTTTGGGGGTAAAGTTTTCCTTTAATCATGTGAAAATGTTAATGGTTTCTTGGTTACCATGTGCTAAGATAAACAGCTGCGCAGAAAGGACCTAACAGCTGTCAAATGTGAATCGTAGTTTTCACTTCTAGATATTAACACGCTGATCCCCCCATGGCTGATACATTTACAGTGGAAGGTTTTGAATTCCTTGAATTGCATTTGGAAGTGTCTGAACCAAGAAATACAGTAAAAACAATACACACAATAAAATGACTAGGAAGCATGGCAGGTTGCTTATTTCCTAAAGAATATTCTCATGTTGTCATGTGTAAAATGCTCAGTAGCCTGGAAATACACTTCAGACTCTTCACAGAGTAGTGAAAGTCAGGTTGGTCCCATACAGGGCATGAGGGCAATGCTGCCCCCCACTCGCCCGCTGACCTTTCCTGAGCAGGGGTCTGGGGAGAGGCCGCAACACTAGTGCGGAGACCACAATTGCTCTCTCTCACACTAGTAAAGCACTAGTAAAACCATAAATTTGTCTCTTAAAGGTATCAGGAGAGGCTTTTTTTTTGCATTGGAGCAGTGCCACTGGTCCCTAGGGATTAAAGATTCCTCCACTTCCGGTGCTCAGTGAAGAGTTAGGTCTGAAATTTCAGGCTGCTGCAGTTCTGCAAACACAGCAATTACAATATGGTTCCATTCTGCTACTGCAGAAGTACATATAATTGTCCTGCAGAGAAATTATCACCAGGAAATGAAAATGCCCTTTGGGTATATATATATATATATATATATATATATATATATATATATATATATATATATATATATATATATATATATATATATATATATATATATATAACATGCTCCCTTTGGCTGCATGTTTCAAAATTCTGCATTATTTCTATAAATCACAAAGAATTTGTGTTTGGGGTTGCCAACTTTTCAAAGGAAATTTACCAGCCAGCAGGGGGCAGTGACAATGGGGGACGGTCCATGACATCAGATGGGAGTGACAATGGTGAAAGTGGATGGAGCCATCACGGTAGCCTCCAGGAGAATCGGGAAAGAAAAAAAGGAAGCCAGAGGGTACGTTTCAATAGATTCTGGGCAGATCGGGAGCAGGCATGGGGCTGAACATTAGTGTATTACGAATTTAGCAGCTACTACATTGTCGGTATATTTGTAATACTGGCTAAGCTGGTAAAATAAATATCCACGTGGTAACCCTATTTGTGTTGAAAATACCTGTAGGGCTTTAAGAGGGTGAGGGCCAGCAGTTTATAAATATGAATTATCCTAGACTTTATTAAACACATTAGAACAATAGAGCTGATAACAAACATGCTGCAATAAAACAGGAATATAGCTTCAAAGGGGACAGGATAGGAACAGTGTCATAGGTGAAATGATTTGACTTTTTGGTCTCATTGTTGGAGCTAGGGATTTTTAAGAGATGACCACTTTTATTTTCTCCTGAAATGTGAAAATATCAGATCTGAGCCCCACATACAGATGGGCACACACTTATCCATTAATCTAGGGCAGAAAAAAAGTGATCTATTGAATTAGTTCAATGTACCTTGAGTTAGAATTCTCCAGGGAAGCCTCACAGGCACAATTGCCTTTCAGAAGAGATTTATTGATAACATTGGAAATAATGGTGAGGATACGATTCTCTTGGGAATGTCGCACAGTGCACATAATATCCAATTAAGGTGCAGAAAATCTATGTATCCGTCTGAACTAAAAATAGCACAAGACAATATCAGGAATACAAAGGTGGGCTTGCAATAAGCGTAGTTAGGTTTTGTAGCATTACTCATGCAGGAAGGACCCGGAAGGTGGAAATATATCTGATAAAGTTAAAGACATGGATCAATTCAGCCATTATGAGATCTATTTTCTATAGATCAGAGGGAATTTTTTTTTTTTTAAAGGGGACCCGTCACCCACAAAAATTGTTCATAATCCTATTTTATCCCATCAGTCAAGTAAAATGAACTTTAATTGCACAATATAAAATATTTGAATCTTGTTTCCTTCAGTCTGGGAATTCATAATTATAACAAGCAGACAGGAGCCATTCTGTGGACACTGTTATTAAGACAAGCCTTGTATCATCTCAGAATCTTGTTTGTGCACCAGAATAGGGGACCCGATGTCCATCCCCATGTACTGGCTACACAATTAAATGGTGAAGAGAACGAGGGAATGTGGGGAGAGTAGCAATTTCTAGGAAGTGCTGAATGGAGAGCCCAGGGCATAGAGGAGGGGCAGACAATATTTGATTGACAGCTGAGATGTTTAAATGAGTTTACAACAGCTATGAATGCTTTAATAAAAAATAGAAATTGGATTTTATGTTTAATTGGAAAAGGACTTTTATTATACAGCTTTTTGTGTCTGGGTGACAGGTCCACTTTAAAAAAGCTCGAGTGAAGCAAAAAATGCCATAAATGTTCATTTCTACAAATCCACAACACAGAATGCTTTCATTCTCTTTATATGAGGGATTGAGCCAGGAGCCCGGTATCATTACATGGAACAAGCGTGACATCACTCAAGATGGCGTTTCACAACTCGGCAACATTGATCTGCTGCTCAAACACTGAACTCAGCACAAAGGATCTGACACTGATTAAACTGAACACTCTACTTAGCTCCAATTTTCTCTCACTCACCCCCTTTCACACATATTTCACCTGGTACAATAATGCTGAGCTTCAAAAGACATAATGGGAAAACGTACAGATAAGCAAAATAGAAATAACTCTTATCTTCTGTATTGTCCAACTATGTACAAAAACACAGTACCCAGGAAAAATACCAAGTTTCATGGTTACAGATTAGAAATTCTTTATTTATGAAACAGCAGAGAGTAATCTTTGCAAATCCCTGATGTATTATGAGAAATATTTTTTTATAGAGGACCAGACATTAATGGGAGGTCAACATGAAATGCTCCCCCTTTCCTGTTGGAACTTTTTTATGTTCCATGACCAACACATTGATGCCATCATCTTGCATTCCCCTTTACTGAGGCACTTTGCCTAGGAGACCTCCCTTACTTTATTAACATTACTAAAAAGATCACAAATATCCCTTTCTGCCCCCCCCCCCCACTGGCTATACTGATCTAATCAGTTCTCTAAACAGCATTTTAAAACATATTCACTATTTTATAAAAGGGTATATATATTTAAACCGCTCACATATTTACTTTTAAATTTGTACCTGATCAAATAATATTATTATTGTTATGGGTTACTATACTGGTGCAAAATGGCCTGGCATTATGAAACAAGCCCCATCAGGCCTAATTTCTGAAGAAAAGCTTGCAGTGTTTCAGTAGTGATTGGACACATTCCCTGATGATGCTGTAGATACTTTTAGAATAGAGTAGACAACTTTTCAGGATAAGAAAGACATCCTAATGTATTGCTATTTAATGAAACCTTGGAGGGATATTGATCCAGGGACAGGATCGTTTTGCCATTTTTCCTTTAGACAAGCAGGCATTCACTGAAGCCAAACTAGAAACGTCTTCAGCTATTGTTTCCTCTGCCTTTATCGGGACAAACAATCGAATAATAATTTAGTTTCATCAAATAACATCCAAAAGGAACAGACACCTGAACTAAGTAGGCTATACCTCTAGAGGCACTGCTAAGTGCCAGTAATTTATTTACTACATTAGAGCTCCTTTTAAGCTAGAGTATTATGGCAGTAATAACAGCTTTTTTTCTAGTAGTTACAGGATTCCAAACTTGTAGAAGCCTATGTGTTATTGGTACAACTCCCGCAACTCATGTCTGGAATTAGAGATGAATGAGAAGGCCCCTGGTAATGCAGGAACATTGGGCCCCTATCAAAGTGTCCAGCCAAAAGCCTTCCAGTTCTCCCCAACATCTTGTGTAAAGATGAAAATATCAATTGGTATATAAAATAATATAAGCGTGTTGTCTCTCAGCCAATAAATCCTTTTTTTGTTTACCCTAAAACTATTTTTCCCAGGACCCACTGACAACCAGAATCTCTTATTTTTCATTCTAGGGTAGGACTCCATGAGCGATTTTGTCGTGATCCGACGTGTTGCGACAAAACGCATGTGACTTGTTGCATGCAACAAAAATAAGGTAAGAGATAGTATTGTCGCATGGTGTGGCAGCGTTGATCCGACATGATCCGACGCAACACAACTGTCAGATGCAGATGCTGCGTGCTGAGTCTGTTTCCAACAGTCGTGTCGCATCGGATCAACGCTGCGACACCATATCTATCTCTTGCCTTATTTTTGTTCAAAATCGCTCGTGAAGTCCTACCCTTAAGGTCACGTCTTTCACTCACTTTCTGGGTACCTCTCTTGTGTAACTGCCAACACGACCCCTAACAACATCAAACTGCAAATCTTTTCCTATCAAGACACAGAGCAAACCAGTTCAGCCATTGCAGGCAAAGATGAAAACTTGAGCAAACTTTTATATTTTTATTTCCTGAATCAATCCCAGTAATTGTATTTCGCTAATGAGAAACAGAAACAAATAAGGCTTTATTCCCCTGTCCCACTATGAAGTGTGCTTGTTTTTCATGCGTCCACACTCTTAAAAGGATGTAGGAACACAGCAGTATGACCTCCATTTATTTTTAAACATAAGATAACCTTGATTTGTAGGACATTGTCTGTATTTTCTCCCAAATACTTGTATGTATGAATGTGATGACAATTAGACATACGAGATATTATGTTGGCAACATCAAAGGGTGATAATATTGCCTGGCCTTCCTCTACATTCATGCAGCAAGTGTGGAGCAGTAAGTGTGTAAGGTTCACAGTGACAGGCACAATGGACTTTAAACCGGCCCATAGAATGTTACTTTCTGTACTTGCAAACAGCACAAAGAATTATGGACTTTGAATGAATTTTCCAGAATGTGCCATTTCTACACCTGCAACCTCATACTCCCCCAAACTGCATTTAGTGGGAACCTTTTATTAAAAAACAATTACAATGGCTGTAGACCCAAAAAAGAAATCATGCAATACACATAATACTATAAAAGCCTATATGATGGCCCTGGAGAAACACAGCAATGCACACAATCAATGCAAATCATTTGCTAAAGGCCTGTTTGGCTATGTATTATATTTTGCTCTCTGAACAGATTCCACAAGGTTCATAATATCCATCTGATTTGTGCTGCCAGGCCTTGCTGCCACACAATAAAAATAATAGTAATAATAGTAGTATCCTACGCGTAGCAACTTTTAAGCCTTTTTCAAATGGGGATCACTGACTCGGGCAGCCGAAAACTATTGATATGTAAGGCTACAGTTCTATTATTATTATTACGTTTTATTCATTATCTTTCTATTCAGTCCCTCTCCTATTAATATTCCAGTCTCTCATTCATACAACTGGCTGGTTGCTAGGGTAAACAAGGCCCTATTAAATAGATAGCTGCTGAAATTGCAAACTGGAGAGCTGCTGAACATAAAGCTAAATCACTGAAAAACCACAAAAGATGCAAACCAGTTACAAATAGCCTCAGAATATCAACATCTACATCATACTAAAAGTCAATTAAAAGGGGAACAACCCCTTTAGGAGGTTATAAGGGGGTTATAATGTCTGACTGAGTGGACTCATAATATCATGATGGGCGAATGCATGATAGATGCAAATAAACATAATAAACAATGCTAAACAACCCGCAACTACTATAGATACGTTTACATATACATATTTCCTGGAACAAAACTCAGGACCATTAACTAGGTAACTACCAACAAATCACCTTAATCTAGATCTTCATTCCTTGCTTGGAAATAGAAATCAATTTCCTAATCAATATTTGGCTGATTTATGATGACTTGGCCATGACAGAGGAAAGCTGCGCAATGTGCAAAAAATGCACTTGGCTGATTAAAACTGAATGAGTGTGGAAAGCGGTGGTGCTTTAAATAATATCTAGCATGTCTGCCCCTTTCATCTACTTCATAACAGCATCAACAAGCCATAAAGTCTAATCCATAAATAAAGTCAGAGTTGTACCTGTGATTACCAGCACTATGGGACAGATTTATTGATTATTAAACAATGTAATCCTACAAAAATTCCAGCAGTTTGATATTTTCCCCATTTATCAACATTTCATGACTGTCAGGAAAAAAGAACAAATGAACACATAAAAAAATACATTTGTCAGTTAAGGATTATAAATGTTACAATTCGTCATCTTTCTTCTCTGTGGAGTGTTTAAACAGCAGCCCTGAGCTCCAACACCCCACTGAAACATTAATCCCTGAAAATTAAAAGGACCTAGTCTAATTATTGTTCATTATTAAATCTGAAGTGCCCAATATATTTTTAAAAAATAGATAGGGGATTGATAATCTGCCCCGGAGCATTCAAGCACTGTACACATTTCACCATTAAAAAGTGTTATACTTGCCCTTATATCCTCAAGCAAAATAAAAGAATGAGCTGATATGTGAGAAGTTTTTCTGAAGCGCAAAAAAAAGAAAACAATAACTTGTTAGAAAGAGGAAGAAAAATCACCATCTTTGAAGGTTTCCAAGTACATTTTTCAATTTTGATATGAAAAAGTGAGACTCTGACTTTATGTTTTCACTGCTGGCAATACCAACCTGAACGCCTTTTATGCGATGTTTTATTACATTCTTAAAAATTTGATAACAGACAAAATACATTTCTAGTTTTAAAAATGATTACAGTAGAGTGGGACTGTGCCCAAAGAAAGTTTTTGGCTCAACGTATATTTATATATATATATGAGGTATACCTATTGTTTCTTTTCTGATTATCTTTTCCTTAAGGGCAATCTAAAATATCGCTTTCATAAGCAATTCAGTTTATGAAATATGTTTTTGCCCATGTTCTCAGGGCTCTTTCTACTAACCTATTTTATTTCTTAGCAAATAAATCTCTCATTGAACTCTGACTTCCTCTTCCTATAAGGCTGTAAAATTGTAGAACAAGTAGAAGTTGTGTCTGCGGAGATATCTATGGATGTCATAAGGTGACACCTCTTAGGACATCACTAGGCTCCAGGGGAGCCTTGTATGTCATAACACTTTGTGCTACTTCCCTCCATCCTTACATAACTTATAGTACAGGTATGAGAACTATTATCCAGAATGCTAAGGACCTGGGGTTTTCCCCGTATAATGGTCTTTGTGTAACTTGGATCTCCATACCTTCAGTCTACTAAAAAATCCTTTGCTGTTTTTCAATTTCTGCCATTGCTCCACAGCAGCTTGTTTATATGAACTATAGTAGTGGTTCTGGAGCAAACAGATCAGTTTTACCAGTGCAGGGAAACATTACATGATATTTTCATTACTTTAAAGCACTTTCATTTTTTGGCGTTACTGTTCCTTTAAACATTAAGTAAACCCAATAGGTTTGCTCTGTCTCCAATAAGGATGTATTATATCTTAGTCTGGATCAAGTACAAGGTACTGTTTTATTACTACTACAGAGACAAAGGAAATTATTTTTAAAAATGTAAATTATTTGATTAAAATAGAGTCTATGAGAGATGGTTTTACCCCTAATTTGGAGCATTCTGGATAATGGGTTTCCAGATAATGGATTCCCTACCTGTAGCACTAATGAGTTTTTTAAGTCATAACTATGTGTTTTGTGTTCACGACTGACAGGTAACACAAGTAATTTGGGATGTAAACTAGAACTGGTTATCCAGCAAACCTTAAAGGGATCCTGTCATCGGAAAATAAGTGTTTTTAAAAATGCACCAGTTAATAGTGCTACTCCAGCAGAATTCTGCACTGAAATCCATTTCTCAAAAGAGCAAACAGATTTTTTTATATTCAATTTTGAAATCTGACATGGGGCTAGACATTTTGTCAATTTCCCAGCTGCCCCTGGTCATGTGACTTGTGCCTGCACTTTAGGAGAGAAATGCTTTCTGGCAGGCTGCTGTTTTTTCTTCTCAATGTAAATGAATGTGTCTCAGTGAGACATGGGATTTTACTATTGAGTGTTGTTCTTAGATCTACCAGGCAGCTGTTATCTTGTGTTAGGGAGCTGTTATCTGGTTACCTTCCCATTGTTCTTTTGTTTGGCTGCTGGGGGGGAAAAGGGAGGGGGTGATATCACTTCAATTTGCAGTAATGCAGTAAAGAGTGATTGAAGTTTATCAGAGCACAAGTCACATGACTTGGGGCAGCTGGGAAATTGACAATATGTCTAGCCCCATGTCAGATTTCAAAACTGAATACAAAAAAATCTGTTTGCTCTTTTGAGAAATGGATTTCAGTGCAGAATTCTGCTGGAGCAGCACTATTAACTGATTCATTTTGAGAAAAAAATTTTTCCCATGACAGTATCCCTTTAAATCAGAAGCAATTACAAATATGATTTTTGGTTGTAATTTTTAACATGAGCTAGGAGTTAAAAATAATACACTTATAAGCCAGAAATCCACTTTATTTGATTTAATAATATTGTTGCTATGGATGGGTGAATTTGACCGTTTCGTCAAAAATTCACCGCTGGCGAAATGTTGCCGACACCTATTAAAGTCTATGGGCATCAAAAAAATTGTCGCGTGGCAAATTTTTTTTGATGCATGTCTTTTTTTTTTGTCACACGACGCCATACAAATCTATGGGCGTCAATTCCAAAATATTTTGTAACATATTACAAGCTGCTGCCTTATTTATAACTTATAACAAAGCAAGCTGCCTTGGAAGCATTCAATTTCACTGTAAAAGAAACTAGAACATAGATATTGTTCTATAACAGATATTTTCTTATGTAAAAATAAAATATTACTTCTATTTCCTATAATGTTAGGATTACCTATGATTTAATTTGACATTTAGCTGAACTTCCAACAAGCACAAATATTGGGATTCAAGTGGCTTGAAAATCTAGTTTGAAATGTGTTTATGAAGAGTGAATGCAGTTTCTATAGTGATCAAATGCAATTGCACAAATTTTAGTCATTTAATCCTACTGCAGAAAAGCAACTGTAAGGTAATACATCTTTAAACAAATGTTACTGTTGCAATAACAGAAATAACTGGGGTTACATGTGTTAGTTGTCGTCAGTGTAAGTGTGCAAGAAGACAAGGGCTAGATATGGCCTGTGAGAAGAGAGTGTGTGATTGGCCCTCAGTATGTCAGGCATCAGTCACACTATCAGCAGATTTGAAGGCAGAACACAATCAAAATATTTTTATTAAAGTGGATGCATTAACTAGTGCATTGTAAATACCCCTAGGTACCCAGTTTTATAGTTCCATACTGTAAGTCTCATATTCTGAGAATTTAATATAGGTATGGAAATGGCAAATTGTTTTAAGATTCTTTGGAGGTGTGTGTTTCAGTTTATTTTTGGATCTTACTGATCCAAAATATCCATTTGAACATTTGTTTATTCTTACAAACCAGGTTCCAACCAACTTATCCATCATGCTTTTTTTTTCTTTAAGTGATATAGATGAGAAGAGGAGCAGATTGCCATCCTCATAGAGGATTTTTTTTAATCAGAATAAAAGTTTAATTTTGCTCATTTACGCTTGTTTATTTAACACGGCCTAAAGTGCTACAATATTTTGTTGGAGGATGCTGTATATTTTACTTTAGTATCAGCCAGGAATAACGTTATGCAGATACAGCTCCTGCACTACGATCTAAAAAATAGGGATGCACAAAATCCAGGATTCGGTTCGGGATTTGGCCTTTTTCAGCAGGATTCGTATTCAGACGAATCCTTCTGCCCGGCCAAACCGAATTGCATATGCAAATTAGGGGCAGGGAGGGAAATCGGATGACGTTTTGTCACAAAACAAGGAAGAAAAAAATGTTTTCCCCTTCCCACCCCTAATTTGCAAATGCAAATTAGGATTCGGATACAGTTTGTTATTTGGCCAAGTCTTTCGTGAAGGATTCAGCCGAATTCAAAATAATGTATTCGGTGCATCCCTAATAAAAACCAAAGCTAAACGTTCTGCACTAAAGGATAATTAAACCTTTAAAACAAGAATTTAAAATTAATGAGGGTGATATTCTAAGTACTTTTGTCATTTACATTCATTATGTATTTATTTTTCATTCCAAGATATTAAGGGATACAGGTACTGTTAATATGAATGAATTTTGTGCCAACAGCGCCACCAACTAGTCATTTTCCCACCAGTCTGACCACCAAGTAGTCAAGAAAATTGTCAGGAGAAAGAAAGAGGCTGCTCTGATGTTCTTCTGCTTAGGAAAAATTTGAGAAAGGTTTCTAATTTTTTTCCTAACCAGAAGAACATCAGAGCAGCCTCTTTCTTTCTCCTGACAATTTTCTTGACTACTTGGTGGTCAGACTGGTGGGAAACTGACCAGCAGGTGGCGCTGTTGGCACAAAAGTCATTCTTATTAACAGTACAGATTTCCCTTAATATCTTGGAATGAAAAAAGAATAAATAATGAATGTAAATGACAAAAGTGCTTATAATAGCACCCTCATCAATTTTACATTTACTTAATTTAAAGGTTTACTTATCCTTTAACTATCCATTCCCACCCCTTCTTCTCACTACACTCCACATTACAGATATCTGTTGGAATGTAACAATTACTTCTACAATAACAAATGATATATATTTGCTACTTTGTTGCTATTTTTCTGTTAAATAGTTACAAGTAGTGCTTTCTGATTAAGTGCTACATTGAGACATAATTCTAACTATGCACTGTGAAGGTTTTCTACACATGAAACAATGTTGTGTCATATTTTGTTTAAATCGGTTCACTCCAGGGACGTGTGATAATGTCATTTTAGCACCTTTCCCCGCTACTACATAGATACATATACAAATTGTTTCACCTTAAGTCCTGAGAGTGTGGATTCCTTCTCTGCTGTAGATCTATGGATTTATCCCTATCCCAGTGGCATGAGTGCCTGCATTGTGAACTCTAAAAATATATATGGGGATGCGTGTGTGTGTGTGAACAGACACAATAAACAATAGTATTATTTACAATAAAGAAAAGTGTGGGCTTAAGAAGCCTTGCAAACTCTGTTAATGTATGCTAAAGCAGTAATCTTGCAGTCTTTCAATTTTATGAACAGACAAAGTGGTTTTACATTCTCTTAACTCAAGTCAGATATTGATTTTTCACTGCAGTAATTATTGCCAATTAATATAAGTTGAGACAAGACTGCTCTGACATTCCACCTCATAACTGCAACTGCCCTAATGAATCAATTTATGACCAAGAAAGAATCCATTTAACAAGACGATTCAGAATAACTTTACTATTTATAATGTGATATAAGGTGAAAATGCCTAGTAAGTGTGATTATAAGAAAATCCCTCCAATTTAAAAAATAAAACTAAAATGCATTCAGATATTTTGTAGAGATAAAACCCAATATTATACACAAAATGTATATTTGTATACTTTGCTAATTAATTCGAACCTTCCAGTGCCTGGAGAGAAAAAAAAACACTCCTTTATGATGCACTATAGTTCCGCATGCATTTTATTCATGTCCATTCTAGCTGAGCGTGCATAACAAACACATTCATATTTCAATTCTCTGAAGTTAGCGCAGATCAGTTAATATCGTAGCGAGTGCAGAAGCTTTATGATGGAGGGTAGAATCATTCCTTTCTTTAAGTGCCATTCCTCAAAAATGTGCATTATTTTGAATATTGGGAGACAGAAACATGAGGATAAATGCTGTTTAAGAGTAGCAAGCAACTTTAGCAGCCAAAAGGGGCAGTGTAATGATGCAAACGGAATAAAGAAAAATATTTTATTTGGAAAAAGCAAAGTCAGATTTTGTTTGTTTTTAATTTTTTCCGTTCAGTACTTTAACATGCTTGTTATCATATACCAGGGTGGGGAGATTGCAGCCCTGTTGGTGCTGAACTAGAGATTCCAACTTCCTTAGATACTGACTATGAAAGTCAGGGTGCAACTTAGCCACTGTGTAGCCTGGGAAGTTGCAGTGGGACCTATGTGGAGCCAAGGGAGGGGGAATTACCCTATTTTGGAACTATTAAGGGTGAAACAAAATTCTTGTGCCAGAACTATCTAATGTCAAGTTTTGCCCCAGGGATGATGGGAGTAGTATAAGACCTACTCTGGATTATGAGGGATGCAATTAAAAGGGAAGAGGAAGATGGAATCTGTAGTTTTGCCAGAGGACAGCAATGTATGTACTTGTAGCGGCAGATTATGTTAGTTCTATTTCAGCAGCAGCTGAAGGATTGCAGGTTCTCCACCCTTTGTTACTGAGTCCCTTGATAGGTTGTTTAAAACATTACAGGCAAGCAGGGGATATGGTATGAAGCGCATTGCGTTCCCCATGTCGTTCTCCAAACAGGCCGGGAACAAACAGCACGAAATAGGGACACGGACATTAAAAAGGAAACGAACAAAACATGGATTCCATGGTGCACAAACCTTCCGGCTCTGTGTGTTCTTTAAGGTGCACTTGCTTCAGAGGGCAGCAGAAGATTTCGTGACATTTAGTACGAAAAGGGGACTCTTTTTTCGTTAAATCCGCTGACTGGATGGAATCTTGCCGTAACATAATGTACTCCTGTGTGCCAGGGGGTGCGTCATCCAGAACTGCGGTTACCATATAACAAAATGAACTGGAGTTAGAGCTGTATACTAGAATCTAATGATTTCTTATAAACACGTGCTATTGTTATTAAGCATATAGATCCGGGTAAATTGCCCAGAACTCATATCTCGGTGAGTTACTCCTGGAGGATTAAAAAACACAAACCGGACTGTATAAAACACTTTACTATTACCGGCAAATATTGTTAAATGAGAGATTTTCGAAGCAAATCACATAAAACAGTCGCTCATTACAAGCGAGCTCAAACTCTTAGTGCAAAGGGATTATTATATTTCATTATACTGTGTCGTATTATCAATGCTAAAGGGCAGAAAAAGATTGAGATATCAATTATTTTCAAGTAAAAAAAGTTGGATTTTCTTCATACAAAGACTTGGCAGACATAAACATGCATTGAAACAAGAAACAAAGCAAAAATAACAATACTATGAAGCAAAGAAAATACATAACCAACATAAAGGTATATTGACCTGCTGCAGTCTAAATACGAATATGCCCACAGTTTGTACATATCCAATATACCAATAACTAATTATGGTAATTCACTGCAAATGTATTTTGGTTCTTTATCCCAGTACAGAAAACAGGCTGAATAAACTGTCTGTCATTAAGATCTACAATATGAGGGGTATATTTATCAAAGAGTGAATTCAGAGACTACCACAGTCCTCTAGAGTGAAATTCTGCTACTCTCCATTCATTTCTATGGGATTTTTAAAATAGTATTTATCAATGGGTGAAAGTTCATCCATTTAAAATACGCCTTTCAAAATCCCATGGAAATGAATGAAAAGTGACAAAATTTCACTCTAGCAGACTGTGGCGATTTCTTACTTCACTCTTTGATAAATATACCCTTAAGTCGTTGTATCATGGGAAATGATTACACTTTAACCTAGGGATGCACCGAATCCACTATTTTGGATTTGGCCGAACCCCCGAATCCTTTGCGAAAGATTCGGCCAAATACCGAACCGAATCCTAATTTGCATATGCAAATTTGGGGTGGGAAGGGGAAACACATTTTACTTCCTTGTTTAGTGACAATAAGTCACTCAATTAGGATTCGGTTCGGCCAGGCAGAAGGATTCCAAATCCTGCTGAAAAAGCCAGAATCCTGGCTGAATCCCGAACCGAATCCTGGATTCGGTGCATCCATACTTTAACCATATCTATAAGAGCTATCAATGTTTTTCTATCTCCATGAAAGGATTATATGCAGTTGTAGTTCTTATGAGTAAATATATCTGGAGTGTCCATCCTGCAGCCCTCCAGCTGTTTTTAAGACTGTTGTGGGTTGGCCACCACTAATTCATAGAATGTTCCCCTCCACTTGCAGGTAGTTCTGTCCCCTCTCCCTCATAAAAAAGATAGTCTAGACCACTACAGGAACCTGGCTCAGATGTAGTCATTCATGCTAATCATGTGAAATGCTTCCTAGAGCCTCATAAATGGGTTGAACTTACTAGACCTGCAACTATTTTAGTCCGAAGAAATGTAAGTAAATCCCAGCCATGTTTACTTGAAGGTGACGTTACAGAGGCATAAACATGTACCACATATATCTTTATGGGATAATGTTCTTTTACCAACATTTAGAACGGACAATACATACAAACAAGGAACCACAAAACGAAAAGATGATGATTTAATGACTCAGTTCTTGAATAGAATAGCGGTCATTATTAAAGGGTACCAAAAAAATCCAGAAACCTTTAGAATATTTTGTGGGGATTTTCCTCTACAAATTAATGAAAAATATCAAACCTTCCATCACTGGGCTAGCCCTGTGAACCACAGTAAACCCCACATCAGGGCTGCACCCTCCAGTTTTGCAAAATAACTCTCCACAGAGGATGTTTGGGGGATTAGAGATCTTCCAAAAGAAACATTGTAAATTACTTGTCTAGTTCATGCTTTGACTGTATGTGCACATGTTTGTTATCACTTGCCTTGATGGAACAAATTATTTGAATTCACCATTATTTAAATCTTACCAATAATAGTGTGCTAAATTCTGGTTAAAGAACTACATGAGACATTTTGTTTACAGTAATCAAATATAAAATCCCAAGCATCTCAATAATATTAAGTCAACAAAAACTTGCACAGTGGATGTGAACAATATAAAAGTACACACAGAAATACAACAATTATATATACATTATCATATTTTATAAATATTATATATATTCTATTATACATCAGCATAAGATTGGTATTGATGTATACTGCTGAGGTATTTGTCCATGATGGAATCCCACTGTGCCCTCTTTAAATGATACACAGAGCAATTAAATACTATCTGAAATATTTACACCCCATGTAATGATACAGTATATTAGCAATGGCTGTCACAAATGAGTATTTATTTTCATCCACAGAGTATACAAGAGTTTGGGGTTTTGGCTGGAAAACATGGGTGTCCGTTTTTCTCATTGTTCTATATACATATATCTATATATATTTTACATCATTTTTCATCTTCATGCAACAGCAATTGTAATGCACATCTGTAAATGAGTATCTTTAAAATAAAAATTCAGCAAAGCAATAAACATATATCTTGGTTGAACTGAGGTAAAATTAATTTCAAAATAATCTACACAGTCATGACAATTTTTCAATTATTTTTCACAATTTTATTGAATTTCTTTTTTCAAGAGCAAAAGTTCATTCTGCCAGTTACTTCTCCTTAACTAATATGAACAAAATCAACAACAACAACAAAGTTTTTCATTTATATATATGACTGTTACTACTGGATTTATAATACTGTTTATTGGATCTATTTTATTATATACTATTAGTATATGAGCTAATGCACACATCTTTGTACATATATATAATAATTCGTTGTGCCTTTGAGGGCATTGTTAATAAAATTTGTTTGTTCCTGCTAAGACCTGTGAGTGCAACTTCTACTTAAAGATATTACTTTAATATTTTGTGGTCGGAACCCAGCGCTGGATTCGCGGGACGGGCGCCCCTAGGCCGTGCGCTCCGCAAAAGCACCATCATGCGAGCGCCGAAGCACTGGGGAGCACAGGCGGCTGGGCAGCATGCCGCCCCCAAAAATGTGCCGCCTGTCGGCACCCAGGCAGAATATGCTGAACTATCGTGAGTGCCGTTAAGCTGTCTTCTTTTTATATATATATATATAAAACTATAAAACTAGTGGTGTTCCTATGCTTTTAAAATTGGGCGTTTGTTTTGGGAATATCTCTCCTTTAAAAGCCTGATTGCTGGCTGGGGAGGACTTAGCCCTCAGTGAAAAAACAGCGTTCAACGGACATTGATTACAGGTAATGCTAAAATGCACATAAAATATAAAACAAGTTAGGGACCGCCATTCGGGGTTTACCTTGACGTGGTATGGTGGCTTATCAATTTTATGATCATAACTTTGTAACAAAATAACCCCTATTTGGGTACATATGCAATAGCATTTATTATACTTATATATATACTTTAAAGCCTTTAGAGTGCTCCCACAACCCCCCTGTTTTGATATATATATATATATATATATATATATATATATATATATATATATATATATATATATATATATATATATATATATATATATATATAGTCCACAAGGTAGCCAGCACTCTCGATAAATTTGTTTGAATTGCCTGGGTACCGTATCAATAATTTCAATTTAAATCCACAAAGACAGATCCGCACTCTCAGGTATTATGAATAGCGATGGGCGAATCTCTCCCATTTCACCGGAAAATTAGCGAATTTCCCCGCATAATTCGTGAAACAGCGAAAAATTCGCAAAAAAAACGATGAAATGGAAAGTTCGCAAAAAATTTGTGAAATTCGGAAGTTTTCACGCAAAATCTAGCAATTCAAACCTTTTCAAACGAAAAAATCATGCATTTCGAACATTTTCCAGGAAAAGTCGTGAAAAGCGGAAATTGCTGCAGGCGAATTTTTAACGGAGAATTTTCAAGAGAGATTTGCAAATTTATTCACTGGCAAATTTGTGCCTGTCGAATTTATTTATTATTTAAATGCAATACTTTGCAGATATATATATATATAAACTTAAAGGGATTCTGTCATGATTTTTATGATGTAGTTTTTATTTGTAAATTACACTGTTTAAACTGCAAATAACTCACTCTACAATATAAAATGTAATTCCTGAACCAGCAAGTGTATTTTTTTAGTTGTAATATTGGTGTGTAGGCAGCCATCTTAGGTCATTTTGCCTGGTCATGTGCTTTCAGAAAGAGCCAGCACTTTAGGATGGAACTGGTTTCTGGCAGGCTGTTGTTTCTCCTACTCAATGTAACTGAATGTATTGCAGTGGGACCTGGATTTTACTATTAAATGCTGTTCTTAGATCTACCAGGCAGCTGTTATCTTGTGTTAGGGAGCTGCTATCTGGTTACCTTACTGTTGTTCTGTTGTTAGGCTACTGGGGGGGGGGATGATATCACTCCAACTTGCAGTACAGAGTGACTGAAGTTTATCAGAGCATAAGTCACATGTCTGGGGGCAGCTGGGAAACTGACAATATATCAAGCCCCATGTCAGATTTCAAAATTAAATGTAAACAAATCTGTGTGCTCTTTTGAGAAACAGATTTTGTTGCAGAATTCTGCTGGATGTGTTTTGAGAAAAAAAAATTCCCATGACAGTAACTTTTAAGGTACGTAAATCCAAACTACAGAAAGATCCATTATCCGGAAAACCCCAAGTCCTGAACATTCTGGATAACAGGTCCCATATCTGTATCTAAAAGAGAGCAATCTATGGCACCTCACCTCTTACTAAACAAGAACAGAATGGAATGGCTGTGCCCTCTGGTTGTTGCCTGGGACTGTTATTTCAACATAACCTGAAACGCTTTGAAGAACAGGTTTAATGTTATTGGCAAAACTAACAGACACAAGTGATGGTGGAGTGAAAAAATATACAGTATTATAGAGGCATAAAAGAACAGCCACAGAAGCACTGGGTTCTTGTTATATTCCTCATTGTCTTTCTACTTCCAAAGCATAGAGGGCACCAACACATCATTTATTCTAAATGTCAAGGTATCATTTTACATAATACTGCTGATAATTTATGGAGGCTTCAGTATGACCAGCTACACAGAGTACAGACTGCCCCTACCTATTCCTTCACTTCATTACTTAAGAATAGTTCCCCATTGTCGCAAAAGCTTATTTGTTTTGTGTCAGGTCTATTTCAGTGCTCTATTATATTTTTTTTACAGGACTGTGTGTGACACTCACAAAACTGTACAAAAATGTTTTTTAGTTTGTTTTAATGCTGAATTAAAAATACATGTGAAATGTGTTCCAGACTTTCTATTTATAGAAATTTATATTTGTCTGTTATGTGTCTATTTGAAAAGACAATGACAGGTACAGGAAAAAATCACTTGCACAAATAGGGTCAATTATTTATTTATTTATTTTTTGTTTAAATATTTTATTTGGTTTTCACAAATAAAATCAACATGACAACAAATATTATGCAGATGAAGAAAATATGTTACATTTGATACGATGGCATGTTATTATCAAAAATGTATACCCATCAAAAAAATGAACAAGAACAAAAGAGAATTAACTAAGCCAGTGGATGTAAATGAAATAAAATAAAGAAAGGAAAAGCCCATTCATCCTCTGGAATGTCGGATAGATGTTCTTACATTTGAAGAAACCGCATTATTTGATCACCAGTTTTGGAGTTACAGATTTCAAAATAAGGAGACCAAATCAGCCTAAAAGAATCTCTGGAGTTACCACCTTTAGTTTTAGCTATTAAGGCCTCTTGCCAACTAAGCTGGTTCATATAAGATATGGTGTCCGATAATGAGGGGAAGGGTCAATTATTATACAAGTGCAATGTGCAATTTTGTTTACAATTTTAGGCAATGGTCACGATTGTGCTCAATTTGTAACAGGAGGGAGGCAAATACTTTGGTGCTAGATCGTCTTTGACAGCAAATAGCTTTAATGAGTGCCATCAATCGGCACAAAGACTGCGTACATTTCTGTCTAGCCACAGCTGTAACCTATGTCATAAATTATCCCCAAAGACTAGAGAACACTACTAACAGAGCAGAGAACACTAAGGGGCCGATTCACTAACTTAGAGTGAAAAGTAAAAAAACTTCGAATTTCGAAGTGTTTTTTGGGCTACTACGACCTTCGACTACGACTTTGAATCGAAGGATTTGAACTTAAAATCGTTCGACTATTCGACCATTCGATAGTCGAAGTACTGTCTCTTTAAGAAAAAACTTCGACCCCCTAGTTCGCCATCTAAAATCTAAGGATATTCCTTCAATTGTTGGATTTAAATCCTTCGAAGGATTTTATCGTTCGATCGAAGGAATAATCCTTCGATCATTCGATCGCACTATTTGCGCTAAAATCCTTCGACTTCGATATTCGAAGTTGAAGGATTTTAATTCCCAGTCGAATATCGAGGGTTAATTAACCCTCGATATTCGACCCTTTGTGAATCGGCCCCCAAGCAAAGAAATGGTCACATAATGGAACATTCCCTTAGGTAAGTATATAGTACCACTGTAACATTTGTGTCTGCATTAGCACATTAAAGGGGAACTATGAAAATGTAATATAAGCTTCAGCATACTGAAATAAGAAACTTTCTAAATACAATCATTTAAATATTCTGTACTGTTTCTGAAATAATCAAGTTTATCTTCACTATCTCTCTTTCAGCATCTGTTTCTCTTCATTCTCGCTTCATGCAGCAGTTGGGTGTGCTCTGGCACAAGGGATGCCTGTATTTACCACCAGCCACAAGCACTGGTCTCTCTTTGCACATTACACCTATTTACTAAACTCAGAATTCAAAAATCACGAAGAATTCTGGATTTTTTTTTTATAAATCGGACTTTTAAAAAATCACTAATTTTTCGGAATTTATTAAACCCCGAGGATGGAAAAGTTTGAAAATCCGGCATCTCAGACCTGTCGAGGTTGCATATAAGTCAATGGGAGATGTCCTAATGATATTTTGATGTGCGCTGGGTTTTGTGCAATACCCCGGCGTTTTCAGAGGTTTTGGGTGAAAAATCCGAAAAAATTTTGAAAATCAGATTTTTTACCGCAAATCAAATTTTCGGGAAACTGTAATAATAAATAAGCGTAAAAAACCCAAGCGGAGTTTGCAGCAGAAAATATTGAGATAAATTCAGACTTTGATAAATAACCCCCTTAAAGTAACTTACATAGTGGCAAGTAGCACAAATATGAACAACAGAAAGTAGATGTAGCGGGAGCAACCCATCTCCTCTAAATGCTTTCCCTCCAGCAATAATATAAGTCACTGGTGGGAAAACATACAACTCGCTTCAGCTTTCACAAGTCACCCAAAGTTGCCTTGAAATGAAACTTTGGCCAACTTCAGAAAGCAGAAGTGACTCACATCTTTTCCCACAGGCAAGTCACTTTACTGCCGGTGGGAAAGCATTCAAAGGAGATTAGTCACCCACACTACAGGAGATAAATCGAGGAGTGACTAATCTCTTCATCTATTAGTGGCCTTATATGACAGATACAACTTGCACTAGTCCTTGTGCCTCCAGCATAGGACACAATATGCACAGTTAAGGGGAAAGTCAACCCCAAAATAAAACATTGTCTAATAAAAAAAAAACATAATTCTAAGCAACTTTCCAATATATATATATATATATATATATATATATATATATATATATTTATTAAAAATGTTCAGTCCTTTTAAAGTTATTTGTAAAAACAATTGCTATTAAAAGCAGCATTTGCTTAACTTCTGGTTGCTACTTTCTAAACAATGTTGCAAACGTCTGTGTTCCCCAGCAAAGACAGGTCTGCTAATTGTCTGCCTTGTCTTACATTGTTTTAAAAGTCTGAGCCATCAGGGCAGAGAAGGGAAAGACAAATGTTGTTTCCAATAGAAATACAGGTGAGAATAACTTAAAAACCGTAGAAAATTTGAATTGAATGTATATTGCAAAGTTGCTTAAAATTATATTAGGCATAACATTATTTTTTGGGTTGACATTCTAGTTAAGCTGGTATTCTGGAAAGAATTGTGCAGTTTCAGTAAAAACCTTTACCCTTTTCAATTTACGCCATGCACATCCTTTTTAAATACGCCCTTATTTTTTAAATTAGCATATTTCTATAATGCATGCTTCAGCAACAGTACTCCAAAATGTAAAATCTAAACTTTGCCTGATTCATATCTATTATTATTATTCCTACAGTCAGTAGCGATCCTGCCCAATTTGCCGCCCGAGGCGGCCTTAGTTTTTGCTGCCCCCTGCCTCCCCACGGCGCTTACCTTCAGCGCCGGACGGGGTTAGGGGGATCCACGTCGATAGTGCAGTGATCGCGATTGCGCTCTCTGCAATAGAAGAGCCGAATTTCCAAGTTGAAAACCAGAAATTCGGCTCTTAATTACCAGGAGCACCATTTTTGCCGCCCCTGGCAACCAGGCCTACAATAACTATACCCCATCTGTGTTTAAGCTTTATTTAGATGTGGTCTAAATATTATTAAATCACTTGCCACTTATGCAATTATCTATAGCAAGGATGTAAGTCCCAATGATGTAAATCACAGTATCCATAAGGATGATGGGAGTTGTTGTCCACAGCACAATCCAATACAGTGGCCTATCTGCTTCATCAAATTTCTTCCAAAATTCTTTCTGCATTTATTTCACTTGATAAAGCACCTCAAACGTCTAATAGATAATGTTGTAACTCCCTTTTGTATTTGCAATGCACCTAATAGAATGATGTAAAGTTACATTTAACTCTCTCTGTAAATAAGTTTGCTGTGAAGTTGTGTTATCACACTGAAGGAGCACAAACCAATAAAATCAACAGTAGAAGGACCAATTGGTAATTTTTTTGGGGTACTCGATAGTTTCTTCACTGCCAGGTGCATAAACACAATGTAAGAATCCAGATAATCCTAAGGAAGAGTTTAAAAACTAGGGGGGGCAGAGCATAAATAGCAGAAGAGATGCCTCTTGAGTCAAATATTTGGAAACCCTAATCTAGAAAGCACTGAAATGGTTTTAAAGATTTTTTCTCTATAGTAATTAAACAGTGATTTGTACGTGATGGTAACTAAGATGGTACGGTAAGATTCCATACCTTTAATCACAATATAAAAGGAAAAAAATGTTCATGGCTCTTCGGGTGCAGAACTATAACGGCATAATGGCATTTTTTTGTGTAAATATTATAGAAATCACATTGAAAAGTTGAATTAATCCTATTTGCTTCTTGCATTTTACCTCCAGCAATGCTACTCATTTTTAAACCATTCATTGGGACACACTTAAAAAAAAAAACCTTAATTTCAGCCTTTCAAAACATTTGCCTCCTGTTGTCCCATTTGTCACTGTACTCCATTTGCTCTGCTGGTTTCAGAAATAAATCTGTTTTGCTGTGGCATGAGAAAATTAAGTCACTAGCAGGTTTTTGGGTTGTAATATGGGGGCTGAATATACCTAACCTGCCTGTTAGAGCAATGGTCAGTGTGAAAATAACCATCTTTATACACTAATTTCAGATGTTCTGAAAATATTGTTGTACTGAATCCTGAACAGATTTACACCATTATTCAGTATGTGTCAGTAGGTGGGGGAAGCAACTAGTTAAATGCCCATGTCTCTTAAATTCAACAAAAAAACGAGCTGTTTTCAGCACTGGAAAGACTGAAATATACTGCAATGCAGTATACAGAAGAATACTTATTTGAAAGCAGAGCATAGTAGTACTTCTATAAAAGATGAGATAATCAGCTATTCATGTTTTAAAACAATATTTCCCTCTTATGCGATTTCATATCAATGTTAAAGCATTCATATGAATTATTTGATAATTGTTAAGTTAAGAGATGATTTTATCACATGAGAAGCAGGGATAAAATGTGAGCTATTTTCAGGCAACCCTCCAGGTTTATTTACCAATACAGGTATGGGACCTGTTATCCAGAATGTTTGGACCTGAGGTTTTCCGGATAACGGATCTTTCTGTAATTAGGATCTTCATACCTTAAGTCTACTAGAAAAGTATATAAACATTACATAAACCCTATAAGATGGTTTTGCATCCAATAAGGATTAATTATATCTTATTTTTGGATCAAGTACAAAGTACTGTTTTATTAATACAGAGAAAAAGGAAAAATATGGATTATTTGATTATAATGTCTATGGGAGAAAGCCCTTCTGTAATTCGGAGCTTTATGGATAACAGGTTTCCGGATAATGGATCCCATACCTGTATTTATCCCCAGGATATCATGTACTGTTGCAATCAGTCATTGCCGTTGCAGTCCCTACATTCACTTGACCTTCGTGACACGGCCATGTCCTGGTTCTCTTCTTATCTCACTATTCATTCCTTCAGTGTCTCCTACAATGGATTAGCATTTCTCCTCTTCCTCTTTCTGTTGGGGTTCCTCAAGGCTCTGTCCTGGGCCCCTTATTATTCTCCCTCTATACTTCCTCCCTCTGCAAACTAATCAACTTGTATGGTTTCCACTACCACCTCTATGCTGATGACACTCAGATCTATCTCTGTTCTCCTGATCTCAACTCAGAACTGTCTGTCTGCTATCTCTACCTGGGTGTCGCAACGCTTCCTTAAATTAAACCTCTCTTAAACGGAAATGGTTCTCTTCCCTCCTACTAACACCAGTAACATTCCGGAAGTATCCATCATAGCTAACAATTCCACTATCACCTCCTCTCCCCAGGCCCGGTGCCTTGGGGTTATCCTAGATTTTGCTCTGTCCTTCACTCCTCATATCAATTCACTTATTAAATCATGTCACTTCCACCTAAGGAACATATCCAAAATACGATCATTTATCACCCAAGATGCTGCCAAAATTCTTATTCACTCTCTCGTCATATCACGTCTAGACTACTGTAACTCTCTTTTAATTGGCCTTCCCCTCCAGAGACTGTCATCTTTCCAGTCCATAATGAACCCACCGCTTACTACTCTCCTCTACTGACCTGCTCCTCAACTATTCTCTCATTACCTCCTCACATGCTCACATTCAAGACTATGCAAGGGCTGCACCACTTCTCTGGAATTCTTTCCCACGGTCTGTCCGACTTTCTCCCAAACTTTCTGCTTTCAAAAGATCTTTTAAAACGCACTTCTTTAGAGAAGCCTACCCTCACTCTGCTTAACTACCAAATGCAATACCACATACAGTACTACATCTCTCACTCACTTAATTCTGATTCTGCCCACTCCCACACCTTGTGTTTTATCCCCTTGCCTTTAGATTGTAAGCTCCTTTGCACAGGGCCTTCCTCACCTTTGTACCAGTATTGGTTGGGATGTATGTAACTCCATATGTTCTATGTATGTAATTAATGTGATTTAGTTATATAAACACATCTACTTTACATTGCTGCAAAATATGCTGCTGCTATATAAATAAATGTTAATAATAATTAATAATAATAATCAGACACAAAAATAGACTTGTTACACCACTCAGCAGACAATAAGAGCATAGGGTCTAAGAAGGCAGTTTGGTAGCACATGCTTCCCCAGAACTTGGCCCATGGAGGATACAGTGCCCTAATCCATCTGCTCAACTGATGAACAATAACAGCACAGATTACAATGAGTAGATTATAGCACCCTAAATAAATAGCAACCATCACACAGTCTATATTTTTTCATTGATATAAAAGCTGAGTATTAAGTGTACAGATTATAGAGTATTTCTTAAATTGCTTTTACTTTGTCTATATTTTTTGCTCTTATCTTTCTTTCACTGTATCCATATCAACCATTCTTGCGGAGAATTACTCCTCTTATGTATCTCGCTAGAGTATAACTGCACATGGCATAGCTGGGAAGAAATACTGTATGTATCTTCTGCAATCTAAAAACATGTAACAAAACCATATGTTGTGGTGAAAATATGGAGCACCTTTACACTGCTCTGGAATTTTTTGGAAAACACCAGCAAAGCAAAATGTAATTTTTTTCTTTTGTGAACAACAACCCTCCTGCATCATTTCACTCATCCCCGACAATACCGAAGAGCAAAAGATGAATTCCTTTTCTGTATTGTCAACATTTGTGCATGTGTGTGTTATCATACTTTTATCAGGATTTATGTAAGTACTGATGAGGCATGAAAAAATACATTACGCCCTTTTATGTCATCCTCACCATGACCTGCTAAATCATGTACTGTATGTATGTATGAAAACTGCAGCAAAATGCTAAAAACTGTGAATGTGAATTTTATTTGCCTGGTCTCTATTCTACCTAAAGGCAGTGTTAGAAAACATGAAAAGCAAATGATTTTAACACTGATTTACACTACTTCATACATGACGGCCAGATATTTACTAGAGTAAATAATATGCCACATTCTTTGTTAATGCTGTATTCCATTCATTAGATACACTATGGGGCACATTTACTTAGCTCGAGTGAAGGATTAGAATACAAAATACTTTGAATTTCGAAGTATTTTGTTGGCTACTTTGACCATCCAATTGGCTACTTCGACCTTCGACTGCGACTTCGAATTGAACGATTCGAACTAAAAATCGTTTGACTATTCGACCATTCGATAGTCGAAGTACTGTTTCTTTAAAAAAAACTTCGACCACCTACTTCGCCACCTAAAACCTACCGAGCACCAATGTTAGCCTATGGGGAAGGTCCCCATAGGCTTTCCTAGCTTTTTATGATCAAAGGAAAATCGTTCGATCGATGGATTAAAATCCTTCAAATAGTTCGATTCGAAGGATTTAATCGTTCGATCGAACGATTTTTCTTTTGACCGTACGAATGAAGGAAATGCAGTAAATCCTTCGACATCGATATTCGAAGTCGAAGGATTTTACTTCGATGGTCGAATATCGAGGGTTAATTAACCCTGGCTATTCGACCAATAGTAAATGTGCCCCTAAGCATATGATTGAAATGTTCTCCAACTACCACCTAATAATAAATAAGAGATAAGATAAGATCATTTTGGCAAATGTATGTTCTTGTTAAATTGAAAATAATATTGAAGCAGAGAGGCAGGTGATAAAGGTAATCCATTAAGCATTCTTATTGGGTACCGGTTTTACCCTTCTGCAAATGAAATAACTAGATTGGTGTCTTTCTACAGGGTTGTAATTGTGAACACATGAATCAAGCTTTGTACTTGAGATATGTCCAGCTCCTATTTGGTCTTAATCCCTGTATGAGCTGCGTCACACCTAAAAAGATATTCATGCATTCAGAGCATTAAGAAACTACAAGTTACTAGCGACTTATTTCTAATTATTTTTTTTTTCTTACCCAAATTATTCTCTTGTGTTTTATTCTTAAAGTCTGCATATAACAAATGTAACCATTTATGGGCACATATTCGTGCTTCAGGTATTAAACCCAGCTTCATATCACAGCACACTGTATAAAAAGCACAGCTGAAACTACTTGGGGAAAACATACCAACCTCGTAATAAAATAAATTGGTTTTGAAAATGAAATTTAGATGGGGCGAGAAGGGGAAATTTAAAAGTGTAATACAATATGACCCAGTGAAGTGATTGCACATTTGGAATGTCTTTTTCATTCAAACTCAAATTCCAATGATATATAATATTTTGCCATTCTAAGAAAATAAAACACAGCAATAAAACTGTAGCTAAACTAAGCCAAGAGATTTTATCCAGTATGAACTTTAATCTGGTCATTAAAGATGAGAGTATAGCTGATTGTGATTGAGAGATAGAGATACTATTTTACAAACATAGTCAGGACAGTTTTCTTTTTCAGAGATGCCATAAAGTTTGGGTTAGGTAACTTTAGGAGAAGCCATATCGTAGCCTTATCAAATAGCTCTGCATGTAAGTTACATGACATTTCTTCTAGACCATTTTGCCATCAGCCTGTAACAAATAATTACTGATTCCAGTTAGAGGAGATTTTAAGATAAACCCTCTCTAGGGGAAGGATGTGAGTTAAGCATCACATATCAAAACACAACAATAAATAGACTACATGGCAACATTTGCCCTAGGTCTAGCAACCTAAAACAAATAATTAGAGGTTAGCTTTCAAACAGATCAGTGAATCGTAGCTACTGAGTGGTTGCCATGGATTATTAGAAATACAGGAAACTTTGCAGCTGTTGTGACAAATACAGCGTACCTTCCTTATTTTATGGTCACCCATTCACTTGGCATCATGTTCCAAGAAAAGGAAAATATATTCATATTTGAATATGTAAATTAGATATCGGAAACAGTTTGATATTTAGCCAAATCTAGACGGAGGATTATTTGGTTGAATTTAAAAATTATAGATTTGGTGCATACAGTACGTACTCCAGGTGATAATTAACCTTCCTTATATTTATGGAGTGTAAAAATGCTGTATATGTTGCAAAGATGGTTTAATGGATAGAAATGAAGTTAAATGTAAAATAATATAATATTGCAATTAACACAAAGCAGTACAAAAAGCATTAGCTCTCCAGAGCAGAGACTGTTACTTTAGAATGCAAATTTGTAATATTCCAGTATGCTGAAGTAGGCAAGAGATGAGGACAGTATGGGAAGCAGAAGCTAAGAAATTAAAGACATGCAACAGGTAGGGTTATTGGATACAGAAGGGGATAGTGTTTGAGGTGATAGGAATAAATGATCTCGGTTAGTGATGGGCGAATAAATTCGCCTGGCACGAATTTGCGTCGAATTTCAGCATTTCGCCGCCAGCGAATAAATTTGCGAATCTCCCGTGAAAATTAGCCGGCATAAATATTCAGTTTTTCATGATTATTCAGTGAAAACCTTAAAATTTCACAATTTTTGAGTGAAATCCTTCAAATTTCATGATTTTTGAGTGGAATCCTAATTTCACGATTTTTGAGTGAAATGTCCGATTTTCAAGATTTCTTTTGTGAAAACCTTCAAATTTCACGATTTTTAAATGAAATCCCTCAAATTTCCCGATTTTTGAGTGGAATCCTAATTTCACGTTTTTTGAGTGAAAACTTCCAATTTGCACGATTTCTTCGTGAAAACTTTCTGATTTTCGCCGTTTCGTGAATTTTTTGGCGAAACAGGAGAAATTCGCCCATCACTAATCCCGGTGGCACTAGGAAAAAAGTTGTCAAGCAAAAACTTAGCTTGAAATTTTCTGAAAATTTCGTTGTTCACAATCCATCACATGGTCTCTTCAAACATGGATGCTGAAATATTTGGCTTGATTCACTTACAGAATGCAGTCAGCACAAAATGATGTTCATTTGCTTGCCGACCACGTTGAGCGCAGTGAACTATGATAATACATGCATTCATCTTCACAAAATTGCCCAGACACTATTTGCTTTGGGAATTGCTTCATACAGAATAGGAGTCACTTACAGCTTTGTTGATGCGAAAAAACTCATTGCAAATAAACACTCTCCAGAGCATCATTTCAGCACATGCCTTGCTGTTATATTGTATACGCTTAACAAAAGACTCGTACAAAGTAACAGCTACTTCTCTTACATGTACCTGGTAACTCTTTATAACCACATATTTTTAGAAGAGAAAAGATAATAGTTGATTGACACGGTTGTATTTTTCTAATGGGATTGATTTTTGTTCTATATATTACAGTACAGATCCAAGAGGTGGCATTCAGCCCTAGTGCTTTCAGTATCACCACATCCAGTTTTGTACAGAAAATTCGATTTTATTACAGGGGATTTATACAGTAGCATAACTACCATACATCAAATCCTGCAGCTGCAGAGGGGGGTCCAGACTGTAGGATCTGCTGTATGACAGTCCTAAATCTTCTCTTGTAACTTGGGCACCCATTGAAAACAAGCATTTGGGTGACCAAGGGGTATATTTATCAAAGAGTAAAGTTAGAGATCACCACAGTACTCTAGAGTAAAATTCCACCACTCTCCATTCATTTCTATGGGGTTTTTAAAAGTGTATTTATCAGTGGGTGAAAGTGAAAGTTCACCTTTTGATAAATATGGATTTAATTCTACTGGACTGTGGTGATCTCTAACTTCACTCTTTGATAAATATACCCTTTAAGTTGCAGGGAGCAGTGGCTGCAAGAACATTTTTTTTGGGGGGGGGACCTGGTGCCTTCATGTTATGCCACTGGATGCACTTTTAGTATAATATAGATAGTTGTATTATAAAGTAATTTACAATTGACCTTTATTTGATGTGAATCGTGTATAACCTCTATGAAGTTCTGAACAATATTTTGGAACTATATAAATATAGGATAGTTATGTCTTTTCATGGTGTGTTTTTCAAATGTCTATTCTTTAGCTCTTCAGATGGAATTAGGGGTCATTTAGTTATTAGGGTCCCACTGATTCAAGAATGAAAGGTAATTAATTAAAAAACTAACAATGACAACAACAAACTAAGACTGGATGTCAAGCCTCAAGACCCAGGCAACCACATAGATCTTTCCACTTCAAGAGTAAGAACAGAAAATTAAATCTAAATTAAAACAAACAGAGTTTGCAAAGTGTCTCAGAATTTCAATGTCTTCATAACACGCAACCACTAACTTTCCCTTTAATAAAGTGTAAGCTGATCACTATTATTTAAGAAAAGAAGTAATGTTATGTGGGGATACTTTACACTAGTAGAACAATTTGTCTATAGAAATGGAGACACAAACCAGAAGAAATGAATATAGGTCGGTCAAACTTAAAGGGGACCTGTCGCCCTAAGAAATAATTCCAAATGATTTTTTATCATGTTAGTTGAGCAAAATAAAACTTACCCACATTACTGGGCACATTTACTTAGCTCAAGTGAAGGATTCGAAGTAAAAAAAACTTTGAATTTCGAAGGTTTTTTTTGGGTACTTCGACCATCGAATAGGCTACTTCGACCTTCGACTACGACTTCGAATCGAACGATTCGAACTAAAAATCGTTTGACTATTCGACCATTCGATAGTCGAAGTACTGTCTCTTTAAAAAAAACTTTGACTACCTACTTCGGCACTTTAAACCTACCGAGCATCAATGTAAGCCTATGGGGACCTTCCCCATAAGCTTTCTAAGCTTTTTTTGATCGAAGGAAAATCCTTCGATCGATGGATTAAAGTCCTTCGAATTTTTCCTTCGATCGTTCGATCGAAGTACTTGCGGTAAATCCTTCGAAGGATTTTACTTCGATGGTCGAATATCAAGGGTTAATTAACCCTAGATATTCAACCCTTAGTAAATGTGCCCCTACATTTATTATTTAAATTTTGTTTCCTTCAGTCTTGGAATTACACAATCACGAAGGCAGGAGCCATTTTGTGGACACTGTTATTAAAGGAAAACTATACCCCCCAAACAATGTAGGTCACTATAAAACAGCTCATGTGTAAAACCCTGCTTCATGTAAATGAACCATTATCATAATAATATACTTTTTTAGTAGTATGTGCCATTGGGTAACCTTAAATAGAAAATTGCCATTTTAAAAAATAAGGGCCGCCCCCTGAGATTGTACGATTCACTGTGCACACATACAAACCACATGTAAGGTCACATGAGCCAATTAACAGACAGAGTTCTGCCTTTTGCTTCCTCACTTCTTCCTGTTACAGTTAGGGGCTGATTCACTAAGGGTCGAATATCGAGGGTTAATTAACCCTCGATATTCGACTAGGAACTAAAATCCTTCGACTTTGAATATCGAAGTCGAAGGATTTAGCGCAGATAGTACGATCGAACGATCGAAGGATTATTCCTTTGATCGAACGATTAAATCCTTCGAATCGAACGATTCGAAGGATTTTAATCAAACGATCGAAGGAATATCCTTCGATCAAAAAAAGTTAGCCAAGCCTATGGGGACCTTCCCCATAGGCTAACATTGACTTCGGTAGCTTTTAGATGGCGAACTAGGGGGTCGAAGTTTTTTTTAAAGAGACAGTACTTCGACTATCGAATGGTCGAATATTCAAATGATTTTTAGTTCGAATC
This sequence comes from Xenopus laevis, assembly GCF_017654675.1. Classification (NCBI taxonomy): domain Eukaryota; kingdom Metazoa; phylum Chordata; class Amphibia; order Anura; family Pipidae; genus Xenopus; species Xenopus laevis. The sequence continues at coordinate 78,536,269 of NC_054386.1, forward strand.
CTTCGATTCGAAGTCGTAGTCGTAGTCGAAGGTCGAAGGTGCCCATTCGATGGTCGAAGTAGCCCAAAAAATACTTCGAAATTCGAAGTTTTTTTTACTTCGAATCCTTCACTCAAAGTTAGTAAATCGGCCCCTTATTGGTGTAGTATTTCTGGTCAGGTTATCTCTGAGGCAGCACAGTCACGAAATGGTGGTTCAAGGCAAGAGATGTAGAAGGGCAATATTTATGTAAATATATATTCCAGTTTGGTAAGATTCTTTAATATGTCATTCAATTTGATATAAACTATCTGTTGCTTAAGTATTCATTTTGGGGGTATAGTTTTCCTTTAAGACAAGTTGCATATCACCCCAGAATCTTGTGTATGTGCCCGAATGGGGTGCCTAATGCCCATACACATTGGCCTACACAATTATAGAGTGTGAGGAGGGAGGGAGAATGTGGGGAGAGCAGTGACATCTAGGAAGTGCTGAATGGAAAGTGAAAGTAATTGACTGCCCCACGCGGGGCAGGTAATATTTGATTGACAGCTTAGATATTTAAACTCCTTTATAAAATGTATGGATGCTTTAATGAAAAAAACATTTTGGGTACCATGTTTCATTTGCAAATTACTTTTGTTCTACAGCTTTTTATGTGTAGGTGACAGGTCCACTTTAACTAATAAAAAAAATCTCTGATTGTACCAATAACAATAGAACAGGCTATAGCCCTTGTCACTGAGGGATAGCTGGACCCCATCCTCAGTGGAAAAAAGGCATGTCATTCATGAATGACCAACTATATATGCCAGCATCTTACTAAAAGCTTAACAATCCAACTTGTATCATACAGTTAACAAAATAAAGCTTTGTGATATTTTCCTAAAGTGGCCACTCATGATGGGCACCCCAAACACGCCCTTTCAACACTACCCTAACATTAATAATGATAAAGCAAGAGGAACACTCACTGGCCAGCAATAAACTTAAAAAAAAATCACTGCCAGAAATGTTCTAATCGCAATTCCTGCTGTAAGTAACTATTGACAACATTCAATGATCCATGGATTTCTGTAAATACAATTATAATGTTGTAGACACATGAGCTATGATTACCTTTTTCTACTTACTGTGAAAGGGAACATTAAAGGAGAAGGAAAGCTACGGAGGCATTTTATTGCCAATAGATTAGCTGCAGTAGTGCAAGCTAGAATGCTATATTTATTTTGAAGAATATTTTACCATACCTGAGTAAAAAGCTATAGAAGCTCTCTATTTATTTAGGATAGCAGCTGCAGTATTAGCTTGGTGTGACATCACTTCCTGCCTGAGTCTCTGTTCACTTATAGCTCTGGGCTCAGATTACAGCATAGAAGGAAGAGGAGCAAACTGAGCATGCTCATGCTCAGGGCAAGGAGGTTTAAGCTGAAGGCAGGAAGTCTGATACAGAAGCCCATGTGTACACAATAGAAGGAAAGAAATGCTGTGTTTATTTTGACAGGGGACTCAGAGCAGCATTACTTTGAGGGTTTACTTGTATATTTAGGTGGACCTTTCTAATAAGGCTTACTTAGTTAAATTGAACCTTTCCTTCTCCTTTAACATACTGTACATACTGCATTACACAGCATACACTAATATCAAAGTCAAATGATTTTTATGTTACTGTGAAATGAGATTGTGGAATGCGCTACGGGTTGCACCGGATATCCCACTGTTATCCCTCCTGGCACTGACATTTGCCAACATATTTGTATTTGAATACTAGGGTAGGACAGCAGTTCTAAAAACAGAAGTTGCTGAAAGATTTGTGGACAGAATAGGGAACTATCTATCTATCATTACTTAGGCAAAAGCAATATTCTGAATATATAGAATATAAATGTCACAATACAAGGCTGATTAATAATTAATTCACATTTACATTACATGAGATTATAGAATCAGCCCTCTAGCATAAGCTTCTATTACAGATGTGACTTCATGCAACAAACCCTTTACCAAAATAAAACCCTACCCCCACCCCACGGAGACGCCCCCCCCTCTTTCGAGCTACAGGCAAAAACACCTTAACAAATATACACAACTTTACAAACATGCAGGCTTTTACATGGCTAACTGCACTACTAATGGAAACATTTAAGTTAAAAGTTTAGGGGGTTATTTATCTCAATATTTTCTGCTACAAACGCCAGTCAAATCCGCTCAGGTTTTTATGCTTATTTATTATTATATTTTACCAAAAATTTGCTTAGCAGGAAAAATTCTGATTTTCAAGTTTTTTTTGGATTTTTCACCCAATTTTCACAAATTTTTTGGAATTTCAAAATTTGGGGAATTTTTTTGATTTTTGCCTGAAAACTCAGAAAATTTCAGGGTATTGCATGAAATCCAGCGCACATCAAAAAATCATTGGGACTTCTCCCATTGACTTATACGCAACCTCGACAGGTCTGAGATGCCGGATTTTCAGATTCTGACATTTCCATCCTTGGGGTTTAATAAATTCCAAAAAATGTGTGATTGTTTAAAAAGTCTGCTTTTATGAAAAAAAAATCATGAATTTTTCGTGATTTTTGTATTCGGAGTTTAGTAAATAACCCCCTTAATGTTCCTGTATCTAGTTTCTCAGTCTGGTAGCTCAATGACCTGAAAAATTACAATTGGCTTCATTTATTTACAATTTGCTACATTTAGTTGATACACTTAATTGATACATTTCTCATCAGTATCTATGGAATATATAACTATTGTATCAATTCTAACAGCTGCCTCGGAAATTCTGCTCATCAGGGACAAAGATAACAAATGTATCCAACTAAATATATCAATTTACAACAGTAAAGACTCTGCGACCCCCCCCCCAGCTGCTTTACAAGTTTAAAAATGAAAATTTACACTTCAAAATTAGAAAAACGATCACAAATAAATATATTTAAAAAAAACAGAAAATAATTGGAAAAAGTCTTTATTTCTGGTGAACAATCTGAAACCAACTGAACTAAAAAAAAGTATTTAAAGGTGAACAGCACCTTCAACAGTAAGTATAAACAATGAATGAGTTTCTCACATTAAGGAAAAGATTTACAAATATTCAAAACACTTTTATGTTTGTCAGGATGATTTTTCCCACACTCAGGAAAGTTTTGAATGAATTGGCACATTCATCAAAGCAAATCAATGTGTCAATTTGCCGGAATAGAATCGACCACTTTGAGTAGTCAAGTACAATTTAAAGACTCTACCAGAAAAAAAAAGTTTTTGTACTTTTATGGGCATTTTTCAAATTGGTAAAAATAATTTTTCATGTTCATACAATTTGGTATCAATGCAGAAATGTATTAGTGGCCCCATTTTAAATGAGCGTTTTTTCTTTCTCTTCATAAAAGGCGATGACATCTACCCAATGTGTAAATGTTACTTTTATTATTTTATTTTCTCCAATATCTGCTTCTATGTGATAAGAATCCTGTTGCAAGCAAAACATATATAACAAAAAGAAGGTCAAATAATGAATCTTGTTTTACAGCAACCTGTCTTTTATATCTATCTATCTGGGAAGACACTACTTGATGACAATGCCTGCTCACACAATAGCTTGATATTTGCTGTCAATGAGTCAGAGTTACTCAACTGATTTGCCTTGCATTTCCAGATAAGTATGTATTAGTCATTAGGATCTTCACATCTCTACTCTGCAACAATGGCAGTCAAGAAAAAGTAAAGCTGGACCACTAACCATTTGCCATTTTTTATACACAAATTGCTTACCACTTACAGTACCATTTATATGGACAGACTTAATAAATAAATAATCCCACCAGCATTTGGTAAAAGTAATGCCTAAAGCCTAAATCAGTGCTTTCTAGCTCCAGTCATCTAAGACATGAACAGGGCAATATGACTAGCCCCATGTCAGATTTCAAAATTAAATATAAAAAAATCTGTTTGCTCTTTTGAGATACGGATTTCAGTGCAGAATTCTGCTGCAGCAGCACTATTAACTGATTCATTTTGAAAAAAAACCCATTATTTCCCATGACAGTATCCCAGTCAAATTTCAAGATATAAAACTGGAAAGTCGGCTTTTCTAATGCAGGGAGCGTGATTTTACCTGCTGCAGTTATACAGCAGATTACCTGACTAAAATAGAAAATTATTGTCTGCTGTCTCAGATACAGTAACAAGTAGATTTTTCTGCATAAGAGTCAATATTTTCTGGTAGATCTGGCAGTTCTTTAAATATATTTTTGGTGCATTATAGGAAAGATCCTGCTACACCTACACTGGGCACAGTATCAACTTTGGCTGAACTTTTTGATGCAAAGTAAAATAAAATCAATTAAATTCCAAGTTCTTTCCAATTAGTGTCACCTTAAGTCTTCAGAAAGTTTAAGATGTCTTCTAATTTTTCTTGTTCTTTTCTAATTGGTTCTGTTCAAGCTACACATATATATAGAAAGACAATTTTTCATTTTGTCTCTGCTTGGCTGCATTATATGTCATTCCTGTGACAACAGTTTAGCAGTTGGCTTGAAGTTTTGTACATATCTTGTAGCTTTCATGCCTGACCTTTCCATATCTCCACCCCTCTTATACATTATCTTTACACCCACACATGGAGCTAGTCATCTACAGCACGATCAAGCTGCTAATTTATGGTCATCTCCTGCTGAAATATCCTACCAACATAGAATATGATAATTATACATGATCACATCTGCCCAGGATTTTGCAGTGAAAAATATAACCATCTATTTTGCTTAGTTACTGTATATATGTGTTTACTATGTAATTAATGCATCTCACTTCAGTGATGCAATGACAAAAATAAGTTAGGTTGTTATTCAACAATTCAAATTTTTAGCTTATTTAGAAAAGGTGCTTAAACACTATCTGAACTTCCAAAAATAAACTCTTTTTGTTACACACATACCTGCTTCCACTGATGTAAAAGAAAACCAACCCCCTCCCTTGTTCCTTTGTGAAATTATAGATTTTAGAACTTTCCAGAGTGTCCATGAACCACCCACTATGAAAAGCAGAGGGATTTCAAGCCCCATCTCTTGACAATAGAACAAGATGAGGGAGGGGTGGCACGACACTGAGAACCTAGGGGGATTTTAAAAAATAGTCAAAATGTCATGGCTTTTTTTCAGTCTGTAAAAATAAATATGTCTGATTGTATTTATATTTATTTCTGGTAGTGTTTATGCTCCATTTTTACATATGCTTAACTAAATAAGCTCATGTCATAATGGGTTATATATTACCTTTTGTTGTTTGTCTCATGAGCAGATGCAGTGGGGCTGGTTACATATTTAATTTGGGCTAAAAAAAACAGACAGCAGTTCAAGTTGAACCCCTGCAAATAAACCCACACTCATACTGTATATAAAGAAAACTCGAGAATCCAGACATATATTACCACTGAATTTTACAAATAATATTTTAATCATGGCCAACGTTTCAAGGCTCACATGCATTTTTCAAGCATACCGTACTTTTTAAATACATGATGGGGGAACTTAATGTGGATACAACTTATGCGATTTTAGCAGCCTTAGATGTGCATAGCTTGTACACTTCCACTCCCACAATAAGGGAGTCTTCTCTTCTGGTAAGTAAAGCAGCAAGAGTTAATAAGGCATTTTTTGGTTTGAGCTAAGTCTATATTACCACTTGAGTACATGACATGTAAAATATGTTTTTGATAGAGATAATTCATTGAATGCCAGGCTATGTTTCTACAATGACAGTGTTGTGTTCAGCAGGCTTATTTAGATTACAACACAAGGCTGGACAATAGCCTTGTTGCTTGTTTATAATTAACAAGGACAATTGACTACACCCTTAATAAAAAAAAATATATAAAATATTATCGGACGACAGAGCAATAAAGTCTCGTTTAGGTGCAGAAACTTGGAAAAGTGAATTTTTAGAAGTGATTAGACTAGTCTACTGCTACATAAATATTCTGCTTTTTTTGTTATATTTGATTTTATAAAAATAAATGTGGCTTTGTGAAGTGCAACACTACCAGATATCACCTCACTTGCCCTCTATGATCTCCCAACTGTACTTTCTCAGCAGCAACATAGCCTCTTATTTCTTCGATGGAGTTGCCTGCAGCCATTTTTACCCATACTAACTATATATATATATATATATATATATATATATATATATATATATATATATATATATATATATATATATATATATTTGTTTAGATAAAGTGCTGCTTTTCATATCTAACATAAACCCTTCTTGCACAAAGTCCCTGTCAGGAGTAATAGATGGTGCTCTGAATTACAGATATGCTATTCTGAAATCTTGAACTATTGAAGCATTTACCACTTAGTGTAATCCCCCTAGGCACTTTATGCTTGGTCAGATACCAAGGTTGAATTTTTAAAAATGTTTATCAAAAGCAAACCCTATTTTTCAATGAAACTTAGATTAAACTCCCTTACATAAAATGGCAAAAGAATAGTAAGATGCTGTTTACGAAGTTTATCTGAAGTTTGGAAGGTTTGAACATTAAGGGGCCCATTTACTAAGGGTCGAAGTGAGTTCAAAGTGAATTTTCGATTTCAAAAACTTCGAATTTCTAAGTAATTTTTGGGTACTTTGACCATCGAAAAGGCCAAAATTCGATTTGAATTGAAAAAACTTTATCCGACCATTCGAAAATCGAAGTACTGTCTCTTTAAAAAACTTTGACTTCGACACTTCGCCACCTTAAACCTGCCGAATTGCTATGTTAACCTATGGGGACCTCCTAGAATCTATAGCCAGTATTAATCTAAGCTTTTAGAGGTCAAAGTTTTTTTTTTGAAAATCGCTCCATCGATTGATTAAATCTTTTCTACGCTTGATCGAACGATTTGAATTCGATCGAAAATGGCTACATTCAATCAAAAAAAAACGTTGACTATCGAATTTCTACAATTCAATGGTCGAATTTCGAAGTTTTATCATTTCGAAATTCGACCCTTAGTAAATGTGCCCCTAAAATAGTGGAAAAATCCCTAAGGGGCAAATTTACTAAGCTCGAGTGAAGGATTCAAAGTATTTTTTGGGGTACTTTGACCATCGAATAGGCTACTACGACCTTCGACTACAACTTCGATTCAAACTATTCGAACTAAAAATCGTTCGACCATTCGATAGTCGAAGTACTGTCTCTTTGAAAAATACTTTGACTACATACTTCGCCAGTTTAAACCTACCGAGGTACAATGTTAGCCTATGGGGACCTTCCCCATCATTTTTTAAAGGTTTTTTTGATCGAAGAAATTTTACGTATTTAAAGTGACAGTTTCTTTTTCTCAGTGCCCGTTATAGGTTTTAGTTACCTTGTGGTGTTTGAAGCCCTGTGCTATCTGTATCCTGTGTTTGACCCCTGCCTGGCTATTGACTATCCTGAATTCTGTAACCTGACTCTTGCCTGTTATCTGACTCCGATTCTGCCAAGTCCCTTCTGACTGATTACTCGGTTTGACCCTTGCCTGCCTGACTTTGTTTGTACTCTGCACACAGGAACATATGCAATATGGGGTAAACCCCTATGTTTTTACTGCGTCAAATGATGCACAATATTTAAATATATATAAATGTATTTATTTTTTATATAACTATAAAAACATGATAAAATCAGTTGTTCAGAATTTCAAATGAAGTTCTTTAACTGTAACTGGAACAGACTTCTGTTTGTTAGATATATATATATATATATATATATATATATATATATATATATATATATATATATAAAAATATATTTTTATATTTATATATATATATTTATATATTTATAAATGTATTTATTTTTTATATAACTATAAAAACATGATATAAAACCAGTTGTTCAGAATTCCAAATGAAGATCTTTAGTTAGAAGTCAGGAAAACTATCCTCATTTCATGTTTCCCAGAGGTTATACAGTCTTAAATGTGAGCACCGGAAATAAATATGATATTCCAGTCAAGTGCACAAAATACTAGCAATACTTATCGTGGAACTTGATAAAGTAGCAACCAATATCCGACGGTAACAAAAACAACAGTATGTGGAGCCATTCATTCAGCAACAAATATGCTTTCCACTATATGAAGAAGAATGTTCCTTCATGTTATTAAACATAAACCTTCTTACAGTATAACACTAAATAAAATTGCCTTTTTATTTGAAGTTTTGATTCTGCAATGTACATTTCATTTACACCATACCTGTCAGGAAATTAGAATTAAAGCAATTAAAGACACCCAATATGTTCTGAGTTACATGACTATAGTCTAAAAATATTGACTTGGTGACAGGTCTTCTTTAAACTTCAAGCAGGGTCTGCTGTTGGTCTGCGCTATGTAAGAACCAAACGCCTTCTTGTTTTAGTAAGACATATTTAAGTCACGCTGTCCATGTAAATAATGCCCGAAGATATTATTCTCAAGAAAGAAATACGTGTGCAGTTTCAGCAGGTATCTCTGACAGCTTTCCTGTCAAATTACACAAAGACACTAAAGAATTATTAAGACTTATTTCCCATTAAACCAAAGTCGTACTATTGTACTTCGAATCGTACTATCGTACTTTGATCGTACGTTGATTTGAAGTTTTTTACTGTAATCACTAGACAACAAAAAACCCCACCGGTCCTCTTAACTCGGTAGAAAGAGAGACAGTGAGCAGCATGGGGCCACCCTATCAAGTTCTGAACTTTAGACATCAGTGTCCCTTACTGCTGTATGAATTGCTGTCTGTGTAAAATGTGAGCAACTCTGAAACAGTGCAATTCCTGAATAAGTTTGTCATGGTCATCACGCTGAAAAGTCTTCATGTTTATACAAGTAAATAGGGGTTTACGTTCTATCGTGTTAATAAATACAGGACATACATACATACATACATACTTAATGGTGCAGCATAATTAAATGTAATAAAAGGATCTTAACTCTTTATAAATGCCTTAATAATTGTTACTGTTTCTTTAGTTTTTAAGCTGTGCATCAGAATAAGTAATAGATACACACATCTTCTGAAAGAAATAGCAGAACTCAGCAAATTTATTTACCTAACAATACTATAATTAAATTGGATATTTGACCTTAAGCTCTAGAAGCCACGAAAAAACAGAGACTTGGCGCAAAACACTGAAATAAAGTTAAGTGCATACGTAGTCACTAAAATGGCAGGGGAATCAGTATCTGCCAATTCAATCAATAAAGATAGAACAGTTTATACCGCATAAGAAGAAGGCACCAAGGTAATAGGTTTCACTACACGAAGGCTGGGAGCCAAGTGGATTGTGTATATTATTGCATTGTCAGGGAAGCCTTCTGTGGCTCACCACAGCTTGTGAGAAAAAGACTACGTTGATTGAAAAAGAAAAATTAGCAAAACTGTCATTACACAATTTGTTCTTAAAGGGAAATCTACATGACATTTATTTGATTTGGTAGCATATGAAAATATGTTACCTTATACATGGAAAAATTACCGTATATACCCGAGTAGAAGCCGAGTTTTTCAGCATCCAAAATGTGCTGAAAAAGTCTACCTCGGCTTATACTCGGGTCAGCGGGCAGTAGCTGAGATTGCAGTCACTTTTAATCATTCCTATACCAACAGTTCACTTGGGGAGAGACTGCAATATCCCACAATGCCCTCTGTTGGTTATATGAAAGAATAACAGTGCGCCCTCTGTTGGTTATATGAAAGAATAACAGTGACTGCAATATCACACAGCACCCTCTGTTGGTTATATGAAAGAATAACAGTGCGCCCTCTGTTGGATTTATGAAAGAATAACAGTGACTGCAAAATCACACAGCGCCCTCTGTTGGTTATATGAAAGATTAACAGTGACTGCAATATCACACAGCGCCCTCTGTTGGTTATATGAAAGAATAACAGTGCGCCCTCTGTTGGTTGTATGAAAGATTAACAGTGACTGCAATATCACACAGCGCCCTCTGTTGGTTATATGAAAGAATAACAGTGACTGCAATATCACACAGCGCCATCTGTTGGTTATATGGAAGAATAACAGTGACTGCAATATCACACAGTGCCCTCTGTTGGTTATATGAAAGAATAACAGTGACTGCAATATCACACAGCGCCATCTGTTGGTTATATGGAAGAATAACAGTGACTGCAATATCACACAGCGCCCTCTGTTGGTTATATGAAAGAATAACAGTGACTGCAATATCACACAGCGCCCTCTGTTGGTTATATGAAAGAATAACAGTGACTGCAATATCACACAGCGCCCTCTGTTGGTTGTATGAAAGATTAACAGTGACTGCAATATCACACAGCGCCCTCTGTTGGTTATATGAAAGAATAACAGTGACTGCAATATCACACAGCGCCATCTGTTGGTTATATGGAAGAATAACAGTGACTGCAATATCACACAGTGCCCTCTGTTGGTTATATGAAAGAATAACAGTGACTGCAATATCACACAGCGCCATCTGTTGGTTATATGGAAGAATAACAGTGACTGCAATATCACACAGCGCCCTCTGTTGGTTATATGAAAGAATAACAGTGACTGCAATATCACACAGCGCCCTCTGTTGGTTATATGAAAGAATAACAGTGACTGCAATATCACACAGCGCCCTCTGTTGGTTATATGAAAGAATAACAGTGACTGCAATATCACACAGCGCCCTCTGTTGGTTATATGAAGGATTAACAGTGATGGCAATATCACACAGCGCTCTCTGTTGGTTATATGAAGGATTAACAGTGATAGCAATATCACACAGCGCCCTCTGTTGGTTATATGAAGGATTAACAGTGATGGCAATATCACACAGCACCCCTCTGCACATGGTAGTGGGACAGTGGGACAATGCACACAGTAATCCGTTTGGCAATTCTCTGTCACCATCAACTTTGCAAAGAAGTCCGGTTGATCGCTGGGGGGGTCGCTTTGGCAGAATGTGTGCTGCTGGGAGACAGGGCTGTAGTTGTGTCTAGGCTTATACTAGAGTCAATAAGTTTTCCCAGTTTTCGTAGGTAAAATGAGGTACCTCGGCTTATACTCGGGTCGGCTTATACTCGAGTATATACGGTATAGAAATGACAAAATCTGAATGATGATTTACTGTTTCTCAGGAAACAGTATATTTGCAAAGTGTTTTACAACATTATTTGCAAACATTATTTGTCTGTCTATGAAGTATCTGGAATATCCTTGCTCTGTTTGTTCTACTTAGTCTGCTAAGGGAGTAAATGAAAATATTAAGGATCGCTTACAGTGTAAAGTTGTACCCATGAAATTAGTCAGAGTGTTAGATCATTCCTTTACATTGTTAGCTAATGCGATTTGCAACTAAACTAGACTCGCCAGCACATTTTTTAAAATAATAATATATTGAAAATATACCTTCTTAACCAATAACTATATAGATAATATACCTGCTTAATAACAACTATATAGATAATATGTAATCTAAGGGGCAGATTTATCAAGGGTCGAATTTCGAAGTTGAAAATACTTCGAAATTCGACCATGAAATTTAAATACTTCAAATTGGAATATCAAATTCGAAGTATTTTCAGCAAATTTGGCCATGGTTCGATCAAATTAAAATCGAACGATTCAAAGGATTTCATCGATCGATCGAAGGATTTTAATTCGATTTGTAACATAGGCTAACATAGCACTTCATCAGGTTTAATTTGGCGAACTATTGAAGTCGAAGTTTTTTTAAAGAGACAGTATTTCGATTATCGAATATTCAAACTATTTTACTTCGAATTGAATTCGAAGTTGTAGTATCCTATTCGATGTTCGAAGTATCCAAAAAATTACTTAGAATTTCGAATTTTTTTTTCTTCGAAAATTCCCTCTAATTCACTTCGACCCTTGATAAATCTGCCCCTAAGTATTGACCTATAAAAGAATCCCTTTAACCATTTGAAGATCTTTTTAACCTACATGAATTTTGGGAGTTTTGGTTTGTTTGACGTTGGTTTTTGCTCAAAAACTCTATAAATTCTAGGTATTCGAGGTTTTTATGCCTATAAACTTGGAAAATTTAAGATATTTAAGCGTATAAACTCAAATATTTGTGATATTCATAAAAATTAGATTTTTTTTTAATCCAATTTTTTCTAAGGGGACAATCCTGATGTGTCCCCTTAATGTGGGGAGTGCCCCCCCCCCCAGTTTTAACTATGCTTTCCATATTTAAGAAGTCACTTTTTTGTCCATCCTGAGATATTTGAGATATTTAAGCGTATAAACTCAAATATTTGTGATATTCATAAAAAAATTTTTTTTTTTAATCCAATTTTTTCTAAGGGGACAATCCTGATGTGTCCCCTTAATGTGGGAAGTGCCCCCCCCCCCAGTTTTAACTATGCTTTCCATATTTAAGAAGTCACTTTTTTGACCATCCTTTAAACTTTTGCTTAAGTGAACCAGACCAGTATCCTTAAAGGACCCGGAAGATGGCTGCTGTAAACTCTGATCCCTGAATCTGCACCAAGGGCTAAGTAAAAAGTTAGGGGCATTTGCTCGGGATAGGCTGGGGGGGAGATCTATGTGGGGTGGGGGGTAGGGTTTTTTTAATAAGGGGTTTGTTTCTCCTTTAAGGCTGCCTTAAGTACAAAATTAAGAGCAGACTAATAATGCTAACGAGATCTCACCGCTGAAGTTTTAACGACATAATAAAAAAAAACAATGACTACGACAAACAAAATTTCAGGGAGTAAGAAGTTGAATCAACAAAAGCATAGTTGAACGAACAAAGATGTACTGTACATTCCAATACTCCTTTTCAACAGTAACTTTAACTAGTTTTAGCACATTGGAAGCCTCCATTGATAGGCATCTAAACAATTAGAGTTGAAAAGAGTTTTAATGGACTGGGCAATAAAAAACTGACCTGCAGTGCAGCACTTTGGGTACATTCTGTAAAATGTGCAAAATGGTAAAAATAGAAATTAGAACACTTATCTCCTGGAAAGATCAATGAAACTGGAGCTTTTGGTTATTTCAAAAATTTTTCATATTCTTCTATATTTGTTGTATATTTGTTGTATATTTGTTCAATATTTGTTCCACATTTATTGCAGTCTTCATATATAAAGTTCAATAGTTATTATATGTAGAGGCCTATTTAGCAACAGTCTCATTTTAGTGGTTTCTCTAAAACCACAAATGTCATGAAACGTATTAAAGCACAAATGGGAAAAGTGACAGATGTCGTGAAAACCATGACTTTTTTCTTATTGTCACACAAAAGCCAGTGACTATAACACCAGAAAACCTCTAAAACCACAAATCAAAGAAAGATCTTCAAGTTGTAAAAGGAACATTTGCCATTGACTTCTACATGATGTCAACAGGTTTTAGCTGAAGTATTTTCAGATTCGGAATTGTCGCAGTTTTGTCACATAAATCCTGGAAAAGTCATGCTTTTTTTCAGCAACTTCAGATTTTTTGCATCAAAAAGCCTGACCTAAAAGAGTTTCAGTTTAATAAATTGGTCCCTTAGAGTTTAATATATAACTTTATAAGTAAAGTTATACATACAAGTACATAAACAAATACAAATTTGTCGCTGAAATCTGTGACTTTTTTTGGATTTGACGCCTTAAAACCACAAAATATTCAGGTTATTGAACGAAACGCAACACAGATCAGGATATCAGCAGGACATCTGCCATTGACTCAGCAGGATTTGGTGTGCTTTTTTATTCTGACTTTTAACACCAACTGACTTTAATAAATCCCGAAAAATGTTAGTTTTTTCTCTACAAAAAAATGGTGGTTTTCCACTTTAAAAGGCGACCAAAAAAAATCAGACTTTGATAAATAACCCTCATAAATTGCAGTCCACATTGCCATGCTAATTGTATCCATGGTGAAATTCTCTAGTGAAAAGTCTCTAGAGAAACTCTCTAGACAATTTTCACTACTACTATTGTAAGTTACGGCAGAACAAAATTTGCCACATTTCTCTTGAAAAAAATTTCAGTTTGATCCCTGTGGTTCTATAGGGGTTATGGTGTTCTAAAGTGGGGTAAGCCTTTGTCTATCAGAAGACTCTGGGTAAGCACTACGTTTCCCTTCTGGAAATTTTTTTTAACTGAGCAAGCTACAATGTTCATATAAATATATGCTAACTTTGAAGTTCTAATTGTTCTGAAAGGATATGCTTGGAATTCTTCCTGCACTGAAAGAATGTTTTAAACCCACTGGCTAATTTTCCAATAAAAATTAAAAAAGGATAAGCTATCACAGTTTTACGCCAAGCCCAAACCAGAGCCTACACGGCACCTTGTGGCTTTGCCCAAACACTGCTGTATAACTGCATACCTCCCAACTGTCCCTTTTTCAGAGGGACAGTCCCTCTTTTGACAGCTCAACCCGCAGTCCCTCATTTGTACTGGAAAGTCCCTATTTTCTCTGCACTGAACAGCCAGAAAAAAAACAAAGTTTCTCACTTAATTGGCTTTTGGCAGAGAGCACAGAACAGCTAACAGGTGCAAATAAGATACTTTGTAACAATTTTGAGACACAAAAAACAGTTGAAATAAGGAGAAATATTTTCAAACTTTCATAACTTGCCAAATTTTGGAAAGTGAACGTGTTAATTAGGGGGTGTGGCCACAGAAAGGGGCGTGGTCAAGAAAATTTGCTGTTCTACTTGCGAAAAACATTTTTGTCCCTCTTTTTACTTCCAAAATGTTGGCAGGTATGTAGCTGTCATTCCTCTGCAGTTTTAATATTACATCCCTAAGGTTTTCTGGCTTTGTTTCTGACATAACACAGTTTTCTGCTATAAGCCCTTTGGGTAAGAGACAGCTCTATTACAAGCTTCAGTTCCACCAGTAAGCTTAGCATTAAAGCTGAGCACAACATCAAAGAACAGCAACACCATTATTAATGTAACTAATAAGCTCATCATTGATTTCCATCCTTTAGCAAAGTGGAACACAAGCTGAAATTACATTTGTAGGGTTTTTCCCACTTTGTGTAAGGCACAGCAATTTGCTTCTGACCAAATACTGACAGTTCTCACACATGAAGATCAGTAGGTATAAAGTACCGTATATACTCGAGTATAAGCCGAGTTTTTCAGCATCAAAAATGTGCTGAAAAAGTCTACCTCGGCTTATACTCGGGTCAGCGGGCAGTAGTCGAGATTGCAGTCACTTTTAATCATTCCTATACCAACAGTTCACTTGGGGAGAGACTGCAATATCCCGCAATGCCCTCTGTTGGTTTTATGAAAGAATAACAGTGCGCCCTCTGTTAGTTATATCAAAGAATAACAGTGACTGCAATATCACACAGCGCCATCTGTTGGTTGTATCAAAGAATAACAGTGACTGCAATATCACACAGCGCCATCTGTTGGTTGTATCAAAGAATAACAGTGACTGCAATATCACACAGCGCCATCTGTTGGTTATATCAAAGAATAACAGTGACTGCAATATCACACAGCGCCATCTGTTGGTTGTATCAAAGAATAACAGTGACTGCAATATCACACAGCGCCATCTGTTGGTTGTATCAAAGAATAACAGTGACTGCAATATCACACAGCGCCATCTGTTGGTTATATCAAAGAATAACAGTAACTGCAATATCACACAGCACCATCTGTTGGTTATATCAAAGAATAACAGTAACTGCAATATCACACAGCGCCATCTGTTGGTTGAATAAAGGATTAACAGTGATGGCAATATCACACAGCGCCATCTGTTGGTTATACGAAAGATAAGTGATGGTTTTATGACACACAGCACTCTCTGCACAATTCTCTGTCACCATCAACTTTGCAAAGAAGTCCGGTCGATCGCTGGGGGAGTCTCTTCGGCGGAAGGTGCGCTGCTGGGAGACAGGGCTGTAGTTGTGTCTAGGCTTATACTAGAGTCAATAAGTTTTCCCAGTTTTCGTAGGTAAAATTAGGTACCTCGGCTTTTACTCGGATCGGCTTATACTCGAGTATATACGGTAGATGTGACCATCATATGTTAACTATCAAATTGCCATGATTTCTATGTGTCTCTTTTTCATCTGACTTACATCTTATGTGTTACTGGGCAATGTTGAACAATGCAAAATATAATTTATTGGCACATATAAAGAAGGAAAGATTTATGTCAAGATCTATTAAAAAGCATTACTGCAAAATTAAAATGAATACCTATTCAAGTAATTAGATTGTTTAAAGTGTAATTGAACAAGAATAGGCATTTATGAGTGCCTTAGTCTTAATTTTCATGAACCTACAGAAGATGACTCTTGGGGCATATTTATCAAAGGTGGAGTTTTTTTTTACCTCGAATGACCTTGAAACTCAAATAGTAATTTATTTAAGAAAAAATTTGAACGTCTAAAACTCGAACAGATAGTTCATATCATATTAAGTGGCATATTAAAGAATCTTACCAAACTGGAATATATATTTAAGTAAATATTGCCCTTTTACATCTCTTGCCTTGAGCCACCATTTCGTGATGGTCTGTGTGCTGTCTCAGAGATCACCTGACCAGAAATACTTCAACTCTAAGGGGCCGATTCACTAAGGGTCGAATATCGAGGGTTAATTAACCCTCGATATTCGACTGGGAATTAAAATCCTTCGACTTCGAATATCGAAGTCGAAGGATTTAGCGCAGATAGTACGATCGAACGATCGAAGGATTATTCCTTGGATCGAACGATTAAATCCTTCGAATCGTTCAATTCGAAGGATTTTAATCCAACGATCGAAGGAATATCCTTCGATCAAAAAAACTTAGGAAAGCCTATGGGGACCTTCCCCATAGGCTAACATTGAGTTCGGTAGGTTTTAGATGGCGAACTAGGGGGTCGAAGTTTTTTTTAAAGAGACAGTACTTCGACTATCGAATGGTCGAATAGTCGAACGATTTTTAGTTCGAATCCTTCGATTAGAAGGCGTAGTCATGGTCGAAGTAGCCCATTCGATGGTCGAAGTAGCCCAAAAAAACACTTCGAAATTCGAAGTTTTTTTACTTCGAATCCTTCACTCGAAGTTAGTGAATCGGCCTCTTACTGTAACAGGAAGAAGTGTAGAAGCAAAAGAAACAACTATGTCTGTTAATTGGCTCATGTGACCTAACATGTATGGTTTGTTGGTATGTTTGTGAGTACAGTGAATCCTACGATCCCAGGGGGCGGCCCTTAGTTTTTTAAAATGGCAATTTTCTATTTATGATTACCCATTGGCACATACTACTAGAAAAGTATATTATTATGAAAATGATTTATTTACATGAAGCAGGATTTTACATATGAGCTGTTTTATGCAATATCTTTTTATAGAGACCTACATTGTTTGGGGGGTATAGTTTTCCTTTAACAGAAAACTCTACCCCGCCGAACTGCAACTAGCAGTTAAGTATGTTTCAAAAGGCTGAGCTCAATAGACATGTAAGGGTAAAATTAAAATTTCTTTATGCAGTTTTAAACCCTATCCAAGGTATATACTTTATAGTTTTATTAAATGAAGGATTACACTGCAAAAAAGTTACGCTATATTGTAAGCTTTTTGATACCTCTCCCATTAATCCAGGTGGAAGGTGCTTTTGACTCTGATTGAGATAAACCAGCATCTTTCTTTTGCTTTAAAATAAAAACGCCAATTTAAAAGCCACCACTGTTACATTTATGTGTTTTTTCCCCTCACAGATCTGTAACGAGGTATTTGGTCTAAATTGGCAAAGTACACAGAGGAATTATATTATCCACCCGGGTAAACTTAAAGGAAAACGAAAGCTTGTCCGACATAGTTTGCTGGAATCTAAAACCTCCTGATAGTGTCCTGAATAGCTAGGTTTTTATTGCTGTAAAGGCATTCAGCTACCCATGAATCATGACTCTAGCTGTCCAAACTGCAGACCCTTTTGTGCATGCGCTAAAGCCCCTTCTACAGAAGGAGCATGAAGGATCAAAAGGAGCATGCGCCATTATGAGAGACAACGGAGATACTGCCCGTGGCAGTGGGTGAAATGCTAGCAATGACGTCACTGTACTTCTACGGAGAGCTTTGGAAGACTGGAATGTGCAGAGAGAAAGGAAGCAAAGTAAGGGAAAACAGTGAGTGCTTAGAACACTGTTTGAAAATCATGTTAAAATAAAACAGACTTAATTTTAACCTTTCCTTGTCCTTTAAGAGGATTTTCAGGCCCCCAAAACAGCTTTTTCCATTTAATGTGTTACCGGTAATACGCATGAAGAATTCAGGCCTTAAGGCTGTCCTATATAACAGCAGGTTTCAGGCTTCCACGTAATGACAGCTTGTATTTTTAGCATGAAACCATTATGAACAGGTAAAAATAGCAAGGTCAGGCTGCTTTTTATTGTGGAACTTTAAGGGACTGAATAAATGTCTGAAAATCATTTACATATAATGTTCACCTAAGTCTGTACTTTTAAAAAGTGTCACTGTTTCTAGAAAGCATCATATTTTAATGTGAGAACCTTTGACTCTTTTGGTTGTATTTTTGGAGGGAGGATCGTGAATATGTACAGTATTATCACGTCCCCTACCCATTTTTATGCAACTCAACTGATTGCAGGCATTGCCAAATATCAATGTATTGAAACAAGTATTTAACATATTGAATTCCCTAAACTTAATTCAACTTCACCTGGTAGCCTTAATAATATTTAGTTTGGTATTTGTGGTAAATTTATCACATCTCCTTACAGCATCTACTGAAAGCAGAAGAGGAAGAGGAAGAGCTCTTGACTAACATCTGAAGAATAACACTCACTTTTATTTGAAAAGGTTAATATTTTACTCTGCTTGCACTACACTTAAATCACTGCAAGATGTTAAACCCATTTATGCAGCTCAGTCACTGCTAGTAGATCTGAATTTGACATCCTTGATATACACTGTTTACAGTAAAATATGCCACCTTAAAGTTATAACCATGGTTAGAGGGAAGTAGAATTTATGCAAGGAAAAATGTGTATGTGTCACTGGTTGCATAAGCTCCCCTTGTCTATACAGTGTTTATTTAGGTGTTACCTTCCAGTCCTAAACCCTTTAATGCCTTAAATCAAATAATAAATTGCAAGGGTAATTTTAAACAAATCAATAATATTGTATAGGATCATAACTTATATTCTGCATAGGGCATTACTCCTCTGCATATTATCATTCATGAGTGTGACTGGAATTGTTATATTGCTGCTATATTTCAATCAGGAGAATAACCCCATCATAGATCATAAACAGTTGGAGAAGCTCCCAGTTATAGGCATCTTAACATTCCAAGCAAAGTAACAAGTGTCTCCAATCTTAGACACCAAATAAAAGGACAGCTTTCAAAATGTATTGTTTATTTAACACAAGGCAAGAATTAAAAGAATATATATTGTATACAAACTTTGCCAACAACCCTTAAATAAAATTCTAGAGTTCTAGAAAATGACAGGGTATCATTGTTTCACTTACAGCTAAACTGTTGACTTGGACGGCAAAGAACTTCAATTTATTAATCTACAACTGTTCTGTTCGTGCTAAGGCCATGGAAGTCCTAGGGGGTTATTTACTAAACTACTAATGCAGAAATCACGAAAAATCTGCGATTTTCTTTTTTATAAAATCTGACTTTTAAAAAATCACGATTTTTTTTGGAATTTATTAAACCCTGAGGATGGAAAAGTCAGACTCTAAAAATCTGGCATCTCAAACCTGTCGAGGTTGCATAAAAGTCAATGGGAGAAGTCCCAATGATTTTTTGATGTGTGCTGGGTTTTTGTGCAATACCCTGAAGTTTTTGGGGTTTTCGGGTGAAAATTCCAAAAAAATTGTGAAATGTGTGAAAATCGGATGAGAAAATCTGGAAATTTTGTGAAAATCTGATTTTTTTACCAAATTTTCAGGAAAATGTAATAGTAAATAAGCATAAAAAACCTGAGTGGATATGATTGGAGTTTGTAGCAGAAAATATTGAGACAAATTCGGACTTTGATAAATAACCCCCAAGAGTTACTTTTTTTCTCATGTTATGCAGTAGGGGCAGAGATGTCAAAATCCCGGAGGTGATTTCTAGTAGGGTTTTTGCTACACCCTTGAAATAACTGAGCACATCCTGTTATACCCTGGACATGTCATATTAAAACACCTGCCACATCATTTACACTATAACATCATTAACACGATTTATAAGAATAAATAGAATAGATATTATGTCACCAAGGAGTTCCAGACCATATAGAAGAACAAGTTTGAAGGCTTTTATACAGGTCATGGTCTGTGCTGGGTTTTGTGCAATAACCCAAAGATTTTGCGGTTTTCAGACAAAAATCTGAAAAATTAATTTGTCTTTTCGCGTGGAAATTCTGAAAAATTTGTACGATTGGGGGGTTATTTATCAAAAGTCCAAATTTATCTCAATATTTTCTGCTACAAACTCCGATCAAATCCGCTCGGGTGTTTTACACTTATTTATTATTAAATTTTCCCGAAAATTTGCTTTGTGGGGAAAAAAAAATCAGATTTTCAAGTTTTTTTGGACTTTTCATCCAATTTTCAAGTTTTTTTTAGAATTTTCACCCGAAAACTCCAAAAACGTCGGGGTATTGCACGAAACCCAGTGCACTTTAAAAAATCATTGGGACTTCTCCCATTGACTTATATGCAACCTCGACAGGTCTGACATGCCGGATTTTCAGATTCAAACTTTTCCATCCTCAGGGTTTAATAAATTGGTCTATTAATAAATAAGACAAAAAACTCGTTCGGATTTGGTCGTAGTTTTTTCAGAAAAAATTTAGATACATTCGGACTTTGATAAATAACCCTCCCAACAGTTCATTTTACACACAGACACAGATACACACACAAAAACTGGCATTCACACTCTAAGCTTAACACAACAGATTCACACTCATCTGCCATGAGAAAGAAGTTGCTTCATTAGGACAAAATTCTCTACTCTTTTCTAGGGATGCACTGAATCCAGGATTCGGTTCGGGATTCGGCCTTTTTCAGCAGGTTTCGCCAAATCCTTCTGCCCGGCCGAACGGAATCCGATTCCTAATTTGCATATGCAAATTAGGGGCGGAGAGGGAAACTGCGTGACTTTTTGTCACAAAAAAAGTTGTCCCCTCCCGCCCCTAATTTGCGTATGCAAATTAGGATTCGGATTCCGTTCGGTATTCGGCCGAATCCTTCGTGAAGGATTCGGGAGTTCGGCCAAATCCAAAATAGTGGATTCGGTGCATCCCTTCTCTTTTCACATTCCACACACAGTTGAGGAGCAGGAATCGTCTCACAGAGGGAAGGGGCGGAGCTAAATCTGGACTGCTGCTCTGAGCAGTAGAATATGCATTGGGATGAGCCATTATTTGAAGGGGTGCTGACAATAAGATCTAAGACTTTTATAAGCTTATTGCAGGTTCTTAATGGTCATTTTAAGAAATGTGTTATATAAAAATGAACAAAACGCTATATGTATACATATGGCAAGAGAATATCCTTTATTATAAAGTACAAGTCCAGGGGGGACTTCAGTCTGGTTCGGTTTCAGTCTATTACCCAGTCTAGATACTCATCTTTCAACTTCTGTAGACAATTCAAGCAACCATTTTCTAGTGCTACCCAGCAAGCTGCCTCTAGCCTAGTTATACTTAATTTGATATTACTGACAGTATGAGAAACCAGGGAAATATTTCCACAAGCAGCGCCTTGGATTGAGATGAATGTCTGGGTTTTTTTTAGATTGATGGATGCTGAGCATTTTGATTCACAACTGGCTCTCTGGTGTACATTAACTATTAAAAGAATCAGTAAATAGAATACTTTTAAATGTACCTACTATTTACTGTTCCTTGTAGCCACATTGCTTTCACCATGAACGATGGAAGCGCTAACTACTGCTGCAGCAAATGGGTGCGATGTGCGCAGCATCAAGTGCATTTTCTACAAGATAAATAATGCACTCACAATCAAATGGCTTTTATCTCTGCAGCCAATTAATTAGCATCCAAATATACCCTTTATTTTGAATCATATTTACTTGGTTGAATATTATCTACTTGCTCTAAGCAACACCAAGGAATTAACACAGTGCTAACTACCCAAACGACCTTTTAAATAATTGGCACCACTTAAAAGAGAATTTATGAGTTACAGAATGTGGAAAATGTGATTTCTACATTTCTACAAAGGCACAGCATTAACAAACATCTGCTTTTTTTTTCTTGTTTAAAGGGGCAGTAACCCCATTTTCAACAAAAATGCATAGGACTTGTGATGAACACATGTCTATGTTTTAATCACAAAAAAGATCTGTGGTTTTTGTTATATGCCTTGACTTGATACAAATCAAGGTAAATAGAAGCTTCAATCTTTGAATATATATATATATATATATTAGGGATGCACCGAATCCAGGATGCGGTTCGGGATTTGGCCAGGATTCGGCCTTTTTCAGCAGGATTCGGATTCTATTTTGCATATGCAAATTAGGGCGGGAGGGAAATCACGTGACTTTTTGTCACAAAACAAGGAAGTAAAAAGTATTTTCCCTTTCCCACCCCTAATTTACATATGCAAATTAGGATTCAGTTCGTTATTCAGCCGAATTTTTCGCGAAGGATTTGGGGGTTCAGCTGAATCCAAAATAGTGGATTTGGTGCATCCCTAATATATATATATAATATAATATATATATATATATATATGTGATGTGAAAAATAAAAGCTATCACTTTGAAATGAAAATGAGAGTGCGGCTCCTCTATTACTGCACATTAATGGGGAAACCTGAAACATATTACATGTGCTTGGTACAGAGAACTAAAAGGGTTTGTGATAGCAGCCCTCAGTATTTGTATTGTAACTTGGAGATAACCAATATGTGTTGAGTACCAGGTACCTTTGTAGCTCTGGAGAAAATTAAGCTTTCAAATATGACATGAAAATATTCAGTTCACCTATTTTCATCTAACTGTGATAATTATTAGAAGACTCATATTCACACTGTCATATGACTTCAGAGATAATACTATTACAGGGCGTTTTTGTAAATCAGTTAAATTTTCAAGCATTTTGGTGTGAAAAAGGAGACACTGTATAATACACAAACAATAGAGAAATATTCTGCATTTTTATCTGAAGATATTTATATCAACCATATGCATTTTATTCGCAATTTACAAAAATGAATTTATCATATTTGTAAATCACCGTACCAGAGGCCACCCCTTTAGACTAGAAGAAAAGAACTTTCATTTGAAGCAACGTAGGGGGTTCTTCACAGTCAGGACAGTGAGGTTGTGGAATGCACTGCCGGGTGATGTTGTGATGGCTGATTCAGTTAATGCCTTTAAGAATGGCTTGGATGATTTTTTGGATAGACGTAATATCAAAGGCTATTGTGATACTAAACTCTATAGTTAGTATAGGTATGGGTATATAGAATTTTAATTAAAAGTAGGGAGGGGTGTGTGTATGGATGCTGGGTTTTCATTTGGAGGGGTTGAACTTGATGGACTTTGTCTTTTTTCAACCCAATTTAACTATGTAACTATGTAACTATATTGCTTTTTCCTTTCCTTAATTTATATGTCCTGTTCCCTGAAAATCCTTAGAACCCATTCTTTTTAACGGTCTGTTGCATTTGGTTTGTCTTGTCCCCAGAATTAATGAGGCAGCCAGAAACGTCAGTTTGTTGATAAATCGGGAATGAAAACCTGCCATAAATCTTCATCTCCACTTAACAGGTCATCAAACCAGATTAGAAAATGTGTCTTGTTATACTGTAGTTCTAAAAGCTTAAAGGTTAGCACAAATTAGAAATGGCCACTGTTCTTAAGTAATAACTACTAAACAAGTGCCATTCCAATGTACTGTATATTATATTCCCACTTAATATAATGTGGCATGGAAAGTGTTCCTGGAAGCTACTGAGATTTGACCTAAATATCAGGGTCTAAACATCACGCAACCCAGAATTATATAAACATATCTACACAAATTTATCAAAGGGAAAAATGTTCAAATTCCTAGGATATTAGCAAAAAAAAAAGACCATACAAATGAATGTACCTCCTCTCTGTTCAAAAGAACTCCCAGAATTAAACTGCTGCATGCTGAAGCGATGCAAAGTCATTAGAAATTTGGTTGACATCTACAATAGGGTGTTTGAATGCATTTTGAGGAAAGGTGATGTTTTAACTGCCGTTTGAATGCAAGGGATTCATTTTGTAGAACAACAAGCTCATAAGGAAGCCAGAACTATTTGTTTGACTTCTTAATATAGCGATGTGAAATCAGATGTTGTTGCGCAGTACAGATGTATTCCTAGGGGGTAACTTAATTCAAAGCACTAAAGATAATAAAACTATTCCTTTAGGATATTTATGCTAAAAGAACTCAACATAATTGAAACCATTTAAGTTAACACCTAGGAACCATCTTAGATTTAGTTATCTGCCATATCCGGAAAAATCATCTGGGACTGCTAGCACTACATCTGTACTTTCCTGAAGTAAATTCTCTTTTACATTTAAATAGTGAATTGCCTAAACACAAATTCACCCAAGATAATTACCCTCTCTGTTCTAAATTTAGACACACAAATAGCACACTTGAAACGTGGCTGTGGCCCTTAATATAATGTTCATGTGATGATATGAGCGCCTTCAATGTATGTGTGTGTATATACTGTATATATATATATATATATACACTCACGTTACAAAAAAATCCAAGTGCCTGGGTGCAGTCATAAAATATAGAATAATCGAACAACAATGTCCGCACTCTCAGGTCTTTCAAAATTGAAAAGGTTATTTATTGAAAAGAACTGACATTTCGGCAAGCACTCTACACTCTAGCCTTTATCAAAGACCTTTGATAAAGGCTAGAGTGCATGCCGAAATGCCAGTTCTTTTCAATAAATAACCTTTTCAACTTTTAAGACCTGAGAGTGCGGACATTGTTGTTCGATTATATATATATATACAGCAGTGGCGTAACTAGATGTTGCTGGGCCCCACAGCATATTAATTTTAGGGCCCCCAACATATCCAGTGTTTGTCCTGTTTTACCAATATACCTGTACCTCCTGGGCCCCCCTGCAGCCGCAGGGTCTGCTTCCTCTGTAGTTACGCCCCTGATATACAGTATATATAATATAACTTACATAGTACTTTCCGTTCCAGCCTTTATCTTTAACATTCCCTTTCAAACTAAAAATTAATAATGTATTGCTACACTAGAAATTATTCTCTGTGAGTAGGAAAATTCAACTGATATTTTGGAGAAAATATGGCCTAAAATCAATGCAATGGGGTGATAAGCATTTTACTTTTGTTATATAATGTCCTCTTTTCTGCAAAAAGAAAAAAACTCCCTTTGTGTAGCTTCTATCTATAGTATTTTCTGATTCTCTTTTTAACTCGTCTTCTGATATCCCAGGGAAAACCTTCTACTCGATTGCCAGTCCAAGGCAACACAACCAAAAGCACTTGATCCATGTAATGGCATATTTATAACAGGTTTTATATTGAGTAGAAAAATCCACAATTTCATTGCAGAAAAGCAGCTAAGGAAGCTGTACAAAAACATCTTAATAGTAATAATCAGAAGTGTGGTCTGGATTTATAGAACACAAAAAAAAACTCCACAGCATGTCTGCACTAATCTTATGACACTTGTTTATTTTTGTTTGTCATGGGATTCTAAAAAAGAACAACCAACAATAATTAGATTTATGAGGCTCATCAACTGTTTTGACTAACATTAGAATAAAAACATTTAGACCTGTGATGAAGCATTGCTTGAGATGTGGATATTGGTAATCAGGCAGGATTAAATTAGACACAAGCATATGGTCATAGTGTAACGGCAAGCAAAAGGTCTCCCAGGGGAAAACAAACTATTAACCAGAAGGCAAGAAGATACACAGTTTATGCATTTAAAATTAGACTGTTGCATTATATCCAAATAATGCTACAGTTGCACTCTGTACTACCTCACATATTAAAATACAGTGGAAATTAAAATTCACCAGTTGGCTACAGGTAAAAGGGTGTATCATATATGAATAGACATCTAACTGAAATTAATAATTACCATCATTACCATCATCATGAAGAGACCCTATCATATAATAACAACATATAAATAAAATCCCCTTTGTCTTTATACATTTATATGAAATCCTCAATTAGGATTAGTATTCTGAGTATTATTAAGATTTAAGTATTTCTAAAGCTCATTCATATTCCGCAGAGCTGTAAAGGGACTTTTTAGCGCTAAATAACTTGCATGTGAAGAATGGTTTTCAAAGAAAACTATACCCCCAAAATGAACACTTAAGCAACAGATAGTTTATATCATATTAAGTGGCACATTAAAAAAATCTTACCAAACTGGAATATATATTTAAGTAAATATTGCCCTTATATCTCTGTTTTATACAATATCTTTTTATAGAAAGCTACAAATGTTCCTTTAAAACAGTAAATTTTTGCTATTTATCAAGGGACAGATTTATTAAGGGTCGAAGTAAAAAAAAATTCTGGTCAAAACTCTCAAATTTGAATTGTGAATTATCCAAACTTGATTCGAGTTTTATTTTGAATTTCAAGATTTATCATATTCTAGCCCTTTAGAACTCGAATTCGACTATTTGCCACCTAAACCCTGCTATATAAGTCAATGGGAGAGGTCCAGTTATCAATTTGGTGATGTTAGCAGCCCTCCTGAAAGTTTTTATAATTTGAATCGAATTTGATTTTATCAATAAATTTCGATTGGTCGAATTTTCTGTGTTTCTATTTGTTTATGCTTTTTATGTTTAGATCTTTTAATATATTAGTAGATAGTCATGTTTTTTAAAATGTGAATTTAGTCTTGATAAAAAAAAAAACACAAATACAAATTTTGATAAATGGGCCTCCCATAACAGTGTATATATGTGAACACAAACAGATACAGATCACATACAGACTGAAACAGAAGGTAGAATGCCCATACAATCAGAATTTACAATCTAAAAGGATAAAGTGAAATGAGATATTTGAATTGTGTTGTATGTGGCGCTGGCAAAATATAGTACAAGCACAATGATAGATGTGGCATTGAAAATTTTTCTTTAGGAGGTGAAATTGGCTTTTACTTTATCATGGAAACAAAGGTAAGTAAAATGAGGACTTGAATTTGAATACTGGAGAATTATGGAACACGGTAGGACAAGAGAAATATTTGATTTGCATGAAGTTGCAATGAGAGAGGCACAATATTATAACGTAGAGTTTTTTTTAGTTATTGATTAGTTGCAGTCATAGATATCAATGAACCCCATGTCATAAGAGTAATGATGATACAGTCCTGGGGGCATTAATTACCACTACGTTAATTCACAAATATGCAAAGTTGCATCATGGGCACCGAACGCTGGCAACATTTCATAGCGAAGATGCACTAGCAATGCGAGCATTTCATAGCGAAGATGTGCTAGCGTTTGTTTGTGCCAGCAAAAATTTGCATATGGTGGGTAATTTAAAGTTGTATGGAGGTCTTTATTATAAATGTTATTGCAAGTGCTTGAAGTTACCACTTTTTCTTACAAATGTTCAAAGAACCTAAATAAAGACAAGAGAGTTAATATAATGCACTAAACAAAGAGGTAATGTTCAGTTAAATCCGCACTTTACTGAATTTGCGGAGTAACAAGCTTTCGCCAGAGCGAAAATTCGACTGGCGATAGAGTGCGAATGAACGTCAGTGACTTGGTGCCTGCGCCTGTTAGTGAATAGGAGATGTCGCTGCGGATAGTAACGCTGGCGAAAAGTCATTAACGCTAGCCACTTCACCCTTTAGTGAATCTGCCCCCTGGACTTTTTAAAACTCTAAATTGCAACATGTAGCATGAAATAGCATTGCAAAAATATCCAGAGCATATCGTTATTGCACTTATGAAAAGAGATTAGCACTACAATGTAGATAGATAAGGCTAGAGGTGCATGCTGGATCCATACAGGGATCCTGTCATCGGAAAACATGTTTTTTTTCAAAACGTATTAGTTAATAGTGCTACTCCAGCAGAATTCTGCACTGAAATCCATTTCTCAAAAGAGCAAAAAGATTTTTTTATATTCAATTTTGAAATCTGACATGGGGCTAGACATTTTGTCAATTTCCCAGCTGCCCCTGGTCATGTGACTTGTGCCTGCACTTAAGGAGAGAAATGTTTTCTGTCAGGCTGCTGTTTTTCCTTCTCAATGTAACTGAATGAGTCTCAGTGGGACATGGGTTTTTACTATTGAGTGTTGTTCTTAGATTTACCAGGCAGCTGTTATCTTGTGTTAGGGAGATGCTATCTGGTTACCTTCCCATTGTTCTTTTGTTTGGCTGCTGGGGGGGAAAAGGGAGGGGGTGATATCACTCCAAATTGCAGTACAGCAGTAAAGAGTGATTGAAGTTTATCAGAGCACAAGTCACATGACTTGGGGCAGCTGGGAAATTGAAAATATGTCTAGCCCCATGTCAGATTTCAAAATTGAATATAAAAAAATCTGTTTGCTCTTTTGAGAAATGAATTTCAGTGCAGAATTCTGCTGGAGCAGCACTATTAACGGATTCATTTTGAAAAAAAAAAAATTCCCATGACAGTATCCCTTTAAGATTTCCAATGGTTTATTTAATATCTTTTCTAAATACTTGAAAAACCTCCTATATATTGAGAGGTGTGAATTCTGTTGGAGCTAAAAGAGCAAACAGTGATGCCCTGGACTGCAGTACAAATCAATGATTATAAAGTATACAGTCTCCTAGGCTTGTCAATACACATTCGTTTTGAAAACCATATGTCATACAAGGTAATAGCAGTTCTACCATGATAGCCTGAAGGACCTCAGGTGACTCTCTGTTCAGAACATGGCTAAAAACAGTACCAGAAACAAATCTGCACTGAACTCTTGAAAGACAATTTTCTGATAGGAATAGCAAATTGGTTCTGTTCCTGTATCACAAGATATTTATGAGGACAGCACGCTGTTTACATGTCATTTTTATTGTAACATGGCACTCAATGCATTTGTTTGCAATATAATTAAATTGCTCTTCAGAGAAAAAGAAAAATGAGAACCAATTTTCCATGAATTGCATCTGGTATGTAGGCCTGGCATGGTCGCCTACTTTAGTATAAAGTGCTCCAACCAAGAAGCTGAAAGGAAACTATAATTATATATGTGGTCTGAGGAACTGCACTTCTTGGTTTTATATGCAAAATATGTTTCTACATTCTGCTTTCCTTCATTAAGAAACAATTTGAAGAACCAAGCCCAGGCTCTCAGGAGGTAGATGCACTAATTATACAGTAAGTAAGAAAATCTAAATAAAGAATTCATAGTTGCAAATGTAAGTATAGTACATTGTGTTCCCTTCTGAAGTTTCTCTAATGTAAGCATTTAGTCCTCCATGCTGTAAAAGTTCACAGAGGCCAAAAATCCTCTAATATAACAGTATGTGTAAAAGCATTAGCAATGTATTACTTGGCACCGTTTTACCATTTGGTTGATTTATTAACAGCTTTGAGAGTAAGGTCCTTATTTCATATTTCTGAATTTTTTAATGTTTTTATTCTACTTCGAAAAACTTGACTGTTAGCGTGTTAAAAGCCAAATAAAAGAAGAGAGAAGAAGTAGTGATGGGCGAATTTGTCCAGAGAAATTCGCAAATTTCCAGCGCAATACGGGAAACAGCGAAATATTGGTGAAACGAGAATTCTGACGCCCGTGGCAATTTTGACACCCGTATCAATTCTGATGCTCGCGTCAGTTTTGATGCTGGTGTTAAAGTCAATGGATGTATGAAAAATGTTGATGCGTGCCGGTTTTTACGAGAGCGATTTTTCTGATGCGCGTCCAAAATCTTTTGACGCCAGCGAATTTTATCGGCAGTTTCGCAAATTCATTCACTGGTGGCGAAACATGGAAATTCAATGCAAATTTGCACCTGTCGAATTTATTCGCCCATCACTAAGAAGAAGTCATCAATATAGTACTACCTGTCAAAATATTTCTACTAGTGGAAGTTTAGTAACATATTACTATTCTGACTAAATTTCCCCCGTTATTGTGCCAATAATTTGAACACCTCTCTGACTTCTCTAAAGTACTTTTATAAGAAAACATTTTCAACTTCAATGGAAATTGCACATCTAAATAATTAATGTTACTACTCCCATGTTTTATAAATGTAGTTCACAATTATCTAACATTTACCTCTGATTATTTGGCTAATTTAGCTAATTAACTGCTGATCAGGCCAGTTATAAGTATACAGACAGTTATATGACTGCATATCGAGCATATTTATAGTCTCACCTTTTAATGGTTTTGAAGTTAGACAGCAATAAGTTAATTTTTATTTGCAAAAAGTGGTATAAATGTATGCTAGCCAGCGTGGTAAACTTTCCCATCTAGGAGAATGAAGACTATGAGCCCCTATAGGGCTAGACAGATTAGAGGGTGTTAGTTGAAACACTTACTCATAAGGCTCTGTAAAACCAGCTATACATACCTCACATACTATCCATGGAACACCCAGAATGTTTGTATTATACAGCTATTCATGATCATTATATACTAAGTTAATTATCTCTATCTCTGTTAATGTTTTAGCCTTGGCTTGGCCAAGAGTGTGGCTAAATCTGCCAGATAACTTCTCATTTGGATTCAAAGCTGTTGTAAGTGGTCAGTTATCTTAATTTTAACCATTTTTACATTTTAAAATAATTTTCTGCTATATTTTGTTTTGCAGTAGCATTAGGCTAGCTATGCATTATTTAGTAAAAATACAAAGGTCTCAGTTCCCCATTAGGAAACATCCATATTGTTGCTTTCATGTCTTTACACAAGTCTGGAATGTTATCCATAATTGCTAAATTGGAACTCTGCTCCTTGTTTCACATTAAGTAGTTCAAACAGTCATTTGATTCTTCAATGAAATGCAGAAATAATCAGGCCTTCTTCGTGTATTGCAACA
The DNA here is from genome assembly GCF_017654675.1 of Xenopus laevis. NCBI lineage: Eukaryota > Metazoa > Chordata > Amphibia > Anura > Pipidae > Xenopus > Xenopus laevis. Next base: position 78,567,284 of record NC_054386.1, read on the forward strand.
TATTATTTTTCATCTCGTATACCAGTGAGAATTCTCTGCAATGAGCTTTTTCCCTTATGGTTTGCCATTTATTGAGATAGAAAGTGTCACTCGTGTCTGGTTACCTTGGAGGTATAATTGCTTGTAGAGTAGGTAACCTTCACATTTATTCAAGGAGCACTAAAGGAGTACTAAAAGTTAAATGCAAGTTGCTTTTAAATGGAATCATTATTCAGAGGTGCATTTATTTGAACGATTGTATAATTTCATAGAACTCAAGCATATAAATATATAATATTTAATGTTTTATGTTTCACAGATTTTTTAAAGCACGAAATACAAGTAAGTTCTATTGGGTTTTTAATTAATTCTAATGAAATTAATTGAACAATGTTTTTTTCAACAGACTTTTCGCATAAGTTAAAAAAAAGTTCATTTTGGTTTTTAGTTTATAAGAACTTTCTGAACAGATAAAGTTTTAACAAATTTACATAATTATGATATTTTTACCTTGAATTTTTTGTCAAATCAGAAGAAAATGTTTGAGAGTCTCTATGGTGAAAGCAGAACTGAGTATTGTTAATTGTCTGGATCCTAACTTAACTCCAGTGATTATCACATGTGGGGGGAAAGGAATCAAACTTTCATTTTCCGTTCTAGCATAATTTATTAAATTTATTAAATGATAAACTATTGTTAACTCTTTAAAAAGTATTTTAATTAAGGGGAACTCCGGCTTCCAAACCGTCATTTGATAAAGAGGTCCACATAACACAGAAACCTCTAATATATCCATCACAGGCTCTTCAAAAAGTATGATGGCTGTTGATACAAAGTAACAGTAGTCAGCCAGCTCAGCAAAGTAGTGAGAAAGATCAACAGAACAGGGGACTAAGCTTAGGGAGCTGTCAGAACCCATTAAAAATCATAAAAAGTTTGCATATTTTTTAATTGATGTATATTTTAAAGTTGCTTGAAATTATGTTTACTTTTCAAAAAGCTTAAGTTATGTTTTTGGGGAGTTCCCCTTTAAAGGACACTTTAGAAATTTGAGGTTGATTTACCAACAAATATGGTAATATGCACCAGTGCTTGCTATTGGTAACTGCAATCAACAACCTGTATCAACAAATTAGCAGATAATTTTATAAAAGATCCATAACCGTGACTGGCAGCATGCTGATTGGAGGAGATTCAATCAGCAGACCACTGGAAATGAATTACACATTTCCAAATGGCATAGGGACAGCTCACTATAGAGAACATGGGTCAGGAGAACTGCATTCAAGAGCTGGTGCCAGAAAATGGGGGGGACATGTTTCACAGATGCAGGGAAAGTCATATCAATAAAAAAAACTTCAAGCTGAATAGCTGAATATGCCACCATAAAAAGCATCACTAGAACATGTATTTTTTTTATAAATAAGTGTTGGTTGGTGACCATGTACAACTTTCTGGAAGCAATATGATTTTTAACTTTTTTGTCCAGAAAAACTGTGCTATCAGCTATCAATAAAATGTTCAATAAGGTTGAATTTTTTCTCAACAGAGGCTTTGAGAAAAAATGAACAGCAGCACAAAAATGCATAGTAATCGTATTTACATTAGCAATTCAGTATACAGTAAAGGGAATAGTGATGCCTTCCTTTGCATTCATGAATAAAGGAGACATCTACACTAGAATGTAAAATTGAAGTTATACAGCAAAGTAGGAAGGTAAGCTTTATGTGTCTAGACATGGCTGGCCATGGCACATAGGTAATAAACATACTATATTAGTTATGACTACACAGCTATTTCACATGTGCTTACAAAACTTTTTTTAATGAGACATAGATATAGACTAAAAATATTCCCCTGCTAGACAAAATAAACCAGCTCATTAAAATATTTTCAAAAACCACATCAACAGACATTGGCAGTAAATATGATGTTCTAGACTTCAGATTTCTTCACTCCAATTACACTGACTTCAAAAAAGGAACTAAATTAAAAATGTATTCAGAACTGGTGTCTTCAAAATTTCTTAACTTCCAAAGAAAAACCTATCCACCGTCACATAAATAAATAAAAAGATGCGCAAAGAGTGAAATTCTCTGAAATTGCTTTGAAGTTTCTTACTCAAGCCATGAAACCAGACTTTCTGACTTATTTCAATTCTCGTTTTATCAACAATAAGAAACTTCTCAATGTAGCACAGATAGGAGTTACATACTTGCAGTGTGACATTCGTGTAAATAAGGAAAAGATAGGCAAACAAAGAAAGACAACAGAAAATAGATAGATAGATTGATAGATAGATAGATAGATAGATAGATAGATAGATAGATAGATAGATAGATAGATAGATAGATAGATAGATGGATAGATAGACAATGCGAGTATACATAATGCAGTGCATTAAATATTTGGCCAAATATTCAGGGAGTTACAGTTGGACAGAATTAGGCAATGCTCTTTGGACTTTCAGTACTTGTCTAGAAGAACAAAATCCCTATGGCATACATGTTCCAAGCTCCCAAAGTTGTCCAGAGAACCTCAGTAGCTTTTTCAGTCCATTGACTCTCTGTTTTCTTAAGGACACTTCTTGTTCAATGTGCTTTATGGGGTTTTATTTGTAAACCTTAGAGATCATATCACAAATAATGAAAGGCCCAATATACATCCTATTGCATAGTGCAGTAAGATCATCTAATTCTCATGTGATAGAAGCAACTGTGATACAACAATCTGGCTTGGTCCAAGATGAATTAACTGACAATTTAATCTTAGTGTGAAGGGGGCTTTAATTTAACTTTCAATTAAGATTAATTGTGGATTAATATTAAGACTTTTCTTATTTGAAATAAGGGCCACATACTTGAATTTGATAGACTTTTGTCTTTTTTCAACTTAACTTAATTATGTATTCTAAGTATGTAAGTATAGGGAAAAGGGAATGTTCTGAAACATAAAAGAGGGCTTTTGTAATACAGGTTTTGAAAGCCAGACATATACAAGTTAGAGAAAACAATGAATAAGATTATTATACACTGAAATGGAAATGCAAATTAAAACAGGTTTCGATTTCTGTTAAACCTAATTAACCATCAAAGTATTGTCATAAAACAGAAATGAATTGCTGAACAAGGAGATAATTTAATTTGTCTAAACAAAACGAAATTTCACTAACAATCCCTGGATTCCTTTCCTAAGACATAACATAATTACCTAGTAAACAACGTTCCCTCTAATTCCTTCTCGGCTATGTGCACAAAAAAAACTTTTATGTGCGCACATTTTAAACTTGTATGTGCAGTTTTTAAAAACGGTGTGCTCAGGTTAGAATGGATACAACATTTTGTGTTTTCACACAACATTCTTGATGTGCACCACATAGAGGGAACATTGCTAGCAAACTGTAATCCAAATAATACAACTGCCTTTGCAAATTAAAGCAATCTTATGTCACAAAATCACTGACAAACTAAGCATAATTTGCAAAACGGACATTCGCAGTATACAATTTAAGGAAAACTATACAACCAGTATACAAAGAATGTAGGTCTCTATAAAAATATATTGAATAACACAACTCATATGTAAAACCTGGTTTCATGTAAATAAACCATTTTCATAATAATATACTTTTTTAGTAGTATGTGCCATTGGGTAATCCTAAATAGAAAATTGCCATTTATAAAAATAAGGGCCACCCCCTGGGATCCTATGATTCACGGTGCACACAAACAAACCAAACAAACCATACATGTTACAGTAGGTCACATGAGCCAAAGACAGAGTTCTGTCTTTTGCTTCCACACTTCTTCCTGTTAAAGTTAAGGTGGCCATAGACGCAAAGATCCTATCGTACGAATCGAGGATTTGTACGATTTTCGGACCGTGTGTAGAGAGTCCCGACATTTTGGCCGATCGGACAGGTCTGATTTTGTCCCAACCGATCCCGCCGGAGCCCATTGCGCTCTCATCATAATCTGATCGTTCGGCAGTAAAGCTACCCCCGATATAGCCATGCCCGTTAGTGGCATATCGGGGAAAGATCGACTCGTTTGGTGATGTCGCTAAATGAGCGGATCTTTTCGTCTATGGCCACCTTTAGAGCTGCAATATTTCTGGTCAGGTGATCTCTGAGACCATCACAAAATGGTGGTTCAAGGCAAGAGATGAAAAAGGGCAATATTTACAACAGCTATGAATGCTTCAATAAAAAATAGAAAATGGATTTCATGTTTAATATGAAAAGAACTTTTATTATACAGATTTTTGTGTCGGGGTGACAGGTCCACTTTAAAAAGATCTATGAAACCACAAGATTCTAACTTTCTTCCATAATAAATTTAATTGTAGTCTTGACTATAAATGCGGGGCACGATGACTATTGAACATTCTAAATAAACATCAAGTCTGAACTATTATATTTGTTAAGAGTAGTGTTCCTGACTAGTATTACTTCCTTGGCAAATTTTACCTTAATTGTTGTGCTTCTGTAGAACAGACTGATGCAGGCTATTGCAGTTCAGCCAACCTGTGTTCTAATATCTTTTAATGGCCCATTAATAATGAAATCTTTAGAACACGTTGCCCTCAATCCTAATTCACAGTTGCCCAACATGTGCATAATATAGTGGGTTTTTTTCCTCATTTCTCCTGAACATTCATAAATCTTTCCTGAAAGCTCAGAGAATTTCCACTTAGTAATTATTTTGTACAGAAAAATAGTTTATTTATAGCTTCTGTATAATAGTAAAAGATTAAATAATTAAGTATTGGTGTGTGTAAGGAGCATTGGATATCCTATTAAGTGTCTAAGCATTTAAATCTTAATGTAGAATAGCTGAAGTGCAAAAATATGAAAGGAAAATAAATATTAATGCAAATAGATTTAATTGCATATCACAGTTTATTTAAAGCAAAGTCTGGTAGACCACCAGAATCCATCAGATTCAAAAGTACTGACATTCTATTTTCATTTTAGATTTATAATTGCAGATATGCAACATACTTTTGTTCAGCTACTTTAGTTATGTATACGATTTCAACAAGGGTGATAATAAAGGAAACGTATATCTCATCCATAGTATCAGCATCATTACCTTCATTTATTTATATACTGCCAGCAAGTTATGCAGAATTTTTAAATAATTATAATGTACAGTACAAGTTCACATCATTAGCTTATTTAACATCAAACACAGCCTACTTTTTTAGTACAGGTATTACAGAGAAAAATGAAATAATTCATTTATACATTACAATTATTTGCTTAACATAAATTCTATGGGATATGGTTATCTGAATATTGAATTCTGGATAATGGAACATATGCTCTAGACTCTAGACCAGTGATCCCCAACCAGTGGCTCGTGAGGAACATTGGATGTCTCTCCCAGTGGCCTCAAAGACAGGGCTTATTTTTGAATTCCAGACTTAGAAGCAAGTTATTGTTGGCTACAAACCAGGTGTACTGCCAAACAGAGCCTCCTGTAGGCTGCCAGTCCACATAGGGGCTACCAACTAGCCAATCAAAGCCCTTATTTGGCACCCCAGGTGCTTTTTTTTCAATACTTGTGTTGCTCCCTAACTCTTTTTAAATCTGAATGTGGCTCACGGCTAAAAAAGGTTGGGGACCCCTTATCTAGACCATATTAGTTTGCAATGTCCATGTGCCTGCTCGGTGATCAACAACCGGGTGCTGGATGTAACACAACAGATGTGGTGGTTGCTAGACTCATGGCCCTGATCTGCATTTACAGATCAGACTTGAGGGAAGGTGGCAGACTCTGAACTCCCTGCTATAACTCAAATTAGCTATAGAGATAAAAAGGCTATACTCCCATCAAGACAGAAAAAAAGGGAGCTGTTTTGCAATTGCTTGCATACTTGTTTTTAATGTAAGGGCTAATCAGTTATAAATTACTATTTAATTAAATATATTTTTATACTATTATTATGGTTGTTTCAGTCAATATTAATGATTACCTCTAGCATTCTTGTTAAATAAAACAAAAAAAGTATAGTTTTGAGGGGAAAAACTTTCAAATCTTCTAATGATTGACTTTAGATTTCCTGCCACAAAGAACATGTTATTATTATGATTTTTGCTAAATCCAACAATTGTGCCCAAAGTTTGGAAATGGAGAACAGAGACCTGTGGCTACTCATCTAGCATGGAAGGCAAGGTGTAAATTGCAAAAAGATGGTAGATTGTGCCTGTTCATTGTAATTTGCACCTTGTTATGTTGTAAATGACTCCATATATATCATTTATTATGCAAAAAACATGTTTTATGCCTTAAAGCAGCAGCCATTTGCTTAAGGGAAGCAAGTGCTTGCATTTTATAGAGATTTTACGACAATGCAAAATATCCCTTGTAATTAGAGCTTCAGTTTTTAATACAAACATTGCATTTAATTTTACTAGTTTGAACAGTAGCTCCAAAAAACTGACGTGCATTTAAAATAAATAAATACAGCATGACTATTAGGGGCCTATTTATCAAGCCTCAATTTCTTTTGGTCTAATATTAAAGGGCAAAAAATCCAAATTTCTATAGGGAGAAAACTTGCAATTTTTTTCTAGATTTATTTGCTCCAAAGCTGCAAAAAATCAGAAAATACTCGAGTAGAAGTCAATGGCAGATTGTCCCTTTAACAATTGGAACATGTTTTTTACCATCAGGATTCTCAAACTTTTCGGGTTGTTTACACTGGTTTCTCTCAGATCGATTTGAGTTTTTCGTGACAATTCAAACAATAGAACTGACACTCAATTTTGTCTCAACTTTTTCTTGCACCGATTTTATCAAGAATAATTATTGGTAAATTAAGGGCATTCAAGTTTGGGAGTTTGGTTGATTTCTTTTTTTTTTAATAAGTGAGAAAACGTCAAGTTTTAGTAATTATGCCCCTTAGTATGTATTTCAGAGTGAAAATCTAACCATTGTATCTTGATAAATAGTGCAATAACCAAGGACACATGAACCAAAAATTGTATTCAGAGAACTGTAACAGCATCTGGACATATTTGCTGTCTCAAAGATTTACTGTCTCGAAAAAATTCTCATTCCAAAAAGATGTCCAAGGCTTTCAGAATGGCCAAACACTATCCCACAACACCACAGTCACTGGCCCATAATTCTATATTCTATAAATATTCTTTTATTTTACTGACATTGAAATCTCCTACCTTCTAATTTCAGGGGATGTCCTCTAATGTTTTCTAATATCCTTGAGATAAGATTATACACTAGAAATACTTGAATAGCTATGTTACAGTATCACTCCTATCTACAACTCCTATCTGCAACCTAAGAAACACCCAATGTAAAATCATGTCTTCACTTCTGTCAAGCTGGTAAGACATTCTTTCAATATATGTGTATATTCGACAAGTATAAAGCTTGTAGAATATAAGGTACTACAAGTTTTTGGGCTGGGGCTGTTAATTTTCATATGGTCAAATGAAAATTGCATATGACTGCTGTTCCTTAATATGCAAGAAGTGCAATAATATTCCCTAACCATAAACCTCCTCTAGAAACAAATTTAAATGTGTCTGTATGATGAGGTATAGCCACTGATATTATATAATCTCAGTATGCAAACTGTAAGCAAGTAGCTAAATCAACTAAGAAACAAAAATGTAAATAACTTGCACAATTAAAGTGCCCACTAGGTTCTATAATTGTTAGTTTTTGCACTGGAACTAAAGACCTTTACTGCTGATATCAAGCAGGTGTCTTATATAAATATATACATATACTTGGTTAGAGCCCAATCCAAATTGTATGGTATGGTTTGGTATATGGGTTACTGCTCCTGGGCAAACTTAGTGCCTTTTATTACATTATCCAGATTGCTCCGTGGTGCTCACTCGTACAACCCTGGGCCGGTGCAGTTTTCTGGTGATAGGAGCACCGGCCCAGGGTTTCAGGTAAGTCAATACAATTACTTGGGGGTGCCTAACATTTGGCACCCCCAAGTGCACAAATCCTTTCCTATGGGGTTGCTGTTAAACTATTAAAACACTAGTACAGGTACTTATGCTCTTATCATACAGTGTCAAAAAGCAGAGGGGCAGGGGAAAAAAGTGATTGTTAATATTCAGGAGAGGGAAGTATATTTATAGAATGTTTTAATCCGTGTCACTCAACACTTTATAGCAATTGAGGCAGCAATGAAAGGGGCTCAAAGTATGCTGGGACAACAGGAAGTTAAGACAGATCTCCAGGGTTACAAGTAGTTGATATAGAGAATTAAACTTGAATTTTTTTGTTTATGTAAATAAATATAAACCCAAATGAAGCAAAAATGTTTTTGTATGCAAAAATAGATTTTTTAAAGGTTCAAATGTGAGCTCATTGGTCTAGTCTGTATGTAACTTTACACTAGAAAGCATGTTGGAACATGGACTTGATATATCCTTGATATATCCCTCCCCTCCCCCCAGAGGCATAGAAGGTAGAGTAATTAATACACAATGCACAATTAATTTACATTTAACATTAAAAGTGTACATGTTAGCTACGTTACGTATAAAAAATTTCTTTGTGACTTATTAAACCCCAAATGCTGTTAAAGCATGAATGAAAAAGTACTCCATCTCAAACCTGCCGAGATCAATGGCAGATGTCTCATTTGCAATTGGAAGATATCATGATCTGCGCTGGGTTTGGGTACAATAATCAGAATAAGTACGTTTTTTTGGGGCATTTAATCCAAAAAATTCACACAATTCAGATTTTTTTTCAAGATTTTATCGAGTCTTTTCCCCCACCAGATTTTTTTGAGTAAATATATTAAAAAAATGCACAGAAGTTAGGTAGAAGTGGTTTTCAGAAAATAGTGAGAAATATTTTGTTTTTATTAATTAAATCCCGAAGTGTTGCTAGTTGATTTGAATTATTTTAATACCAGTTATACAGCCAACTCTAATTTGTCAATGACAATTATTTTCTGTAGTCCTGAATATATTTTGAAAGAACTTTGGCACAGAACTTGGCATATAAGGTAAAATGCAATAGAAGTGCCAACCTATGTAGGTTTTGATACCTCAATAAGTCTGTGGCTGCACAGCTGTGGGAGCTGCTAAGCGAGTGTGACATGTGATCTTTAAACATGCATGTGAATTAAAGCGATACTGACACGTTCCTATAAAAATCATAGGAAAGTGTCAGTATAAAGTAGTTGCTGCACCCGGAGTATTTTCTCTGAAAGCCTCCCTCAAAGCTGCCCCCAGCCCTGCGAACTTTGCGCAGCCGAATGTTGATAAACGTAAAGTCATGCACCTGGGATGTAAAAATTTGCAAGCCACTTATACCCTTAATGGGACTGCACTAGGCAAATCCATAATGAAGATAGATAATAAACTTGGTTGTAGCAAGCAATACCAGTCAGCAGCATCAAGAAAACGCATACAGTTTTGGTCTCCAGGGTTTAAACAGGACATTATTGAATTAGAGAGTATGCAGAGAAGGGCAACTAAGCTTGTGAAAATGGAAAAACCTAGCTATAAGGAAAGACTGGCCAAGTTGGGGATGTTTACACTGGAGAAGAGGCACTTAAGGGGTGATACGATAACAATATATAAATATATAAGGGGATCATACAATTGTCTCTAATGCTTTATTTACCAGTAGGTCTTTCCAGCTGACACAAGGTCACCCATTCCGATTAGAAGAAAAGAGGTTCCCCCTAAATATTCAGAAGGGATTTTTTACAGTGAGAGCTGTGAAGATGTGGAATTCTCTCCCTGACTCAGTAGTACAGGCTGATACATTAGATAGCTTTAAGAAGGGGTTGGATGGTGTTTAGCAAGTGAAGGAATACAGGGTTATGGAAGATAGCTCATAGTACAAGTTGATCCAGGGACTAGTCCCATTGCCATCTTGGAGTCAGGAAGGAATTTTTTCCCCCTCTGAGGCAAATTGGAAAGGCTTCAAATGGTTTTTTTTGCCTTACTCTGGATCAACTGGCAGGCAGGTTATATAAAAATGTAAAAGTTCGATCGACGTGTGTCTTTTTTCAACCTATTTTCCTATGTTACTATGCATCATGTTATGGCAGTAGCAAGTCTATAGTACACCAGATATGGGCAAACTTGTACCTCAGTAACAAATGTATCTCTCCTCATTATCAATCTTCTTATAAGAAACCCATAATTATTTTTCATCTTTCACCACAGTGGTGGCATCAGTTAAGAATGATGCAGTGAGCCAAATGCTTCCCTACTAAACAAAGCATTTTTGCAGAATGTATTGTGTATTGTTTTACCTTCTGAAGAGGAAGGTGATCCAGTGCATCGTTATAGTGACTGATACAGTTGGATGTACTGCAAGCAAACAGGAGCTTTGGTAGTAAAAATGAGAACTAGTTTATCATCCATTAATAAACTATAAATATATTATTTATCATCACAGAACTGCCATTACAATAGCTGATATTCCAGGTCAAGGCTACAAAAAGGAGGATATTAATGTAATCGTATGCTTTGAGTTTCTCTAGTAACTAAACAACGGAATATGAGGGGGGGCAACCAATGCAATATGCACAATCATGAAGCATCTGGGAAATCGTGCTTTTTTTTATCAATTATGTTCTAAAATTATCTTTTCAATTTTAACTACATTGAATTGATCTAAACACGACAATGCTTTTATATAAATGTGCAGTGCTGATAAAAAGATGGGTTGACAAAATTATTACTATGCTATCAAACAAGTTTGATGGGTTAAATGGTCTCACTACAGCATTCATATCTGTTAACTGACGCTTTTACCATGAATGGAAGAGGAGCAAAGGTTGTATAAAATGTAGCGGGGATCAAAACTCACCATGTGCCATAGATCTGACTGCTGTTTTTTGAGGAATAAGTGAGCACACTGTAACATAGGGGCAGATTTATGAAAGGTCTCATCCAGAACGATTCCCGGTTCAATCTGTTTTGGATTTTACTTTCTTTTTTTAAGAAAATTCTGGATTTTTTTCTGTGCAAACTCAATATACATAGCATCAGTCATACTCCTTGTCTCATCAGAGAGTTTTTATTTATGATGGTCTAGACAATGATCAAATTATCATATTATATGACATGTTAGCTAATGTACATAGTAAGTGACTTTAATAATGTTACAAGAAATAAAAATCAGTGTTTAGATTAGGGATGCACCGAATCCACTATTTTGGATTCGGCCGAACCCCCGAATCCTTTGTGAAAGATCTGGCCGAATGCCGAACCGAATCCAAACCCTAATTTGCATATGCAAATTAGGAGTTGGAAGGGGAAAACATTTTTTACTTCCTTGTTTTGTGACAAAAAGTCACGCGATTTCCCTCCCCGCCCCTAGTTTTCATATGCAAATTAGGATTCGGATTCAATTCGGCATGGCAGAAGGATTCGGCCGAATCCGAATCCTGCTGAAAAAGGCCCAATCCTGGCCGAATCCCGAACCTGGATTCGGTGCATCCCTATTTAGAATACACCTGTGAACTATTCACTACTTAGACAGTCAAGAGCTAGATAAATATTTAAAGCTAAATAACTTAAAAGGTATATTTTAGAATTAGCATTAAAAGCTGTACAATCCAAATAACAATAGAGGACAGCATAAGGCATAAAGGCTAAGGAATTTGGTGGTATATTAAGTTCCTCTATACCAAATTCATGATTAATTCCATAATCAATAATGTACACATCCAAATTAACTCTTCCCTATTGACAGTAATCATTGATTGATTAATTGAACAAAATACTGTTGTAACCACAAACTCGTTTAGTTCTTTACTATTGCACACCTCATTCACATTAAACCATAACGCCAATAGTAAAGTATGTTGCTCTTGAGAACAAATTCACATTTGAGTAAACCTCTTTTCATAACAAAATGATTATGTAAAAGAAAAAGTGAAAGGTATCTTTTCTCAATAAAGAGAGATTTTAGTTTCTACTAATCAATCCGCCATTAAAAAAACTGTACAACAGTTGAGCATTCCTGTATATCACATCTTCCCTTTCTAAGTTAAAAGTGAGACCTTTAAATACCTGAAATGTTGCCGGGGGGGCCTTGTTTTTTAAAATGGCAGTTTTCTATTTAGAATTACCCAATGGCACATACTACTAAAAAAGTATATTATTATGAAAATGGTTTATTTACATGAAGCAGGGTTTTACACATGATCTGTTTTATGCAATATATTTTTATAGAGATCTACATTGTTCGGGAGTATAATTTTTCTTTAATACTTGTAGATATCATTAATGCCCTGTTCCACTAACAGATCATTGAAATCCACCATAAAACGGCATTGATCGAAACTTTCGTTGTTCCACAGCAATTCTACCTGTTTCAGATACAGGGCTTTTATCTGCTTCATTGATAATGACATAACAAAGGAATTGGCCACACCTGCCCATGAAATAGCCTTTGAGTCAATTGTCCAATTACTTTTGAGCCCCTGAAATGAAGTGATTGTTTTAAAAAAAAAGGCACATTTTTATGCAATCTTTTTGTTCAACCCACTGAATTAAATCTGAAAGTCTGCAATTCAACTGCATCTGACTTGTTTCATTTAAAATTCATTGTGGTAATGTGTGGGTTCTGGCAAATGCCAGAGGGGCTGCTATAAGGTCCCATAGAAAGTCAGTATTTAGTGGGCTGTGTACCTCAAATGCAAGGGCCTATTTTAATTCTCAGTCCGGATCTGTGTCCAATTATTAATGGACCTAACTGTATGTCACCCATGGATTAAGCAGCCCTTAGTAAGCAAGGCAAACACACAATACGACACTTGTTTATTGCATCATCCATTCTTCCTGTTTCTATTTTCTTTATTCTCTAGCTATTACAAGAATCAACTCTGTACAACTCAACTCAGTGTGTTGAATTCATTGGACCAGATTTAAAACACAGCTGTATTTTGGTCAGGAGTTGCTTTTGTAACAGCTCAATTAAACATTCTGCATCCCTATCTCTTATTGACTCTGACAACGACTAACATATTTTTATCATTCATTATATTAATGTTTTCAGCTTCACAAAAGCAGAAGATGAGACTGAGCGTGTGCAAGAGAGAATATTTAGCTTTAAAAAGAAGTTAAGGAAAGCTGCAACACTGGTTTTAGTGAGTTAGTTAGTTCAAAAGTAATTTAGAGGAATATATATTACTTTAAGTATGTTAATTAAAACTGTTGCAACCTAATACAATGTTATTATTTCCTTTGTTGAAAAATATTACAAATTATTCATGAATTTCTGATCATTTGTGGACAAGATTTAAAGTAGCTACAGTCAGCTACGCACTCAGTCGCAGGCTACAACCTATTACTCCATTCAAGCGAGTGTATGTCATCACACCCAAACCATGATTAAGTCACTAACTGATCCGTCAGATTCTTATCCCATAGCCTTATACCCTGGGGCATTTCTGTTTATACTATTTTAAATCCACAAAACAGCACATACCAAATTAAGCCATGCAAAGGACCTGTACCATATATTAGATAGTAAAGAGCCATAGCCTGTCAAAATACAGATTACAAGTAAGTGGTGAAGTTTATATATATGTTATTTCTAACTAAGAAGGGACGTTTTGAATAGAGATTATTCATCCACATAGTTGTAACCCTCCGATCAAAATTATTAATATGCGGTAAAAACAATCATAAATGCATGATGATGCTATAAAATGAGATGGGATACTTGTTTTTTTAAAAATGTATAGCCATTTTTTTTATTAACAGTTTGTAGGTCACCTTGCAAAGATTACATATTTCAATGAAAAACCCTAGTAATTTGCTACATTTTAAAAACAAAAGTAATTTGCTACATTTTAATAATGATCTGAGGTCAGCAGCTATAGAGGAGCTAGTTCTTTCAAAGTTTGATTTCAACACTGTTAATGGGGTGCAGGTATAGGATAAAGCAGAACTACTGTTCAGAAGATAAAGATACCTAAACCTGCATCAATGGCATTACTAATACTAAAAGCTCAGGTATATGTCCCAGGTCAGTGGTGAATCAGCTGCATGACCCTGCATTGGGTCTTGCATACATTTATGGATGGGATAAAATGAATATGGACAATAGTGATATTTAACATGCATATCAATGGTGTTCACACTGTGAACTGTGTTGCTCATTGTACTTGCATTTATCACCAAATTGTTTTGCAGTCATTATATTCCATTTCACAAACAAATTTGTTACTTTTAAATTTCTTTTCTTGGCAACTTTGTCATGTGTTCCTCCACTATATCTCCCACTATTTAAAATATTGCCAAGGTTTCTACTTACAGGTAGGGATGTAGCGAACGTCGGAAAAAAAGTTCGCGAACATATTCGCGAACTTGCGCAAAAATGCGAGCGGTTCGCGAACGGTTCGCGAACCCCATAGACTTCAATGGGAAGGCGAACTTTAACATCTAGAAAAGACATTTCTGGCCAGAAAAATGATTTTAAAGTTGTTTAAAGGGTGCAACGACCTGGACAGTGGCATGCCAGAGGGGGATCAAGGGCAAAAATGTATCTGAAAAATCTGCCTGTTATTGCAGCAGTCAGCAGATGAGATCAGAAGCAGGACAGCTGCCCACTGCAGCTACATACAGAGCACTGCAGTAGAAGGTAGATTACTAGCCAGCAAAGCTACCTAAGCTTAAATGTCCCTCAAACCCCTGCAGACTTCTGTCCCTCCAATAACAGAGCAGTATCAAAACGATTACTAGCCAGCAAACTTTCAACTGTCCCTGAAATCACTAACAGGCAGCAGCTCTCTCCCTACACTATCTCTTCAGCACACACAGGCAGAGTGAAAAAACGCTGCAGGGCTTCGGTTTTTATAGGGAAGGGGAGTGGTCCAGGGGAGAGCTTCCTGATTGGCTGCCATGTACCTGCTGGTCTGGGGTGAGAGGGCAAAAAAAAGCGCCAACAATGGCGAACCCAAAATGGCGAACGTCGCGCGACGTTCGCGAACTTCCGGCGAGCGCGAACACCCGATGTTCGCGCGAACAAGTTCGCCGGCGAACAGTTCGCGACATCTCTACTTACAGGATCATTGACGTCTTTTGTTAATAAACATAAAATACTTTTTTTTTTCCTGAGGCAATAGATATGTAACAGGATTATGTAAATTTGTTACACTTCCATTGTGCCAATTGATACTGTAGTTATGCAGAACAGTTCTGTAGATAAAATGCTCAGAAAAGTACAAAACTTTAAATGGCACACAAACACTTACTTTATAAGTAAGATGAGTTCACCTACTGACTGCTTAAAAATGCATCCTTTGTGGCGGCAATGGTTTTAATGCATTTGTACCTCCCATGTTTTATAAGCATTTCTGTTCAAGAGCTGATCTGGGGTATGCTTTTAGTTAACAGTACAGTCAACATAAATATAATTTTCCCATATTGCCATTTATGCAACCTTTTATAGGCAGCCACAGCAATAAAAAGAGATGCTTGCCTACAAATTCTCAGCAGCTGCAGGTGACATAAATCCGTGTTATGGAAGCAGAGTTATAGGGTCATTCAGAAGATGAATATAACTGCACTAAACAACACATGCTCTCTTCTCTATTACACTTAATACAATGAACTCCAGTGAATTATGGCAAGTCATAGGATAGGGGAGTACTACACAAACTTTGCATTGTTTTGGACAGTAGTACAAAATCAAATCACAATATTTTTTACCAATATTAACACCATTTTAAGGAATTACCACTTCCATCGACCCCACCGCACAATTACCTAGCAGTGCAAATCACATTCTGCCCTTTTAAGCTTTCCATTCTGAGGTGTCTCTTTGCATTACCTTCAATTCCAAAGAAAAGCTACAGAACATAAAAGCCTTAGGCCAGTGCTGTAACTATCGCGCAGCAACTATCTTGCCCTGTGCAACAAACCAAGGAGGATACCTATACAATAATTGCCCACTGCTATCCCGTGACCCATTCTAAAAGGCATATTAATAATGGGCATAACCAGAGAAGGGTCTCGTGTAAATACAGAAGCTACTAGAGATGCACCGAATCCACTATGGCCGAATCCCCAATCCTTGGTAAAAGATTTGGCCGAATACCGAACCGAATCCGAATCCTAATTTGCATATGCAAATTAGGGTCAGGAAAGGAAAAAGTGGAAAAAAATCCTTCTTTTGTGACGAAAAGTCACGTGATTTCCCTTACCCGCCCCTAATGTAGATAATTAGGATTTGGATTCGGTTCGGCCAGGCACAAGGATTCGGCCGAATCCTGCCGAAAAAGTCCGAATCCCGAACCGAATCCTGGATTCGGTGCATCCCTAGAAGCTACTTTTATAGATTTATATTTCTCCTCATAATATTTAAGATACTGGGGCAGTTGTATGGCATTGCAAAAATATATGGAGGTTATGGCATGCTGTGAAGAAAAAGAGATTAGGAAGAACATATATGGTATCTTCCTATTTTAGTTATTTAATAAGAATAGCTTGCCGTGCTGATTTATGTATACAAGCTTCTGATTGCAGTATGGCTTGGCAGTGCCTGAAAAATAAAATCACCTATTACTGTTCATTTAGGGTTGCTTGTTAGATGGATTGCTTGTTTACCCAAAAAATTCAGTTTTTTATACTGGTTAATAAAATGCAATACATCTATGCTAATTTGCAAAGGATTGACCCTTACTAATGCTCTAGTAAATTTCATTTAATCTGCCCATATTTCACTCGCTGAATTGTAGCCAGCAAACTTAAAATATATATATTTCATCACTTTGAAGTAGTGTCATATATAGAGTTGGCATTCTGCACCATTCACCATGGCTCAGAATCACAAGACATGTATTTAATCAGCTTGGCCTGCATAGGACTTTCTCTTTCTTGTTCATATGTCTTTCCATTATTATCTTCTTAAGTATTCTACTTTGTCAAACTAGGGTTTGAAAAAGTGAGCTTAAACTATTTTAATCAATGGAACTAGTAATGGAATATAGTTTATTAATGGAAAATTTTGAAAAGATCTATAAATGTATACAGTAATTATACACTCAGAACTTTGCAATTATAAGATGCTGTAGGGCGCTGACTCATTCATTCTCATTTCATTCTCATGAAACAAAAAGGACTACAGTGATCATTTATCAAGGGGGTTCAAGTCAATTTTGTGCATTCTACCAGGTTGCACCCTGCAACTTGCCATTATAAGTAGTACATACTATCAAGGATCGACCATGTCAAATAAATGTGCTTACTTTTAATGATGGAAGTTGGATAGTGTTGTTGGATTAGTAGATGCACGGGCAGCCACATAGTCAGCAGGTTGCCCCGGAGTTGCTGTGGCACCAGCATGCACAGTAAGTTCACTAAAGTGCGCCCCTCGGTAGTGCTTGCCATCCAACCCACAGCTGGCACGTAGAACTGCCACTTACGCCTCTTCTCTTGTTGTGTGCAGGGGCAAAAGCCCTCGTCCACCCCCAACCCGATCAAAATGTACTTTTTTTTGCTGTCTTCTAGCCAATCGCGTGTTTAGGCCCGCCCTTTTATGCCACAACATGCCCCTTTTTGCATCACAACCCGCCCCCTTTTACGTCACGACTCTATAGCTGAATCTATGCTAAATAATGTATTATGTATTTCTTTACAATTTTTCTTGGTACTGTTTAAAGTGGCTTGAGCTCAAGGTATTCCTAGTATAGATATTGATTTGTCTGTTACAAAATAGATAATAATACTTAGCCAATTGTCATTTAATAATAATCACCCAAGATTTACAGTACATTATAAGTAATGGTGGCAGATTTTAATTATTCTTCTGTTTGCCATTATAAACTAGTCAATAATAGGCAGAGAGGATGCTAAATGAACATTTACAAATAGCAGTAGAAAAGATTTCGCACATCAGGCCTGATAAAACTTTCATTTAGAAGACTCGACTTATAAATAAAATGGGATTATGAACACTACTGGAATCCTCTTGCAGGTAATAAGGAGCTAAAATCTGTCGAAAGAATTTCTAACAAAAGTGTAATATAAACAGAAGAGTTATTTATCAAGTTAAATCCCAAAACTAGTTGGGGATCACTAGAAAGATTAGTATATCAGTTTGCTACAGCAATACCACATACACTGTCTACTTTATGTCATCTTATACAGAGAGTAAAGGCATTTATTGGTAGAGGAGGAATTCTAATTTATTACATCATAATTACATTGAGTAGTGTTTTTCAAAAAAATAAAGGGCATATTAAATGCCTAAACCCAGTTAAACCCAAAAAAGCGCCATTGAAACCATACATTCCTTAACAAATAATGAACAGTTCCATTCACATATTTCTGCTTACATGTGGAGTATTCTTCATTTGCTTTCAAAAATAGCATTGCTGTACTGTTTATGACTAAGACTTTTTGATCTCAATATAATATTTCATATGTATTTCCATGCAGTAAACATTGTGTATCAACATGAATTTATGAATCATATTTCTATTATCTGACATCACAACTTGAGATAAATAAGCCAACAATTTGTTACAGCCCTTAAGAAGCCCACAAACTTTAGGGCATCGTTAAATCAATTTCTTGTTTACTAAAAAATGGTGAAAACTATAATATCCTGGGGAAAAAACAATCCAGGTGTGTGGTTGTATATGAAGGAATGCACAAGTAAAGTATAATTTTTAACAAATATTGGTTTCCACTCCCAGTCTGTTTTGCGTTGAATCACTTGCCTCTCCTGTTATAACTTGTCTCTTTGCACTAAATTATGCAGTCATTTCCATGGCTAAAACCTAAGATTATGATTATCCAGAGGAAAAAACAATGAAAAAAGTCTTTGCACAAAATTTTCTGTACTTGAAAAGCTGTGATTTCCATCATTTTCTATCATTGGCAGTTACAGTCATATATAGAATCACATTGTATTTTGCAGAAAACATTTTGTACCCAGTACTGCCAGAAAAAGAACACAAAGTACATGAAAGTTTTTATGAAAACAAGAGAGTAGCTAAATGTCTTGGAGCTTTGAGGTCATAGATTCATTCACTCTCCAAAGCTCACACCATCAGGCAAACCACAAAGCTAGCGAAATATAATTGATAATGTCATGAATGTCAGTTATCCATTCCGCCACAATCCAAATACATTTACTTGGAAATTTAGTTCAGAATTTAAAGTGTATCTAGAACTAAATTGTATGTCCTACCGAGAAAATCTGCACAGCTAGAATTACAGCCAAAGTGAGCAAGCAACTGCAACAAAGGCTTAATGATGTGGTGGGGGATTAATTTATCAACCTAGCGACTATCATATGTTGATAGAGCAAAATCCTACTATGGGAGGTTTATAATTTATACTTTCCTGAAATTGAAAATGTATCATCAATTTGAAATACAGGTATAGGATTCCTTATACGGAAACCAGATATCCAGAAAGCTCTGAATTACGGAATGGTCTCCCATAGGGGCAAATTCACTAAGCGCCGAACACTAGCGTTACTTCGCTAGCGTTTGTCATTTTCGTTACTGCGCAAATTCACTAACGAACGCTGGCGTAGTTTCGCTAGTGTTACTTCGCACCCTTATGCCTGGCGAAGTTTCGCTAGCGACGTAACTACGCAAATTCACTAACGCGCGCAGTGTACTGAACGCTACCTTTTACGCTAGTCTTCCTTCGCCACCTCAGACCTGGCGAAGCGCAATAGAGTAGATAGGGATTGTTTCAAAAAAAGGCAAAAATTTTTCTAAGTCCCAAAACACGCTGGCGTGTTTTCTACATTATGGGTGATAGGCTGAAAAAGATCGAAAAATTTTTTGGGGCTCCCCTCCTTCCCCCCTACATTTCCTGACACATGGCAACTTACCTAGACAGTGGGCACATGTGTAGGGCAAAATAAAATTTTTATTTGATGAATTGAAGGTTTTCTAGGTATTTGTAGTGCTGATACGTATTCCTCCATTGAAATTTGAATTTGGCGCCCTATGCAAATTAGCCTTCGCTAGCGTAACTTCGCTTTACTTAGCGAATCAACGCTAGCGCAACTTCGCAACCTTACGCTACCCCTGTGCGCAACTTCGGATTTTAGTGAATTTGCGAAGCGCTGACGAAACTACGCCTGGCGAAGTGCGGCGAAGCGCGGCGAAGTTGCGCCTGGCGAAACTACGATTGTTAGTGAATTTGCCCCATAGACTCCATTTTATCCAAATTATCCAAATTTTTAAAAATGATTTCCTTTTTCTCTGTAATAATAAAACAGTAGCTTGTACTTAATCCCAACAAGGATATAATAAATCCTTATTGTAAGCAAAACCAGTCTATTGGGTTTATTTAATGTTTAAATGAATTTCTAATAGACTTAAGGCATGAAGACCTAAATTACGGAAAGATCCGTTATCCGGAAAACCCCAGGTCCCGAGCATTCTGGATAATTTACCATTAATGGGTGTAGCAAAATCATACACAAAATTGCATATTCTGAAGTTTTAAATACAAAGCACCTGCGCGTGCTTTCTTGCAAGTAGTGCCAACGCATCTCAGTCACAGCACATAAAGGTGCATTGAAGACATGTAATTTACATCTGCCAGGTAATAAGTACAATAATTACTTTGTGCATTGCACCCATGCTCATGTCTCTGCCTGCATTATATTGAAAACAATCTAAACATAAACCCATTATCTTCCCAAAGACATAGAGTGACAGTTTAAATCGCTCAACATTTACTACTGGCTCCAAGTTTCACCCCATACTGCAGTATAATTTATGCAATGATTGCAATTACACTGGAATTTATGGGGGGAAACTGCTATATAGGCAATAAAGCTTGGTGAAATATTTTTTGTGTCTTTCATAAATAAGAATATATTGTATTATATAGTGTATTTATTAAATAGCTTATTTATTTTCATGCCCGGTAACTTGTTTTGTCCATTTTGTCCAACTTTTAAAAACTGTAATTTAAAAATGTTGGGAATTAAAAAAAAAAATAAGCTTACAAGTTTTATGTGAACATTGGCTTTGTTCTAGTTAAAACCTCATCATATCCGAGGGGCAAGAAATTCACACAATAAATTAAGGTATTGCTGTTTGGCTAAAAATAGATCCTCAATGCGTTACACAACCTTGGCTAGCTAAGGGCATGTCATGATGTGTAATGTACAGCAGAGGAGCTAATTAAAATCTTTGGAAATCAACAATAATGTTCAAGAATCCAATTTACCCTCTCATGGAAACATCTATTAATGTATTTTACACACACTCTCTGCTAACTGGAAACCGTTCATCATTATGTTTAAGTGTAACAATCCTTCTTTGTGTATCTCCCAAGGGATCTCTCCCTGTTAACCTCAGCTTTAAATTATAAAGATACAATCATCAGATGTGCACCAGGGAATCATTTATCACCCAATATAAATCCCTAAATTCTGTGTACTCTGAGATCACGTACATGCCGCTTGCATTCATTTAAAAGTGCACTAGCAAAGCATAACTGTTGCCTAAAAGAACTCGACCATCCAAACATTTCCTTTAAGCAAATTATCATTTTCATTGTTGCACTTTTACTTAGTTCTGGGAGGCTTTTTTGCAAATAGTATGTTTTAAATATTCCTTATTTCCTGTTATTTTTTATCTTAACAATTTAGCTAATAAATATTTTTTACAGACTCAAAGTCCTGCAGTAGCATAAGAAGTGGATTTCAGGAAGGATTTTAGACCATTGGTCAGAATGAACCAAAGCCTGAAAACTGAATTAATAAAAGCCAACTTGTTTAATTACTAGAGCATACAATACTCAAGGGAATATGGCCAGTCCATAAGGTTTCTGGTTGTATACCAAAATGGCCACCAATTTATTCATGGTTATAGTATAGAATGATATAATTCTGATACAACCAGACCAGAGGTGGTTGTTGTAGTCAGGTAATCCACTATTTTATATTCCCTGCCAAGAATCCATGTAAGCATGTGAGCCCCTTTCTGGTGTCTAGCTGTTGTATGAGGCTTGTCAATGAGTATTGCAATGAGTAATCACGAAGCATAAAGCTTTATTATTCTTGCACATTACAGGCCATTTGATTTGTATAACATCTGACAATAGATAACCTTTAAGATATGTGAATGTTCCTTGCAAAGAAGCAAACAAATAAAAGAAAAAGAGAATATTTGCCTAATATTTGTCATTAAGCAAACACTGCTCCCTTTCTTTGGCAGTCTACAGCCAGATCAGGTTGCAGAGGATTTGAAATGACCATGTTGACCTCCAGAAAGAATAACTACTGAGGGATAGTTATTTGGAAATCACTGGTGAATTGCCACTGAGGTAACCAGATTCTGTATTTCCATTTCAATACCAAATGGCTTCAGAGTTGGACTTACACAAATGTTACGCACAAACTATGGCTTCTATTTGCATATGTAATCCTGCACATTCCCTCAGACTAGTATTTAACAACAGTTTTGTTCATTTAGGATCTAAATTTTAAACTGTACATATCCTCAAGAGAAGCTGCTTAACAAACATTTTTAATTATATTTCCTCTTCTTGAGTCTTGATAAGTCAAATAGCTGAAGGGAGATTTAATTTTCAAATTTTTAAATGACTTTAATTCATGTTTACATTGAATTTCACAAGCTATATGCTATGCAAGAGATAAAGGCAATAAAAGAATTCTGAACAGGACGACATGAGACAATAAAGCTTGCTATGGCTACTTATTAATTGCAGTTCATTTCTTGCATGTAAAATCTGATGGAAAGCAAGACAGCTATACTTGTGTTAATATATTCTGGAAAAAGCTTAAATTGTCAAGAATTAAAAAATCCAAAATGCTTTCAGATGTGGACATGGTAGCAGCAGGATCTCTCATTTACTCTATGCAGTATTCAGTCTCTGCAGTGGTAAATAAAATTGCCATGGTGATGAGTGACTCTCAGTATCTCACATATCAGTTTACCTACAAGTTTCATTAACATCAGCTCAATCGTGAAAGTGAAAGCACATGAACATATGCAGTATATTGTTTCTTTTACTTTTTCTAGTATTACCAATTGAAAAGTACAAACAAATGCCTGTAACAGTTTTGATATATTATCAGAATACCATTGTGAGTTGCGCATAACAGTTTTTTCTAAATGATTAAACAATCAACCCACAGTTCTATACAACCAATTACACAGCTGCATCTTTTCACTGCTAAACACACCTTCACCATCTGTAACTGCAAGAGATAACTGTGCTCTGCCTTCTGCTTTCCTAATGAAACCAGATGGGCAGCTGAACAGTCCACCATTTTACATGATACCAGTAAGGTGGTATGCCCTGAAGCTCTTTGATCTAATATTTTCTAATTTGACCACTTATAAGCATGAGTCATTTTATATGGCAGCCAAAGACAGTTTTACCTCTTGTTTCCTGATAGTCCCAGATGTTTATAAAGATTACATGGATTTTTTTTACACCTCCTAATATGTATCACCATGTCTTTCATTCCTACTGTGTTACATAATACATTCAGAATCAAAACACAACTGTTCTACTCTAGTAGACGAATGCAATGTGTATTAAATATGCATTTTTGGTGCTTTACAGAAGTTCCAACTTCATTCCATTGGTAGTCTATTCAAATAACACTAACCCCTTCAAGTGGCAATATTACCTGCTTAATGTGCTTCAACATAAGAAGATTAATGGCTTATTTCCATAATAATACACTTTCATTGGTCATGTGCTAACAAAAAAGGATGTAATCAATTCCACAGAGATCTGCCTGCATAAATTGATACATTTTTACACAGCTCTTTAAAGTTGTTTTGATGTATATGATACCGATTAGCTACTTAATTATATTCATTTGTATCCAGACTACAATGCTTCCAACTGCAAACTTCAGATATAGCATTCGTCAGTCCTGTGCCCTGATTCTTGTTCTTTCCAAACAGTATGTAAAATTCCTGGCATTTTTTATTTTATTTTGAGGATAGTGTCCTTACAAGAGGGATCTGTTCTGGTCTGTTTTCATTGCCTGTTACCCTTTATAATACATTTAGTAAAATATTAATGATGCACATACATTGAGTAAAATAATAATGATGCACAAACATTTTCTGTAAGTACAAACTACACACTAGAGAAGTGTTATGCTTTTGGCCCTTTTTTCCATAGAAAATAATCACAGAGTTTTGCTGGCATCAAAATGGGCATAGCTCAGCCAAGTAATGCCAACCTTTGTTTGTTTGGCATAGATATCATATTATGTATATATCATACTGTATGTGTAAACTAGATATTGAGCTAGTGTAAAAATGGTCACTGTTTTTAAAATATGTACAGTATGTGTAATTTAGTTCATAGTTTAATAAACAAACAAATACTATTCTACCAACCTTACAGTCCCCCTTGATAAACACACTGTTGTTGGCTAGGGGATGATTGTCCTTATCTGTTTTAAAGTACTAAAAGGATATACTGTGCTGGAACACAACTATTAAATGTATGTTACTACAAATCCTCACAATGTCTGTTACTCACAATGTCTGTAAATGTATGTTACTACAAATCCTCACAATGTCTAATTACTGAAAAATCTTTTTTAGTAATGTTATCTAATAGGGTTATAAAGGAGAAATTATTTCATCTGAGACAAATCCTGAGATAATCTTCAGTTATGAATGTTGGAATAGGTTGAGAAATGACTTAATTGAATGCATAATAAATAATTTATTATTTCCGCATGATTTAGTTAATGGTAGACATGACAAGTCAATTAGGCTGTTTTTTTCTGACATTTTTAATGAGAAGAGTTTCTTGTCAGCCTGTTGTATTACCAGAATGTGGCATTTATATCAGGAAAAAAAACATTTAAAAATAATCTTCAAGTGTTTAACTTGACACAATTATCTTGGAATATAGCTGTGAGTGCAGCAAGGTTTTTTAAATCTAAAATTATATTTGAAATGTCATATGTCAAAAATTTTCTTTTATGGTTTTCTTAGCACATTTGTCCACTAAAGTCTTTCATACCAAGACACCTTTATTGGTTGGTAAGTTACAAATCTCTTAATTTACATCCATGGCAATATACATTTGTGGTACCTAGAAGCATTACATCCTTCACAGTGAATAAAGCAAGAAGTCAATTGAGAATTCTCTGCTCTACAGAAATGGCACTAATCAGTATACTAATCACTGTACTTTTACCTGCAGTGAATATCCTTGTAAGGCATCTAATGATAATTCAGAAAATTGCCCAAAATTTCAGTCCTAGTCATTATGTTGCTTTACATTTCCAAAAGTACAGCAGCTCTATGGGATCATTTCCCCACTAACCTGCCTATGCACTTCCATAATCTCCCGCTTGCCTCTATACCCTTTCTGGTAATGGCACACTTGAACACAGTTCCCCGATCATCAGTTCCCCCTGAATTTATTATACAGGCTTCCCACACTTTGTCGTTCCCATCTGTACTCTTATGTGTAAGACTTAAAAATACCTTCAGCCTTCTAAAATAGAGCACATGCAGTGTTCTTGCAAATTTCATACTTGTCTACAACAGATAGGAATATCATATTTTTACATCAAGTGTTAAACTTGTACCTTCTATTGTAATTTTAGAACAATATATACTCTGCACCATTGGAACGATCAGCAAACAGACCTGTCACATATCTAGCATTGACTAAAAGAAATGTTTTGTGGTTTTTATTGTTTTATTGGTTTTCGGTTTCTGTAAAGCTTCAAAGTACAAAAAGGGGTTTCTTACAGAATGTAAAAAATTGAAATAACACGGTACCCGATGAAGTAGACAAAAAATACTACTCAGAGTATTGTTGCATACCAGTTAAGGTACATCCTTGGGAGTTTACTCTAAAGGTGGCCTACACTGGCTTATCTTATAGTACAATTATCTGACCAATTAGTCCATAGTCCACATCGTAGGATCTGACAGCAGTCAGGAGGAGCCATGAGTTCTCTATCTTTGTCCCATTCTCCCAGTAAAGTGAGAACTTTTCTTGACAGACTTAAAAGAATTGTTCAGTGTAAAAATAAAAACTAGGTAAATAGATAGGCTGTGCAAAAAATAAAATGTTTCTAATATAGTTAGTTAGCCAAAAATGTAATCTAGAAAGGAGAAGGAAAGCTCCAAGACGGTTTATTGCCAACAGATTAGCCACAATAGTGCAAGCTAGACAGCTATATTTATTCTGCAGAATGCTTTACCATACCTGAGTAAACCGCTCTAGACACTGTCTCTGTTTAGAATAGACACTGCCATATAAGCTTGGTGTGACATCACTTCCTGCCTGAGTCTCTCTCTGCTCACTTACAGCTCTGAGCTCAGATTACAGCAGGGATGGGAGGAGGGAGGGAGAGAGGAGCAAACTGAGCATGCTCAAACCCTGCCCTGGAGGTTTAAGCTGAAACAGGGAAGTCTGATACAGAAGCCCATGTGTACACAATAGAAGGAAAGAATTGCTGTGTTTCTTTTGACAGAGGACTCAGAGCAACATTACTTTGAGGGTTTACTGGTGTATTTATATAGACCTTTCTGATGAAGCTTACTTAATTTTAGCCTTTCCTTCTCTTTTAAAGGCTAGAGTGACTGGTTGTGTAACATAACAGCCAGCACACTACTTCCTGCTTGCTTTTCAGCTCTCTTGGTTTCCACTGATTGGTTACCACGCAGTAACCAATCAGTGACTTGAGGGGGGCCACATGGGTCATAACTGTTTGCTTTTGAACCTAACCTGCATACTAAGGATTAATTGCAAACTCACTGAACAGTTATGTTCCATGTGGCCCCCCTTATATGCAATAACTAACTCAGAGTTAGAGAGCTGAAAAGCAGGTAGTGTTCTGGCTATTATGTTACACATCCAGTCACTCCAGCCTTTATATATAACATTTTTGGCTAACTAACTATTAGAAACATTTTTTATTTTGCACACCTATCTACCTATCTACAGTATTTGCCCAGTTTTTAATTTACACTGAACTGTTCCTTTCAATCATGTCTGCTCCTGAGGTACCATATAAACTGCGAAGGATGAAGAAATACCAAGACATTTGGACAACATTTTAAAGAACGTCATCATTCATATCTTTAATGTGTCTTTAAAAAATGCAAGACTGGGGGAATTATCCAATACAACCTAGGAGATTTGGAAAATTCCTATTACTGAGACTTTAAGTGCCCACCTACCTGAATCCTTTAAAAAAAATGTATTTATATTGTTATATGCTGGGTTCCTGGCCGGTCATGTTTTAAATGAAATTTTTTTTAAAGCAAAATAAATGTATTAATTTTATCTCCAAATACACCTTTAATTAATTTACTACTGTTTTGTTATCCTCAAAAGGTCTTTGGAGATTTAAGGTATGTTCCAGACCAATTAAAGAGACTTTTCCTTAATGCCACATTACCTTTATTAATTCTTTGAAAAATAGACATTTAAAAAAGCAGACAATTTAAGAAAGATATATGCACAGAAAAGCCATTGCAAACATGTAACTTATGAATATATTACTAATGTCTTAATGGTTACTTTCTGCTGAAATTGCTAAGTTTTTAATTATGTAGCAGGATAAAAATGTGTTTTGCCAGCTCATTCTCTGCATATGCAGAATCCGGAAGATTTAATTCACTAGCAAAGACTTAAGGGAAAATATCCTTACAAAACTAGATTCTTAAAAAAAAATACAAGTAAAAATGCAAATATCTGAAGGAGAGGCAGGCCTTGACAAGACAGTGTTATGCCTATTTCTAAATCATGCAAGAGCTGAATTCTTATTGGACACCTGCTGTATATAGCTAGCAATGTACCAACCATATCCAGATACTGCAAACAAGCATACAAGACATTCTCTATTTCTCTGTCACAGATAATAAAGACTTGTTATATGATCATTGTCATCTGAGAAATAATCAGTGCTGTCCCTTATTTTCATACTAAATGGAACTTGTTTATTTGATGCCTAAGCCTTGTTTACATAAAAAGTGCAAAATAACAAAATATTGGCATAATTTCTCGGGTTTTTTTTACCCACAATTCAATGTCTTTCTTAGAACTCCAGCATAATTTTACTTGGCATAGTCAAACACAGGGTAGTAAATTGCTGCCTCTTCGTGTTCCATTTTGAGCAACTTACGAACCAGTGCCAGCTCCCCTGGTATCTGCCACAAAAGTTTGTACCTGACAGAGTAGAAAACTGGAATGTTGATTTGTGGGTAAAAAACATGGCTATTGCAATTTCGTACCCCTTTTGTAAATAAGCCCTCTTATCTTAAATTCCAATTTAAAACTATATTTCAGACCTTATTTGTTTAATCTACTATCTGGTTGGCCTTTCCGTTTTATGATGCATAAACCCTATTGTATTATCTGGCCCCATACCTACAGAGAAGCAGAGCAAGCAGTCTGTTAGAGAAAGAGAGAAATACAATACACCCAGAGTATATGCATACCAAGGGATTAACTTGACATTTTCATTGCTCTAATTTGTGGGAATCTGTACAAGGTTTAGTTAACAGAAGTTATATAGCATATATAGAAAAATGGGTCATAAAATCATTCTACTACACTATAATATACCACTGTGATATTCAGCCTGTGACTTTTAGCTGTTTCTGAACTATTGCCCTTCATGATCCCTGAGCAGCGAGATCTGTTGAGTCTTTGTTAACTACATACTCAGCTTATTCTAGGCATTCCTTGAGTAAAAACAGTAAGGGCAGAGACACACGCTGCTATTTCACTAGATTAGTTGCCCAGCGACAAATCGATTCTTCTTCGGGCGATTAATCTCCCCGAACTGCCTTCCCGCCAGCTAGAATGGAAATCGTCGGTGGGATGGCACTCGGAACTCTTTGTTTTCCGAAGTTGCCTCACAAGGAAACTTCAGCCGACTTCGGAAAGCCGAAGCTATACAAGTGCTATCCCGCCAGCAATTTAAATTCTAGCCGGCAGGGAGGCAGTTCAGGGATATTAGTCACCCGAAGAAGAAGCGATTTGTCGCTGGGCGACTAATCTCCCGAAATAGCAGCGTGCGTCTCTGCCCTTTAGAATGAGCCTAGAAAAATGGGGATGTTTTTTATTCAATTCTTTGACATATTTTGGCTAAGGGATATTCATTTCAGAGCATTGCTCCATGTATATGCATTGTCACTAAGTTTGCCCGGGGCAGTAACCCATAGCAACCAATTAGTTGGTAGTATTAACTAGTCACCTGTTTAAAAGCAAACTTTTTATTGGTTTCTGTGGGTTGCTACACCAGAATCTAACGCAGAGGTAAGATATTTGGTTCCCTTTGTGTGATTTTGCAGATTTCCTGTAGATTTTACTCAATTGTTCTAGAATCGATGTATGTGCTTGGATGTGCAGGATCCTAGGATTAGAGATGTCGCGAACTGTTCGCCGGCGAACTTGTTCGCGCGAACATCGGGTGTTCGCGCTCGCCGGAAGTTCGCGAACGTCGCGCGACGTTCGCCATTTTGGGTTCGCCATTGTTGGCGCTTTTTTTTGCCCTCTCACCCCAGACCAGCAGGTACATGGCAGCCAATCAGGAAGCTCTCCCCTGGACCACTCCCCTTCCCTATAAAAACCGAAGCCCTGCAGCGTTTTTTCACTCTGCCTGTGTGTGCTGAAGAGATAGTGTAGGGAGAGAGCTGCTGCCTGTTAGTGATTTCAGGGACAGTTGAAAGTTTGCTGGCTAGTAATCGTTTTGATACTGCTCTGTTATTGGAGGGACAGAAGTCTGCAGGGGTTTGAGGGACATTTAAGCTTAGGTAGCTTTGCTGGCTAGTAATCTACCTTCTACTGCAGTGCTCTGTATGTAGCTGCAGTGGGCAGCTGTCCTGCTTCTGATCTCATCTGCTGACTGCTGCAATAACAGTAGTCCTTGTAAGGACTGCTTTTATTTATTTTTTTGTTGTTTTACTACTACTACTACTACTACTACTACTATAAGAGCCCAGTGCTATTAGTCTAGCAGTGTTGGGGAGTGGGACTGGTGTGCTAATCTGCTGCTCCTAGTAGTTCAGCAGCACCAACTTTAATTTTTTTTTTTTAATATTCATTTTTTTTTTATTTTACTTTTTTTATTTTACTACCGCTGTAGTAGTGTATAAGTTGACCTTTTAGGCATTATTTGCCCTGTAGGCATTATTTGCACACTGTTTTCTTCAACCCGCCATCGAGCTGTGTGACCTTGTTCACATTCTGTCTAAATATCCATAATATTACCGTCTCCAGAAAAAACACCGGAGTCACTTTTTTCAAGCAGCCATAATATATTTTACGTAATCCGTATCCACCGCTGTAGTAGTGTATACGTTGGCCTTGTAGGCATTATTTGCACACTGTTTTCTTCAACCCGCCATCGAGCTGTGTGACCTTGTTCCCATTCTGTCTAAATATCCATAATATTACCGTCTCCAGAAAAAACACCGGAGTCACTTTTTTCAAGCAGCATTCATATATTTTACGTAATCCGTATCCACCGCTGTAGTAGTGTATACGTTGGCCTTGTAGGCATTATTTGCACACTGTTTTCTTCAACCCGCCATCGAGCTGTGTGACCTTGTTCCCATTCTGTCTAAATATCCATAATATTACCGTCTCCAGAAAAAACACCGGAGTCACTTTTTTCAAGCAGCATTCATATATTTTACGTAATCCGTATCCACCGCTGTAGTAGTGTATACGTTGGCCTTGTAGGCATTATTTGCACACTGTTTTCTTCAACCCGCCATCGAGCTGTGTGACCTTGTTCCCATTCTGTCTAAATATCCATAATATTACCGTCTCCAGAAAAAACACCGGAGTCACTTTTTTCAAGCAGCATTCATATATTTTACGTAATCCGTATCCACCGCTGTAGTAGTGTATACGTTGGCCTTGTAGGCATTATTTGCACAGTGTTTTCTTCAACCCGCCATCGAGCTGTGTGAGCTTGTTCACATTTTGTCTAAATATTGATAATATTATCGTCTCTAGAAAAACCACTTGAGTTACTTTTTTTCAAGCAGCATTCATATATTTTACGTAATCCGTATCCACCGCTGTAGTAGTGTATACGTTGACCTTGTAGGCATTATTTGCACACTGTTTTCTTCAACCCGCCATCGAGCTGTGTGAGCTTGTTCACATTTTGTCTAAATATTGATAATATTATCGTCTCTAGAAAAACCACTTGAGTTACTTTTTTTCAAGCAGCATTCATATATTTTACGTAATCCGTATCCACCGCTGTAGTAGTGTATACGTTGACCTTGTAGGCATTATTTGCACACTGTTTTCTTCAACCCGCCATCGAGCTGTGTGAGCTTGTTCACATTTTGTCTAAATATTGATAATATTATCGTCTCTAGAAAAACCACTTGAGTTACTTTTTTTCAAGCAGCATTCATATATTTTACGTAATCCGTATCCACCGCTGTAGTAGTGTATACGTTGACCTTGTAGGCATTATTTGCACACTGTTTTCTTCAACCCGCCATCGAGCTGTGTGAGCTTGTTCACATTTGTCTAAATATTGATAATATTATTGTCTCTAGAAAAACCACTTGAGTTACTTTTTTTCAAGCAGCATTCATATATTTTACGTAATCCGTATCCACCGCTGTAGTAGTGTATACGTTGACCTTGTAGGCATTATTTGCACACTGTTTTCTTCAACCCGCCATCGAGCTGTGTGAGCTTGTTCACATTTTGTCTAAATATTGATAATATTATCGTCTCTAGAAAAACCACTTGAGTTACTTTTTTTCAAGCAGCATTCATATATTTTACGTAATCCGTATCCACCGCTGTAGTAGTGTATACGTTGACCTTGTAGGCATTATTTGCACACTGTTTTCTTCAACCCGCCATCGAGCTGTGTGAGCTTGTTCACATTTTGTCTAAATATTGATAATATTATCGTCTCTAGAAAAACCACTTGAGTTACTTTTTTTCAAGCAGCATTCATATATTTTACGTAATCCGTATCCACCGCTGTAGTAGTGTATACGTTGACTTTGTAGGCATTATTTGCACAGTGTTTTCTTCAACCCGCCATCTAGCTGTGTGTATTATCGTTTCCAGAAAAACCAACTGAGTTTTTGTTGTTGTTGTTGTTTTTTTAAAAATAATGCCAGGCAAAGGCAGGCCGCCACGCAGAGGCCGTGCTAGGGGCCGTGCTGCTATGCAATCCTGTGGCCCTAGCAAATTTCCCAGTTTTAAAAAGCCAATGACCCTGAACTCCCAAAATGCTGAAGAGGTAGTTGACTGGCTTACACAGCACACCCCATCCTCTACCGTTTCTAACTTTACCACAACATCCTCCTCATCCTCCACTGCTATGGCCACCCCACGTAACACTTCCTCCACCACCGGTGCCCCTTCTTCACTGGGGTCAGAGGAGTTATTTTCCAATGAGTTTCTTGAACTGAGTAATGCGCAACCATTATTGCCAGAAGAAGATGAAGGAGATGAGGACCTTACACCAGATTTAATTCTGGCAGAGAACACGATAGAGATGGACATAATGAGTGATGAGGAGGAGGTCCCCGCTGCTGCTTCCTTCTGTGATGTGTCAGAAGAAATTGATGCATCTGAGGAGAATGATGATGAGGAGATTGATGTTTTGTGGGTGCCTAGTAGAAGAGAGCAAGAGGAGGGTAGTTCAGATGGAGAGACGGAGAGTCAGAGAGGCAGTAGGAGAATAAGACTTAGAAGAAGCAGGGAGGACAGCCCGCAGGGATCAGCAGGGCAACAACATGTATCGGCACCTGTGTTCAGCCGGCCAACGCACCCGCCATTGCCGCCAATACCGCCAACTCCGCCAACTTCTACTGTTACCGCCAGATCGCACACTTCCAAAAAGTCAGCAGTGTGGGATTTTTTTAATGTGTGTGCCTCTGACAAAAGCATTGTAATTTGCAATGAGTGCAGTCAGAAACTGAGCCTTGGTAAGCCCAACAGCCACATAGGTACAACTTCTATGCGAAGGCACATGAGCGGCAAGCACAAAGCACTTTGGGAGCAACACCTCAAAGGCAACAGGCAAACTAAAAGCCACACTCCTTCTGGTCCAGCATCTTACTGCTCTACCTCTGCTCTCCTTGACCCGTCTGAACCACCCTCCACTCCGCCTTCCACCTTGACCACCTGTTCCCATTCCCAGTCATCTGCCACCAGCCAAGTTTCTGTGAAGGCCATGTTTGAGCGTAAGAAGCCAATGTCTGACTGTCACCCCCTTGCCCGGCGTCTGACAGCTGGCTTGTCTGCACTCTTAGCCCGCCAGCTTTTACCATACCAGCTGGTGGACTCTGAGGCCTTCCGCAAATTTGTAGCAATTGGGACACCGCAGTGGAAGGTACCCAGCCGCAATTTTTTTTCTAAAAAGGGAATACCACACCTGTACCAACATGTGCAGAGCCAAGTTACCGCATCTCTGTCACTTAGTGTTGGGCCAAAGGTCCATATGACTACTGACGCATGGTCCTCCAAGCATGGTCAGGGCAGGTATGTCACCTACACTGCCCACTGGGTGAACTTGGTAATGGCTGGGAAGCAGGGAATGGGTAGCTCAACAACAACAGTGGAGTTGGTGTCACCGCCACGGATTGCACGCGGTTCTGCCACCACCTCTACTCCTCCATCGCTCTCTACCTCGTCTTCTTCTTCTTCTTACTCTGCTGCTGGGTCCTCCTTCTCCTCCTCCACACCTGTGCACCCCCAGCTCCCCCTAGGCTATTCGACGTGCCAGGTACGCCGTTGTCACGCTGTCTTGGGGATGACGTGCCTGGAAAGCAAAAACCATACCGGATCTGTACTCCTGTCATCTCTGCAGTCACAGGCCGATCGGTGGCTGACCCCACACCAACTGCAGATCGGAAAAGTGGTGTGTGACAATGGAAGCAATCTGTTGGCAGCGTTGAGACTAGGCAATTTAACACATGTGCCCTGCATGGCACATGTGTTAAATTTAATAGTCCAACGTTTTGTCTCCAAGTACCCAGGATTCCAGGACGTTCTCACCCAGTCCAGAAAGGTGTCGGCCCATTTCAGACGTTCCTACACAGCCATGGCACGCCTTGCTGACATTCAGCAGCGCTACAACATGCCAGTCAGGCGTTTGATTTCTGACAGCCAGACTCGCTGGAATTCAACGCTCCTTATGTTGGAACGTCTGCTGCAACAACAAAGGGCCGTCAACGAGTACCTTTTTGAACTGGGTGGTAGGACTGGATCTGCACAGCTGGGGATTTTTTTCCCCCGTTACTGGGTGCTTATGCGCGATGCCTGCAGGCTCATGCGACCTTTTGAAGAGGTGACAAATATGGTCAGTCGCACCGAAGGCACCATCAGCGACCTAATACCCTTCGCTTTCTTCCTGGAGCGTGCCGTGCGACGAGTGACAGATGAGGCTGTAGACCAGCGTGACGAGGAGCTGGAAGCGCACGATTTCTGGTCGGAATCACCAGAACGAACCCAGGCACCTGCTGCAACGCAGGGAGAGGTGCCAGAAGTGGAGTCAGAGGAGGAAGGTGGCTTTGTGGAGGAGGAGGAGGAGGACCAACAGGAGCAGGCTTCCCAGGGGGCTAGTGGTGACCTTTTGGGGACCCCTGGTCTTGTACGTGGCTGGGGGAGGAGACCGTGGATGATGCAGTCCTTGATAATGAGGAAGCGGAGATGGATAGCTCTGCATCCAACCTTGTGAGAATGGGGTCTTTCATGCTGTCATGCCTGTTGAAGGACCCCCGTATCAAGAGGCTTAAGGAGAAGGACCTGTACTGGGTCGCAACGCTACTAGACCCTCGGTACAAGCATAAAGTGTCAGAAATGTTACCAACATACCACAAGTCCGAAAAGATGCGGCATTTACAAACCAGCCTGCAAAACATGTTGTACAATGCTTTTAAGGGTGATGTCACTTCAGGAACTCATCAACATTCCAGGGGCAGAGGTGCCAGTAATCCTGCCACGAGCACACCTGCAAGGACAAAGCCCTTTGGCCAGTCTGTAACGTCAGACATGCAAATGTTTTTCTGTCCAAGGCAGCGCCACAACCCTTCTGGATCCACCCTCAAAGAACGCCTCGACCGGCAGGTAGCGGACTACCTGGCATTAACTGCAGATATCGACACTCTGAGGAGCGATGAACCCCTGGACTACTGGGTGCGCAGGCTTGATCTGTGGCCAGAGCTGTCACAATTTGCCATGAACCTCTTGTCTTGCCCAGCCTCAAGTGTGCTCTCAGAAAGGACCTTCAGTGCAGCAGGAGGGATTGTAACTGAGAAGAGAACTCGCCTAGGTCACAAAAGTGTCGATTACCTGACCTTTATTAAAATGAATGAGGGGTGGATCTCGGAGGGTTACTGCACGCCGGAAGACTTGTTCTGACTTCTATGCAGCTGTCCTTCTCTTCAAGCCTCATGACTCCACACACAGCTGTCCTTTAGCGTCCTCCTCCTCCCTCCGCCACCGTTACAAACTAGGGTGCAAACCCTACTGGTTTAATTTTTTCTGGCCTCTGTGCTTCAGTGGCTGCAACCAAAAAAACTGGGCAAACAATGTCTACAAGGTCAACGTATGGCAAAAAATGACTATTTTCAGCATTTATATGGCATATTTTTTCTGGCAACTGTGCTTCAGTGGCTGCGTCCAAAAAAATGCATATTTTCTGCATTTATATGGCATAATTTTTCTGGCAACTGTGCTTCAGTGGCTGCGACCAAAAAAATGCATATTTTCTGCATTTATATGGCATAATTTTTCTGGCCTCTGTGCTTCAGTGGCTGCAACCAAAAAAATTTATATTTTCAGC